>NW_017728924.1:16212437-16245614 GCF_001723895.1 Crocodylus porosus | reverse complement strand
GTAAAAATTTATACTTTTATAAAAAATCCAAGGGTTATATATGCTGCAAAAAAACCTGCAGTGACTTAATAAAAAAGTATGGGATCTTTGTAATAATTCACTTTCTCCACCGTTGCCATGATGAGCTTAGCCAATGAGAAGCATCAACATGGCAACGGAAACTATCATCATAAAATGGTACAGTAATAGAGATAGCTAGACCAAGAAGGGGCAGGGTCTCCTGGGAAGAGGTCTGCAGAGAGGTCCAGTGACTGGTCATGCGGCTCAGTGTCAGGAATAATGGTTGTATGGCGGAAGGGGGTGCCCAATGCCATTTTGGAAGTGATGATGCTGACGATGGGCAAGATACTCGGTGTAGCTCATGGTCATCTTCTCACTACGGTACCTAAAAGGAGGTGAAGGAAAAAAAAAAAAAATCTCAGGAAAGTGTATATGAAGCCCTGAGGAATATTGAAATCTTAGTCAGTCATGCGTTTTCCATACGTGTCAGATTGACCATGAGGAGACAGACCACCCCCGTTAGGCACATCCACACCCAGCAAAACCCTATGGATTTCCATGGGGTTCACCTGAATCCACTCTGTTCAGCTGTTTATAGCTCCCATGGAGGTGATTTTTTCTCAGATACATAGAGATATCAGAATGCCCTACCCAGAACAGCACCTGCCTGACCAGGTGGTCATAAATCAACTTCAGTTTGTAGAATCAGAAAATGAGGGTTGGAGCGGACCTCAGGAGGTCATATATAGTCCAACCCCCTGCTTAAAGCAGGACCAGCCCCAATAGATGTGGGAACCATATCCAGCCCAAATTCTGTGGGACCTTCTTCTCTTGCCTCTTTATTAATAGTGCCTTAGTCCGGGCCAAATACGCCTTTTATGTAGTGCAGAACCACTCCAGTGAAATCAAGCCAGAGCAATTCTGTCCTTACAAGTACAACAGAGCAGGCTCTGGCTCTGGTTGTGCTCTAAATACTTTCTCGATAATTTAATTAATCACCAAGTTTCTTAGCAGAACACCACTGTTTGCACTTAGCTGTAAAATTTACATTTGCACTTAGCTGTGAAATCAGGGTCATGCAGTTACGGAGAGAACACTTCGCCAGAGCCACCACGCAGTGGTTAGAAAGACCAGGGACATAAGCAGCACAAATTTACTTGACATCAGAGTGTTTTTTAATGATGTATTTATTTACCAAATGGTGACTGGCCCTGACTGAGAGATTATTTGTGGCTCTCTTCAGTTTGATGTGAATGAAGTACAGTGCTCGCAGTGTCGGATGGGTAAGCTGATCTGTGAATGAAATCCCTGCTACTCCAAAACTAAACCATAAGCTTGGCAGCTAATGAAGATGTTTGAATATGGGTCAAAGCAGGCCAAGGACAGCTGAACTAAACTAAAATCACATCTGCTCATTTAACCAGGCGGAAAGAAAATGTAGGTAGTAGCTCCCTCCCAAATTTGAAACCCCTTTCTAGACAGGAGGAGAATTCCACAGACGTCTAGGATGCAAATTTACTTGAAGCCTTTTCTTTTACAAAGAAGGCTGGGCCTATTGACACCAGTTTGAAGTAGGAATAAAAAAAATGCACAGTTAACTGCAAAACCTGCATTCATCACCAGGCTGGCTGTTTTTAGGATCTCATAACGGAAGAGAAGTTGAGCCCTGTTTCTTAGTTTAGTATCAAGGAAGAAGAAAAAAGAAGCTATTCAACTACATAGTTTTCATTTTTAACTTAATAAAAGGGACCGAAGCCATGTTTTTAGATGCGTTTCACAAGCGTTTGCTGTTTCAGTATTGCTCTATAGCACAAAATTGGTAAGAGGTAGTTAAATTGCTAAGTACACACAATAGCCGATCAGGAAACAGAACAACAAAAACTGGCTTTTGAATGTATATTTTGATTACTTATTTTGCAGATAGAGCTATAGTGCAGTGATTCTCAGCCAGTGTGGTGACACTGTGAGTTGCCTTAAGGTCGTTTCAAGGATGCTGTACAATGTTAGCACTATTAAGCGTGCAAACGTGATTCACAAGATAAACCCAGAATTGTCCTTTAGGAATCCATGTGGTTAAAAACACCCTGACCTGCTGTGGGCTTTCCGAGTTCTTTGCAACAGAAGAATTGCTGCATTATTTTTCTATTGTTAAAAAAAAGAGAGTGACAACCAAGAGCTGGCATTTTCTGAGGGGAGCCTCAGTCCAAAAAGGCTGGGAACCATTGAGCTAGTATTTCTCTACTGCTTTGGGTACTATATAGATTTAAACAATTTCAAACGATCTTAACGGATTCCTTCTTAGCCCCTTGCCCATGCAGTCACCACACAACACAGGAGTGGAGGGTGCGGACCTTCTTACGTTACTTCTCTGCAGGACTGGTTCTCTGCAAACAATGGCACTTCTGGACTCTGTGGAAGCTCCTATGTCTGAGTCCCAGTATCAACTCCTCCTACTATCTTCAGTTTCCCTTCTAAGCAAAAGTAACAAGTACCAGAACTGCAATAACTGAAAAGAAGCTCTGGCAGCACCATTTGGAAATGTAATTGGATTCTGTGAACCCCATCTCCTCCCTTTATCTGTTATTACATTTATAACTAGAGAGAACAAGTCCAGGTCTGTCCCTTCCTAAAAGAAAAAAGGGAGGGACACACAAACTAGGAAAAAAGGTAATTTCAAAAAAACCCCTTCCCTTCAAAATGTGTAAAATGTTTCTTAGGAAAAAAATAAGCTGTCGGGACATCCTAAAAAAGATCTGGGTTTTATGCAATGTAGCACATTCAGCTAGACCACACATGCTATTCTTGCAAGACCGGATCCCGTCAGTAATGCCTTGTGAAACACACCACCTAGTGGGTGATCATAACTTATCTGACGGCTGTTCCCAGCAATCATAATCTGCTTAATTTGACACAGGAATCAGCAACTAGTAGAAGCTGAGGTTTTGATACCATTAATCCTAAATTGGCCCATAAGTGGAGGTGGTTGCCATATAGCAGGAGTGGCCAACCTGCAGCAAAGGGCAGGAGCAGAAAGCAGGAGAGCAGATCTAGTAGGGGTAGCAGATCACAGTGGCACTCAGAAGGGCACAGGGCTTAATTTATGGCACACATGCCAAAAAGATTGGTCCCTGCTGCTATACAGTTACCCTGAACATTTCATGGAGAGAAAGTGCTCTGTTATGCCACTCATGGGAAAGGTGCTCCTCTCCTTGTGTCAGGTAAATGAATACTACTTTGTCACAGCTCTTTTGGACTGGTGCCAAGAGAAGCAAAATACTAACTAGACTATAGCCTCATGCCCTTTTGATACTGAACTTCCATCCCCATCATCAGATCTTGTAGGGATGAACACAGTGGTGAGCACTGACAGTATTATGGCTAATGGAAGTAGAATTTCACTACGACTTTTGGGAGGAATTCAGAACACATGTTTAGCACCAATTCATTGTTTTGTACAAGGTGAGTCAGACAACATGGTCTGACATGACTTTGGTGTCAGGAAGTCACTTATCAGGAATAAGACTCTCCAGAGACGTGACAGCTTTCTAGTCTCCAGGAATAGGTATTTGTTACAAATAGTACTTCTGGAGAAGCTGAAGTGACTCATTTGTAATCAATAGCAGGCAACCTCCCAAATGACCGGAATTATAAAAATATGCCTCTGATATGCATGTGCAAAAACTCTATTCAAAAACCTACTCCTATGTTATTCAATTGACAGTTCAACCACTGAGAGTGCTAAGGTAATCTTTAAGCACTGGACTCCTCCATCCCCATCTGATCACTAGCCCCCAAGAAAAGTCTGAGTCAACAGGCCTTGCAACAGACTGAAAAAACCCTCAAACATTTGTCTGTGTGGATGGACTAGATTCAAGGACTCTCCCACCGATAATGCCTTGGCTCTGGCGAACGGCGAGCAGCAACCCAGTTATCTACTGTCTGCTGCAACACAGCTGTTGAGATAATGTGAGCCAGCCTCTGCAATAAAAGGATGCAAAGGCATAACATTAAATAAGGTCTCACCTTTCTTTCAGAAAGGGATCAGTGTTCCCGTAAGTGGGACGGGTGCCATGATTTCACAGCAGCAGAAAGATAAAATAACCTTGTCAAAGCAAGACTTCCGAATGTGGAATTGTGCAGGTTTCTCTTCCCACCCCTCCCCAGTGCAATGTCCCAGGAAAGCAGGAGCTGCTTCATCCTGCTGATTTTTCTCTGTCACAATCTCTAAAGCACTCACATAAAATAAAATATGCAGGGGGCCCTTGTTAAACATTAAACATTTTTCCCTGCTTAGTGCTAGCAATTCGCATTATGTTTAAGGAGGCTGCAAGAACATCAAAAGAGCTATTCACCCAAAAATATTCTCAGATACAGTATAGACAAAGGAAGCCTTTACTATCAACCCTTTAGCGGACATTTATAAGACACGCATAACTCATGACAATAACAAAACAACGCCTCTTAGTTATAGTGCTGTATTTTCTCACATATAACATATATATCCCTTCCCCCTGCCCCCAAGCAGCTACTGGAAATTGCAGTGCATATACCATGCAAGAAATACGGTAAGAACATGATCTGCCCGTTATGGGCAGGTGAAAGTAAAATCTGCCCTCGCTCTGCTCCACAACTGCCACTACTCAGTTCCTACACGGAAACTTCTTTTTGTCCCTTCATTTTGCCTTTCAAAAAACATGCTCCAGATTATACTGGAGCAAGAGGTATGTGAGGACATATGGTAACTCCCATAATACATACCTGGTCAGTTTTATAGATTTCCTGAACTCATTAGTAATTGGAGCTTTGTAGCCTCCTTTCCTCAGTAAGGAATCTATGGTCTGAATGTGGTCCCATCCTGTGGAATTTCATCAGAATAAAGACTGGTGAGGAGCAAGCAATGAAACAGTCTTTGCATATAAAAATATTACTTCCCGCTATATTTTTACAACTACTCTGCTAAGTACACTGAAAAACTTTCCTAGAGCAGTAACATGTACTAACAGCAGCATCTTGCAGGAAGTACCATGTACGTGTTTTCTTCCAACATAAGGAAAAGCAAGTTTATTCTCCAAGACAAAGATCTTGCATGAAATTTAAAGACAGACCCAATATGCACATTTTCTGGATTTGGGGGGGCAGGGGGAATCCCAGAACTACATCTTTTAGAATTAAGCCTTAAGGCAAGGTTATGCATAACAATCACCCTTTATATAAGTATATAAAGTACAGAAAGCCCTAGAAAAATGAAGTTGCTATTGAAAATGCTGTAACATGAGCAGGCTTGAGTGTCTTAAAATCTGCTTTTAGGAGGCAGAGGCAAAAGGAATGAAGTAGCCCAGAGCTCATTACAAAACAGCACAAGATGTTTCAGACATCTCTTTACAGTGTTGTTAGTGCTACAGTGATGTTTCCAATTTTAGAACTACAGTATTATACAGCGTGGGGTGTGTTAATTAAATTACGGACTAGAAACCCAGAAATAGTTTAAGCTCATTATTGTTCTCCATCAAGTCTTCTAAACTATCATTAATCAATACACAGTTTTGAAGACTTGATACAACATGCAGAAATTGAACCAGACATTTCAGATGAAAAATTTAAACTGTTAGATACATTATTTCAGAAGTATGCAATTTTTAGAACATTCACATATGTATATAAAAAAATCAAATGTTTCAATTTTGGGTACTTTAAAGACACCAAACAGTTATATGTGAACAGAGTCTATCAGACAGACACGACAAAACAACAAAAGATTTTGACTAAAAAAGTTCATGTAGCAATGTAATGAAACCTATCTTAAGCAATCACCTACAGGTTCAATAAAATCCCCTTTTAAAGACAGGGTAGACAATATTACAGCTGAAATCTTAGATACATTTAAGAGGTTTCTAGACCAAGAGCTGCCCACTGAAGGTAGTCTTTAGTGCAGGTTTCATTTTATGCCTTAAACACCAACATTTAACACACAAGGAGGCAGAATTCCAACAAAAACGGAAAAAATACTGTCGTGGCTGGAAGAGAAGAATGTTAGTAAGTTGTCAAGGACACATGTTTAGCATCACAGACTCGAAACAAAACTAGAGTAACATTTTTTTTTCCCAAATAACCAAGTTACAAGGCTCTGCCTTTGGTTGAGAGACAGACAGTTGAGTTTATAAAATTCTTTTGGGATGTTCAGTAAGAAACAAGTTCCTTTCCACCCACCCAAAACCAATGGGAAACAAAAGCTCTTATGGAAGATTAAGTGCCAGCGGTGAGAGCCTAAGAAGAGAAAGAACTTCAGCCTTTAAGTTTAGAAAGAACTCTGCTCTTAAGATCCATAACCAGTGGTTATATCACTGAGTTAAAACGGTTTAGCATACTGAAGACATTGTAACATACTGACTATATAAAAAACAGATTTTAACCATCATAAAATATGGTCAGTAGCACTATACCACCCACTACATTTATTGTGCACATTGCTACTTTCTTGCTGTTTATTTATGATGTGCTTAAACTGTTAAAATTTACTGGAATCGTCCCAATAAAGGGATTGATTTTAAACAGACACATAAATGGCATTTATATGAGAGTCATTCCTTACAATTAAATATTGCTCCATCATCTGACATCAGTGCAAGGTCAAATATTGCATTTTAGGTTTATATGTATGTTTAAATTCTTCACCAGATCATATGAAATAAAGTGCAACAATGACCTTGCTCCTTTGCAACCTCCGGTAAGTAGGTGGCGGTGCGTTTTGATCCTTTTTCATTGATGAATTCTATTCTAATGCCATGTACACCCACCTGAAAGAAATGGGCAGTTTTATTAGTACATTAAAAAAAATAGAAACAAGAAATTTCTAACATGATCCCAAGATGCAAACGTATTTATAAGAGGTTTACCCAATTTTGGAATGTTTCGTTTTAAGGCTACTGCTGAAGTGATTTTAGTCCTCTTGGATGGTGCCCAGCTGATGGCTCTGCCAGGGAAAGGGCAGTGCCAGCCTTCCTTCCATTTTTCCTATCATGTGCACACACCTTCCCAAGTGCAACATCTCTGGCTCAAAGGGACCACTGCTTGAGACAAGAGGGTAGTTTAACCTCTATGCCCATTCAGTGCTTTTCTGACACTGATGAGAAGGGTATCGTTTACATTACACGAATGGACATCCACCACAATATGAAGTAATTGCCAGCTCTGTTTCATAGACAACCAAACAGGCTGACAGATCTTATGACTTGTGGCCACTAAAAACTGGGACCTCATGTGAAGTTGTAGCCTAGTGATGAAAGGCCTGATCCCACTATCCCTTGAGCTTTCCCAGTTCCACTAATGTATGAAGGGGGGAGAAAGGAGGGGCAGGGAAGGGTTTTCAAAGTGCTGGGAGCCAAATAACTTCTAATGTTATGTTTCCACAGAGCGACGGTTTTGTAGTTCACCATTCCCTGCCAATAACAGAAGGGTCAAAACTGCGGACACAAGGGCTGCTTGTGGACATTTAAAAAACCCCCAAAAGACGGCTATTTACTTTAAACTCCGCATGCTCCCACGCTGAAGAGGCAGTGCGTTAGTTGGACCCGCCACACCTGATGTCTGTAGAGACCAGCTGCTTTAGTGGGGCTTTTCTGGTGCTTTTATCTAATTGAATTGATTGAATCAGCTATTAGTTAAAAGCCCCCAAAAGCCCCGCTGAAACACCCGGGCTATATAGATACGGTGGAGCTGGGTCGAGAGAACGTGCTGCTTCTTCCAGTTTTGGGGGTGGAGGTTTAAATATCTGCAAGCAGCCAGGTGACTCTGAGGTTCTGACTGCAAAATAGCGAGCGTTTAAAGCACTCCCATTTTTGAAGGTAGAGTCCTTTTACTATGAATACCTGCTCTTGAATCAAGTTGGTCAGAAAAGACCTCCAGCTCTGTGAGGTTTTCTCTACCAAAAAACTGATGTGTGCGCTGCTTTTCACTACTACATAGTTACATACATTGAAACACAAAATATTAGTAGTCCCATATTATTCAGTCTTGTGCTCCTGTGACTAAGATAAGTTTTTATTTAACTCCTAAGGCCTTCAAGTGCATATGAAAACAGGAGCCATATGGGCGTAACACGTTACTGGTTGGTTTGTTTGCTGTTGTTTTTTTAAGAACAAGCTAATTTGATTTAATCAAAAATTATACAAGGATTATACGAATGGCAGCCTGCCCTACAATGTCTGCAATACAGCTAACAAGCAGAAGCTTTGGTATAGCAAAGGAAAAATGTTCTGGATAGCAGACTGCCCAATACACTCATATCTCAAGACAAACATAATTCAAACAATTAAGCGTAGCATTTTCATATGCAATATGCGGAGAAGGGAAAAAAGATTTGTCTCCTCCTCATGATTCTACCGTGTCTTAAATACGAACAATTGCTCTATGTGATCACTTCGTATCTTTATTCTCCATATCGCTAATTATTCTTTCATCTTCTCAGTACCGAACCTGAATTTACAAGCATAGAAGCCAAATCTGTACCCTTGGAGGATGTAATTATGAGCCAAAGGGGTCTCTTATGAAGAGCAGAAACTTGGGAATCAGAGGTTTAGCCAGATCTTGTTTGTTTCATTCCTAAAATTATGAAAACCAACTGGTAACTTTTGTGGACTACTAGCACACATTAGCATGGCCCACCTGGGTAAGGTTAAGAGATCCCCTTTCACCAGCGTAGCAACTTGTACCCATTTTAACACGTTTGTTTTATCAGACAATGTATTAGAACAGAAAAGTAATTAAAGGACACTGCCAAAATACACGGCCCCCAAATAGACCCTGCCCAAATGGTCAGGCTGATGTATGGCAATAAACAGTTTTTAATTTCCCCAAAGTGTGGAGGGAAAGTAAGGGGCAGAGGGGGAGAACACATACCAACCCTCCAAACAAGAAGTGCAATACTTGAGAAATCGTTTCCACAGAGATGCATTAAAAGAGAAATTAGATCGGGATTGGGGTCTTATGGTTCTATATATCATAAGCAAACGTTGACTAGGTTACCGTCTAATTTTAAAAAGGTTCAGTAAGTGGATTTAGTGAGCAATAAAATGCAGAAAGAGAAAAGTGGGCAAGAGCAACAAGAGGCACATGTGGCTACACACCTAGCAGACAACTGAGGAGTCAGTTTTAGCCCATTCTGCTTCTCCAAAACAATTTGCAGAGAAATCACTTAGGTACTGGTGTAGCCTCTTTTATGGTAACAGCATGCTAGGGAGGGTATTGATGTTTGATTTGTCACTTAGAAAAACAGCAATGCATTTATTGCTCTTAGGCAGAAGCAATGAAGGAGATCTGCTGGAGATGGTAAAATGCTCATTTTTGCTGTATTCACCAATCAAACCAGCACCTGACAACGGCAGGTCATAAGAGAACTAAAATGCTATCAGCCTGGAAGCCCCTATCTGGTAATACCGAGGTGTAAGAATGAAAGATTTCACGATGGGCTTTACTTGGGATTTATCAGTCTACCTATCAAGCAGCAAAAAGACCAATGCAAAGCACTGAGGGTGCATCAATACTAGCCAGGGACTGCACAAGGCACAATTACAACTAAGCATGGTGCTCCCACTCCACACAGACAACTACACGGGTGCAAAGGAGCAGGCCCTGAGTGTGTTCAGGTTCACTCCTGTGGGAGTCCTTACTGCCACACGTTAATGCTCCACGCAGGCAGCTACATCCCGTCCGTCCTAGGGTACAGCATGCTCTAGGAAGGCTCTTGCCCATATAGACCTGCTCTTCATTTTCCACATAAACCTGGTTTAAAAAGTAGACAACAGTGGAAAAGCGATCAAGAGGTTTTCATGAGGGGTTTAACAGAAATGCCAACAGCATGCTAGACATGATGTAACACCTAGTGAGCAGGTAACTGTGCTTCCCTAGAGAGGAAGCAAAAGTCCACGGAGAACCTAAACAGACTATCCGACCAAAGATCATGGAAAAGACAGGACAAGGTATATGAAGCAAGACATCTGACACTAGCAACCCTTCCCACAAATCCACAGGGCAGGGAAATTGTGCTTGCAGAGTGTAACAAGTTGATTTAAACTGCTGTACTGAGATAAGTGGCTTCTCTTAGCTAAGCTTTAAGTTGAGGGGAGCAAACTTAAGTTAAAGGAAAATAAGCCACTTCAACTCAAAGAAGCCAAACTCAAACCAGTTTAATTATATAAATTTAAAACAGATTTACATTATGCAGGGACCAACTTTACCACGTACACAAAACTACAGTTTCCAACAATCACTCCTGCAGGTGAAGGATAAAGGGCAGGTGGACTTGTATGAGGCAATACAGGAACTGTCATAAGGCGTTAACTGAGGTATAATTGATGAGCCAGATTAGTGCAAAACTTGACCTACCCAAAGTCCATGAAGTATTGCTCAAATTAAATATAAATTACTGATTTACGGCAGTGTGGGCCTGCAATTCACATATGTGCAATTCAGCAGCACAGCCTTCTAACTCACCTGATATGCCTTGTAGTTAAATATGGAAATAAGCTGCACAGAGCTATTCTACTGAACAGCAAATACACCACACAATTGTAAAAGTATTTTCTCATATTATTGTTGCAACTGAGCAGTGACTTATTTGGAACAACCTGGAGCTGAGAAGGGAAACTTGAGGAGAGAAGAAACTGAAGTGTCAAGGCAACACTCTCTGAACCAAAACACTTCTTCAGGACTACACAGTAAGAAAAATAGACTGTAAGATATAAATCAGCTTTGCCCTAGAATAAAAGGTAGGCAGTGAAATCCACTGCTTTGAGCCAGGAAAGGGACCAGAAAATATGCAACAGTCTATCATAAGAGTAAGTCCAGCCCTTACTGCTTATTAGAAGGTTCTATGAAGATACATTTTAAAGTTTTCTTTTTAAAATGTCACAAGTTTCCCTTCCTTTTGTATTTAACTAGAGAACCAAGCAGCAGCTCAAAGGCCTTTACTGCTGAGTGAATTCTTCACACTTCTCTGTAACATTCCTAAAGCAATTAGCAGCAACACTAAAAATCTACAGCTTGGTGTCAAATACCAAATTATTTATTAGAAACATGAAGAGAACCTGACCTAGAAACCTGGTGTGTATGAGCACTGGATGTTAGGCTGTAGTATACGCTCATCTGCAGCCTGGTGGGGAAATACAACCTTATCCTTAGTGTTCCCACTTATTAAACTTCTCTTGTGTTTTTTGGTTGGCATATTATTGCTTGGGGTCCACAGGCTGATCATATGCAAATGCGTTCAGACAAAATTTAACCTGAACCCAAAGTTCAAGTAACTATTTTCAACTTTTTTTATATATGATTTGGACCTGGCATGCCAAATACATCTTAAGAAACGGTGCTCTTGCAGTGCATCTCTAGCAGGGCCAGAAGGGAGAAAGAGTAATTATCACAAGCTTTCCAAGAATTAATCTGGACAAGCGTCCTGAACATCAAGCCTTTTGAAGTTAGTTTTCAACTGAAAGAAATAAAGATAATCATAAAAAAATTATTTCCATTCTGCTTCCAACCATCCTACTGAGGAGTATAACAGGCCTGAGCATAACGGTCCTTGAGAAAATAAATTTGTATCCAAGAGGAATTTATCCAAAGCACTTTCAAAGAAAAAAAGCACAAGGGCACTGCTAAAAAACCACACTACTGCACACATAGCAGAATGAGGCTGTTCGCCCACTATCTGAAGCTGGTCACATTTGCTGCTCTCTCGCAAAGCTAAGCAGGATTTGACTGGCAGTGGTGCCAAACCCAAAGCAGAGTCCTGGAATTCCTGGACACAAGATAGGAAGCAGCAGTGATGTCTCTCTTCAAATTCACTTTCAGACCAGCATTCTCACTCCAGCCTTTGCTCAGGGAAACTATGGCCACCTACATACTCTGAGGACTACTAAAAACCACTGGAGCAGTGGCAGTAAAAGGACTATTAAAAAAATTCAAGTATTACAGAGATTTTTCCCCACTTTACTTACTCCCTTCCATGCATAAAACTACTGAGATACTGACGGAGCCTTACATTATCTGTATGAATTATATTATAAGCACCTCTAGGCATGAGATGTTTGGCATATACCATTAACTCATCTAGCAACATATACCTTTTACCAGACCATACTTGTTCTGTAAGACATAAGGTTCCCCATGACTCCAAAAAGCTAACAAACAAACAAAAAAAACCCCCCACCACGTTCCTCCCTCCTACACTTGAACTCTAAGTACAAAACTAACAGCACATTATTGCAGCTGTAAGTTGAATGTTTCAAACGTTCAAGTGAAAATAAATGTGTCAGGAGCTAACCTCACTGCACTCTCACTGGCGAACTGTGCCTCAAGTCAGATTTTTCCCCCCAGGATAAGCAAAGATGATTTTTTTGAATGGCCTTTGATAAGTGCCTGACAGATTAGCTAATTCTGCTTTAATAACCAAAAAAGGACGATGGATCAATTGTGCCATCATATTTCATGACAGACCTACACTGCTTATTATTTTCTTAACATAACATTTATGTTGTATTTGCAATCATTGCAAATGTATAACCTCCTTAAACAATATCAAATGTTTATAAGTGATCCCAAGATTTGTTTCTACATTTACTAAATGATTATAAAAGGTAATAAAAAGGTTGGACTGACAACAATAGAAGCTGATCCACAAAGGTGTTATAAACACCAACACTATATGCACTTCCCCTGCGCATCCACAGCCCCCTTTTAGGCAACAAGATATTTTGGTGTCCCTGGTCTCTTAACTAGTGGGTACAATAGATCGGACAAATCCTTTCCTGTCACGAGAAGCTCTGACAATTACTATCTTGTTTCACACGCAGCAATGAGAAGCCACCTTTCAGTCATGAGCCACAACCGTTTCAGCTAATATTTGAAACCAGACAGAGCTGAAAGAACTTTTGTCTCATTATTAAAGCCATGGTGTGCCAATTCTTTGACTTTTCTATAAAATTGCTAGCATATTATTGCTAGGGGGACAACCAATTCAAGGAGAAGATATCCTTAGTATTTTAAGAAGCCGAAGCTGAAAAAAATACTAGGTATAAACTAACTTGAACCTAAAGCATTGTGAATTCACACGACAGTAGTGCAAAACCAATGGAGAAACTTGGCTAATCTACGGCATCCAAATGATGATGTTTGCAGATGTCAGGAAAACCTGGTTTCATATTGCTAAGCCTTCTCAAGAAACAGGAGTTCAAGTTTCCTTGTTAAGATCCGTGTCTTCTCACAACAGAGTTGCTGACTGTAAAGATACAGAGCAGTCCCTTCGAGACAGAATGTACAAGCGAGTGAGGGGGAATGAATGAACTCTGACAGCTTCCAGATTTTCATGAATTTAAAATGATGGTTGTATAATTAGTTATATATGAAAGACAAACAAGATTCCTCCTTCCCAGATAGTGAGAGTCTGCCATACCAAAGCCTGCCTCATGAGACATTCAATGAGCATATTTCATACTTAATCCCATTCCATCTTCTCTACCAGGGCTTCTAATGCAACATGGCCTCTCTCAAGTGATCAGAGATATGGGACTGAGAGATGCCTCCCTCTTTTCAGAGTCTACTCATGCCTATCAGAATCCTTTTGCTTAAAAAGAACTTGAATCTAAGTGTATTGCTCAGCAACCTAGCAAAGTGCTGTGTTAGTGCAATTTCCTCTTTTTGGAGCATTGTATTGTAAGAAAACGTCCTACCAAATAATACACAGGATGTCCTCTGTGACATGCATAGAGAATAAACTGTACACTGGTGCTAAGAATCAAGAGGAAAAACCTCAGGGCAAAATATTAAGTATTTTGTGGAGGGAACTGTAGTTTTTGCAGGGAAGGAAGGAAGGATCTTACTGGAAGGGTGAAGGAACCAGGAGAGGTGTTCGCAATAGGGATGGGGAGGGAAAGAAAAAAAGCTGATTTTTTTAAACGTTGGGGGCTGGATGGCTGCAGGGTGACTGGAATGGGAGAGTGTGCCATCTGATATAATGGTGGCTGTGAATGGGTATGGATCTTGTTTCCTCCGGGTCAATGGTATTAAACAGTATTTTACCTCCATGAGCTGCCTTTCCACTAGTCCACTACTAAGGCAGAGTTACCATTAAAATGCATCCCAGAATTCATTGCCTGCCTCTGAACGACTCCCTTTGTGATGAAAAGGCTGTTACACTCCACATGGGAAGCACCTGGACAGGGTAATGGAGAGACATTTTGTGGGAGGAAGACACTGTTTAAGAGAAATGAGGAAACAATGCATATATGCCTGGCACCCATTTCAAAGCTCCATGTGAATGAACTACTAATGCACAGTGCAATTCAAATACAGTCATGCGTCAATGAAAACCCTGAATTATTTGAATGGAGTATTTTTGCGAACCACTGGACTAAAACAGTCCTTGGAAAGTAACTAGTAAGGGGTGCACACCTTTCAAAAAGTGAAAATGGACGCAATTTGAAAAATCATATGGGAGCTAATGGCAGTCAATTCACTCATGTCTCCTGGTTACTCGCCTGAAGTCTCTGCTGCAAAGAGGATCTCCCACTGCTTCTTGCAACTGAAAAACTGATCACTCCAGTTTGGGAAAACAATTCATTAACCAGTGGAAGGAAGTTCTATCAGTCTGCTTCAGGATATAGGAGGCACTCCTGAGTCATGTCTTCGAATCATCGTGTCTCTAAACCACAGCACTGCAAGCTGTCTGGATCTGCAATTTTGAAATATTTTGATTTCCGTCAGCAAATTGCTGAATTAGCTCCCACAAGATCATCAATAGCATACCTATAGAAGGACTGTCTCCTAACGAGGCTGGTGCTTTTCAGATGATCTGGAATTGAGCATTATAGCAGATGGAAGACCCAGAATCTCTTTAGATCATATTCTAGCCATCCTGAAATGTCTTTTTGCCATTGACATTGCATAACTTGCAGCTCCCTTAAAAGAAACATGGATGACATAAGCTGTCTCACTGGAAGGGGCATGTGCAGTGACAATTATTTTAAGCACTAACACGGAAGTATACATTTTTCATTTTACGTAGAATGCCTGTGCCTCACCTAGAATTATATACGGCACGAGCACCTGAAAAGCAACCCAGACGTGCAGAAAGGCTCCAGGATTCTGCAATATCTCAGGGGACTGACTGTATTGTGGCCACATTTTAGGTGTGGCCACATTTTGGCAGATTGGAAAAACCTAGAATTAACATGCCTGTAATACCAGCTCCGTCTTCCTACTCGCCCTAGCCAAAAAGCTATGGTTCTGCTTAAAGAGCCATAGAGAATGTGGGAGATTTTTTTTGTAGAATTCTTTAGCAAAAAGCTAGCTCTGTATTAGGCTAGGCTGACTTATTAATTCTATATAAAGATCATTTCTAACAATGTAAAGTAATTTGTATACAATCCTATGAGTTTCTTCTGTTAAACTCTACAGGACTTTGCAATAAAATTTAGAAAATGAAAGCCTGAAGTTAGACAGAATATTTAAGACACGAATTGGAGATGGGGTCCAAATTGCAAAGTTCTGATCAAAGTTTTCCAAAAGTGCGCTGTGTGTTCTGAACTGGGGTTTCTGTTTATGTTCTGCTTAGATAAAATATTACAGTTGTTTAAAAAAATATATATTTATTTGATTGAATAGACTAGCTTTTATAAATCTGTTTTAGTCTTCACGTAATTTTTAGGGCATTGGCAGGGAAAGGAGGGGCAAACTTGAAAAGCATGTCTCAATTTGGAAAGCTAATTATCACTAAACTGGTCTGTACCAGACTATAGCATAGAATCAATATCAGTGTACATTCAAAATGTTATATATAACTAGTCCTAAACATACTTTTTGCCAATTTTTAAAAGTTAAAATAATTCAAATCATTCAATTAAGTCCTTACCACCACCAGTTTTAGAATAAAATATTAACAAATGTGTAGCAAGGAAGTTAAAACAACTTCAACTAGGTAGTTTAAATTATTGATTTGTGTCCTCCAATGTTTCATGTAAAAAGCCACTAAAGCCACTACTAATGCTTGAAAAGCAGTGGCCCTACACAGTATACATTCTATAGCTCAGAGCAAGTCAATATAATGCTCTGGACAAGTACAAAGTCATCTCTGAGTAAATCTGACGAACAAGATATAAATAATGAAAAATGGTGTTAATGGTGAAAATATTTATAATTCCTCAAAGGAAACTTGCACTTATTTTGCTCAGCAGCAGAGAGGTTCAGAAGACAAGCTGCCCCTGTCATTATGAATTAACTGTGAAATGCATTTTTATTTAAGTTTCCAATCATTGTACCCCTGGTACTTCTGAGAATAATGCTACAGACAGCCATCTTGATAGAACTAAGGCTGCTTATGACTGACAGTAAGAGCACCCAACTCCAGATACTCAGCACCCATTTTCATCCTCCACTTATACCCAGTAGAAAAATATTAATGATCACAATTTTGGAAGCTAAACGTCAAGCATTAGACTCCCTTATAATGTTAAACTTTATTAAAATCAAGATGCTGAAATTTCACTGGTGTTCCTTGGACTGGACCATGATGTGTCCATTATTGTCACAAGCAACGCGTCTCAGTAAAATTGCCACATCCACTCAGAAATGCTCACTGTAATAAAAAAAAATTAAACATGATGCCAACTGCTTAATTTATGAATTTCATGCTGCTGTGCCAAAACCAAAATGTCCACAGTTTCCTTTAACCAAAAGAAGTCAAAAGGATGCTGTTCTCCATATAATACTGAATAGAAACTAATGATACATTTAGTTCTCATTGTTTAAGGCAGCAGTTGCCAAACTGACAGACTGTGCACCACCAATTTAAAATGATACAACCTTAAGTACCACCAGCAAATTTTTCAGTTCAACCTTAAGTACCACCAGCAAATTTTTGTCACAAACTTATTATAATAAACCTGTTAACACGTACCACTGACAGGTTGTCTGTGTACCACCGGTGGTACTCGTACCACTGATTGGGAACTGCTGGTTTAAGGAATTAGTGGGCAAAGGTTCAATGAGACTGGTCTGTGTTATTTTCACTAGATAAAAAGTTTTCTAGCTTCAGCCATTCACAGCTCATTTCTAATTTTGGGCAAAGACACACTGTGTGCTTTCAGCAGCTTAGAATCAAATGCCATAGCAGTTTGGTACATCTTCTTCCAATACCTTATTCTGGCAGAATAATGGACTATGATCAATTTGGTATGCTCTGTAGCTACCAAGTTACAAAGAGTTTAAGCCACAAAACTGAAGGTAAATTTCAGGGTAATAGCTATTTGGACATTGCAGCACTGAGCCTTTAAAAAAAAAAGACGACACACATATCAGTGGTACATCTGATTTCTGCAGGTCACAATTTTCCTTTGACAATGCAATGGGCATAAAAGGGGCCCCTCTTTATCGATTCCAAACCCCTAGAACATAGAGCGTGACAGATCTACCAAGACACTTCTCTTGTATCCATGCAAAAATATGTGAAACAAAAGGGCATGTATCTAAATATTATATATAGATATATATATACAAAATAAAATGTTGAAATATTTAGATAGATGCAACATATATTGCAACATTTCAGTTTTATTCTTCTTAGGTTGGGAGGAAATGGAAGCTCATTGTATCAATGTTACTTCCTTAATAAAGATCTGAAATCCTTACCTCCCAATCCAGGTAGTCACATACATCTTCAAAGTTAGTGAGTAGAGACACTGAGCAGAAAAGCCGTGGCAGCTCATCCCTCGTCATGGGGGGGAAACGGCTATCTTTAAGGGCACTGTTGAAAACAAAATATATTTTTCAAGTACTACAGCTTATTGGTTAAGCTAAACCCACGAATTAAGCTACTGAAAAAGGACAAAAGACAATATAAAAGCTGATGTAATCAGGACTAATCTGACAATTCAACAGTCAAATGTGATTTTGCAGCTTTCCAATCCTTTCCTCTAAGGCATCTGCTTTTCAAATTTCTTTGCTGGCAAACTTACATGGTCACACTGACTGACCAGAGTCCAAACAACTAGGTTTCCTGGGTGATCATTCTCTGCTGAGTTGATTTTGTTACCGGGATGATCTAACTAAATCAGAAAGAAACACTTTTGGGGGTAGTTATTTATTTATTTTTTTTAAAGACCAGTCATAGTATGTTTGTTTTGAGAGGATTAAAACAACAGTGTTAGGAGGTGGAAGGACTATCACGCTGGAAAAAAATGCATTGCAAATAATCAGAAACTGGTAATACTCTAAAATATTTAACATATCAATGTAAAAAAAGCTGAATAAACAAAATATTAATGGAAAATTAAGAAATGTCAATACAAAAGAAAAATACTCATAAGAAACTCTCACTGGAACTCAACACTTGTGAAATTACCAGACGTTCAACTACTCTGCAAAACAGAGGTCTGAGTAATTCTGATGTCTAAACATCCTTGCTAATCCTCAACTAAGATATGATCCTGTGAGTAAATATACAAGATAGCTAGGCTTAGCAGGAGTCGATTTTTAATAAATGGTGGTTTTACCTCACACTCACAGGCCGACGGAAAAATATTTCTATTGTTAATCATCAACATTTATAGAAAGGGGTGGTAAGAATAGGCTGCTGCTGCAGTGCTGAGACAGTCTGCTGAGCAGTGGCTGGAGGTGGCGGCTGGGCTGAGCATTGTGTCCGTGTTTGTGCCCCCCCAGCTTGGTGCCAATAACCCGGGCCCTCCCTTGCAAACTCAGGCAGGAGCCAATGGGCAGAACAAGCCACTGGCTGCAGAGGGCACATGCTGCGACTGCCATGGGATAAAGGAAAGCAGGCACTGAGCTAAGAAAGGCTGTGCGCAGGGGCCAGGTGGCAGGCTGACAGCAATTTCCCTTGCACATACTCTTCCTCCTCCAGCCCAACATGCAGCGTGTCCCCACACCCTTGTTTCCTGAAAACTTAAGTTGATAAAAAACAAAATGAATGCTTAAAAATAAACGCTGATCTTAGCTGATGAAATTATTTAAAAAATAATTTAAATTCTACCAAGCCTAAAGACAGCATAGCAAAATAGAAGGGAAAGTGGTCCCATATATATCAGATCTAAATACCTTTTACGAGAGAGAGAGAGAAAGACGATGGTTACAGAGCAGAGACTTTGTAAGCAATATAATGGCATCTTGTGCAAGGTTTCGTAAAAGAAGTAGAAGGTAAATCAGGAAAAGCTTATAATGAATACAATACACTTCCATTTCCTAAACTTGGGGGTGGACACACGGCATGTGCCTGTGTTTAACCGGAGGAAGCACTGTTCCATAACTGACAGATTCTCCTTCCTGGCTGAAACAAAAAGTATCGAAGACGGGTTTAAGGATCTCTGTTCTTCAGTAGGCTCTTTTTTTTTTCTTTTTTTTTTAATTAAATGTGGACAGCCACCAATTCCAAGAATTAGCTGGACCGGGTTATGATTCTTGGATATGACTGAAGCAAATCCTGACCACTACTGAAGCAAATCCTGAACACTATTACATGTGTAATTGCAGTCTCTAGGTCCAATCCAGCTACAGTGTAAAAGAAATATTCCTATCTATGGCAGGATACAATTCACTCTCACTCAAATATATTTGGAATGAACAGGGCTGGAGATCAAAAAAAGGTTTAACTGTTATACATATGCTTTATTCAGAGTTAATTCCCTGTCACAAATCAGTAGTATAAAGCAAATCATGCTTAATGGAGGAATTTTAAAATAAAGTACAGTAGAATCCAGGAAGATGAGGGGTAAACTGGCCAGGGAATATACATTTGCAGCAAAACAGCAGCACTGGACTGCTGAAGTACTCTAGCCGATAGCTGTAATTTTTACTTCAATGGGCACTAGTTCTCAATCACCTGTGAAGGGCCACTGATATGCTCCAAGTGAATGCAGAAGCCGAGTCCTTTGAAGTAAACGCTAGAGCAAATAACTGAGCAACTCATCCTTAATTTCAGGTATTCAGGTTGTAACTGTACTGGTTTAGAGGAAAAGACAAACTGACTGCCCAGAGGAGTTTTCCATCTTTTGACTCTTCTGTGAAATCCTATGAAATACAAACTTTCATTTCTACCCAGGAGAACTTTTACAATCTTTTCTCCAATACCTGATGAAGGGTGTTTGTATCCCAAAGCTCACAATTAAAGTATTTTTTTTGCAAAAATCTTGTTGGTCTAATAAAAGATGATATCTCTACTATGAGTCCTGATTGCCTCATCCTTAATTTGGCAACCAGCTGCAAATTAAACAGACTGTGAACCATACAGAGACAAATGATCTGGGTTCAACTGCATACATGTTATTTGGATGCTAGGATTCAAAAGATTATCTAAACACACCTAACAAGAGTAGTGGGGAATATTAAAATCCCTTTGAAAAAACAACTCTCATAATTTTAAAGAAAAAGAGGATGCATTCAAATTTTCACTCTAGGTATAGATAAACCCAGTTCACCATACAGATTGAGCCAGGTAAGAGATTTGCTATACTTAACATAAAGAAGAATTTTTAGGAAGTCCAACCTTCATACCATAATAGACCCCAGAAAAACACCACGATGGTACAGCTAGGACAATAACTAGATACCTTCTTAAGAAAAAGGAATATGCTTGTGAAGAAATGTAAGCAAATTGCAAAACCCTGTGCCACAGTTTAGCCATCTGAAAATGGGGATAATATGAACCTACGTAAAACTATGAGAACTTTGGAAGAAGCATACAAGCATTTACATTCACAGACAGGGACGATGGAATGGTTCTTTGCTGACAAAAGCTTGAGTGCCAGGAACACTTTCTCACTGCAATAATCTGGTAAATCATTGTTGATCTAGTAACTTCTATGCCAGGCTACTTTTGAAGAGAAACGTTGCATTGAAAAGAATTTCTGTATATTAAAGAATATGCCAAATGAACATACACTATATTCAGACACTTAACTGCATTTTTCAAAACCCAAAACAACTGGAAAAGTTACTTTCTAAGAAAATCTTTAAATTTGCTATTCTCAATTTTGAAATTTTAAAATCAAGATATTAAGTGACATGAGACTATCCACTGCCAACCCAGTTTGCTTACATTCTCAGTGCCTGGTAGTCTACCCACATCAGCTAATATAACACTTAACAGAGCCAGCTAGTCTTACTGGTATTTTTAAACCAAAAATTCCTGTTCTTGCACTCTCTCATTGACAAAGCCTTTCCCTCTCCTTTTTTCTTCTTTTGTTTCATGGGTCATGCTTTCTTATTTAATGTCTTGCTTCAAATAATATACCAAGGCCCTGATCTACAAAGGTATTTCAAACAATCACAGAACTGCAGAAAGTTTGGGTTGGAAGGGACCTCAGGGGATCACATCTAGTCCAATCCCCTGCTCAAGGCAGGACCATCCCCAACTAGATCATCCAGCCAAAGCTTTGTCTAGCCGGGTTTTGAAAACTTCCAAGGATGGAGCTTCTGGGTAACCTGTTCCAGTATTTTACTACCCTCCTAGTGAGAAAATTCTTCCTAACATCTAACCTAAACTTCCCTTGCTGCAACTTGAGCCCGTTGTTCCTTGTTCTGTTGTCTGCCACCTCTGAGAACAGCTCCATCCTCTTTTGAATTTCCCTTCAGGTAGTTGAAGGCTGCTATTAAATCCCCTCTCAGTCTTATCTTCTCTAGACTAAATAAGCCCAGTTCCCTCTGTCTTTCCTCAAGTCATGCCCCCACAGTTTCACCATTTTTGCTGTTGTATTTAGGTGCCTAATATCCCTTTGAAATCAATGGGAACTGAGACCCTTAAGTAACTATGTGAATCTGCCCTTAAGCTCATTGGGGCCTGCATTAGGGTTACCATATAACACATCCTCTTTGTGGGTCCTCTGATCTCCAGGAGGGTTTTTTTGAAATCTAAAACAATGTCCAGGATTTTGCTCTGCTCTGCTGGCAGGAGCAGGGGTGAGCCATGGGAGGCAGGGGACATGATGTGTTCTGAGTGCACACACACACGTGGCCAGCATGCAGCCAGGCAGGATGGCAGGAGCAGCCCTGGCATCTGCATGCAGCTAAAACTATGGAAGGTGGGGGGTGGAGGGCCGTGGCTGGGGGGCTGTCCAGGTGTGTGGGGGAAGGGGGGGTTACCTGTTGGCGATCGGGAACGGTGTCTAGGTGCGAGGGCTGAGCCAGGGCACAAGGGAGGGGGGGAAGCGCCTGCCCCTCTTGCAGGGGAAGGGGCAAAGGAGCCCTTTGGAGGCAGTGGGGAGCTGCACAGCTGGGCTAGTGGCACTGAGGACTGGTGCCTGTGCTCGCAGGGGCGGAGCACCCAGGAGATGCTGCCTGGGGGAGAGGGGAGGGGGAGGGGGAGCCAGGTTGCCTGCAAGGTGCAGGAGCCCCAACCTGGAGCGCGGGGTGCTACAGGTGTCTCCTCTTCCTCCCTCCAGCCCAGGCTGGGGCCAGACTCTTTCCACCGCCACTCACACAAGCTGGAGCTACTGCAGGTGCCTCGTTACAGCCCAGCTGGGACTGGGGCAGCTGAGGCCCCCTCCAGCAGGTCTGTGGGTTGACAGTGAGGGGCACTGGACAGGGGGGCAGAGGGCCGTAGGTGGGGAGTGTGCAGTACAGGCAGGGATGTGGGGCTGTGGATTGGGACTGAGGGGCACCGGCTTGGCCCGGGGGGGCAGGGGACTGCAGGTTGGGAGTGAGGGGCACTGGCAGTGCCACGGGGCTGTGGGTTGGGAGCGAGGTGTCCCCCCTGACAGGTGTCCTCTTTTTTGGAACTGGAAATATGATAACCTTAGCCTGCATTGTCCTGCTAGGGGTGAAATCCTAGACCTAGGAAGTTAGTGTTAAAAATGCCAGGGACACATTCTCAGCTGTTGTAACCATCACAGATCTACAGCAATTTACACTAACTTAGGGGCAAAGACACCATCCTAGGAGCTTAGTAGAACAGCCAGCAAAATGAGACCTCAATGCTAAATGAAATCTCCGAGCTCTACTGCAACAAATGGAATACTTTGAGCGAGATGGATAAAATCATGACAAATGTGAATGAAGCCAGAAATATGAGATTAAGAATTTCTAGTACAAAAATATCAGAAGGAGAAAGGAATATACAGCAAAGATGAAAGTCTCAGTCAAGACAATGAAACTGAAAATGTGTAACACCTCAGTTTTGAAGCCTGCTGCACAAAAAAACCCCAAACCTTTGAAATGTTCATACTTGGCACCCAATTTTGGCTTCAAAAATTTAGAAAAATAAGCATCAGTTCAATTTGCATACTTTAACATTTTTGTGAACCTTCATGGTATACTCTTACAAATGCACAGATACATCGTCATAAGACTGAAGCAGTTCAGAGGTGCTGGTCATTAACTCTATAGTTAAGGATAAGTTAGAAATTTTCAGAACAGCATAACTTTAAACCTTCATTTTGTTACATGACAGTAAAGAAAAAGAACACATAGTAACCCAAGTTATTTTATTATATTCACAAGATGGTTTGATGAAACCCAGGTTTATATTGAAAATAAAAATGACTTATTAAATATTTCTCACTGCATCTCACCTTTTTTTCCCTAAGGTGCCCTTTAAAAGAACGCAAATGCACTGGATTTTGTACTTTTATCCACATATTACTCTTTTTACTAATTAATGATTTAAGTTATAACCAGGCAAGGTTTCTTCAGGTCATGATTTGTTTAGACTTAGTTCAGTTAACTTAGTGCAAATAACTGAAATGAAATGTGTCAAGCCAAATCTTCTATATTTAGCAATGATGAAGTCATATAACCACTAAGGTAAAAATGGGGCAGAGGGAAAGAGACATCAAACAAGTACTTTGTTGTAAGACAACTCTCCCACAGTACCTAAAAGCGTTTAAATAATAAATGGCATCATTCTTTTTTTAAATTATGAAGCTCCATTTCTTCCACATGGCTTTGAATCGTCATGATAAGCTGAAAATTTGCTCTACAACAAATGACGTATTAATGACATGTAAACCTTTTGTTTGGAAAGGTTTCTTCTACATTCATATTTCTCTACAATAAGAATATGCATGCCAGTAGCATGTATTACTATTACTGCTAGTAAAGGAAAAAAAATTCACAGGATAAGTCAAATCAGAAACTTTCTAATAAATCTGCATTCTTTTCTCTTGTTTTTAAGAGCAATGATTTATATAGTAAATTATATTCTAAATTGAAAAAAAGTGCCAAAACCCTCACAATTTTTTTTATACTCACCAATACATGACCTTGCTATTGTTACCACTGTTCTTCCCCAATCTCCACTCCAGATCCTCTGTATCATTTAGTTTAAACTGTTTACACTGCTATGTAAATAAAGCCCAAGGGTGTCTGAAGATATTTGTGTTGACCATGAATCAAACTCCAGAAATAAAGTAATACTAGAAGCAGCATTACGGAACATAAAGTTATACTGGCTGGCTCTACCTGAAATATTCGGCTGAGGTTTATGGAATTAGCCAATCTACCCTGTTGAACCATTTTATCCAGACTGTGGAGCTGGGGGGGATTCAGCAGTATTTCAACAGCAGTGGCAACAGCAGCTGAGGCAGAAAAGCCAACGCACCTCATACCCCAGCTGGCTTGTTTCAGTCTCCAGCTGGAAAAACAACTGCCAACCACTGGTCTAAGTGATTTGACCTGTCTGGGACCCAAGAACTTGACTTAAAACCATTACTCTGCCACCAAATGTGACTTGAGCATTTTGAATACATTAGGTTTCTTTTTCCTGTAAAACAGGGAAATGCTAATCTGTCAGGTATTACATACAGCAATTAGGCTGCATTGTACTTTTCTACAATTGTCTTCTCTACCACCTTAGCTAAAAGCTCTCAAATGAAAAGAATCAGACACTGTCAGAAAACATGAGATAAGTGGAGTGGGGCCAGCCCGTACAAAACAGAACTGTGTTTCAGAGCATGTCCCGCAGTGGCCAGAGTGGGCACCACATGCTCATCTTCTTCTGGGCTGTGCAGCATGGCCCTATATATAGCAGCATGCAGCTGCTCTGGTCTGTGCTACGATGTGGGGGCCGCTCTACAGCTCTGGGATGCAAGCTGGAGCAGGTGCAGTGCACAGGGCATGGGGCCATTCAGTGAATCCTGTGCGCTGCCTGTAGGCCACACTGCACCTATGGGCAGCGCTAGGGGCTAGATGATACAGCTCTGCAGGTTACGCCCAGCCTGCAGGCCATAACTCTCTGAAACCCTAGGATTAGATTAACTCAGCTTCTTTCTTATTTTCTCATTATTTCAGTGTCTTCCTAATAAAAGGAAAAGGTATTTGCTATTACCAGGATTTTAATTATTCCCTATGGGAAATCAGGTACTGGCTTTAAGTGTGTACTATGAAAAATGTCAAACAAGAAATTAAAGATGCCCAAACATACCTATGATAAAAGGGGCATGAATGTTTTGCATGGTCTAATTGATCTTTGAACACAGAAGAATTAAAAGATAATACAATACTAAACCATTCCAAAGTTCAATCTAACGTGATGAACTTTTCTTAGAACAGGAAAAAGTCTTGCATCTTAAAAACAGTACCTTTATTCAAGCTTGGATATCCTACTGGGTACAGTACAAGTAACTGCCGATCATATAAGCACTATTGAAATGGCAAGCTTTTCTATGTTACATAAATATCAGGTTTTCGCAAATAAAATCCAAAAGAGTACATACATTCCCCAAAGTATATTTCAGACGTTCAATTTAACCCTAGTTTTATACCCCACTTCACATTCAGGTTATGGAGAACGCTAGGTACCTCTAGAGAAGTTGAAGGGTATCCAAAGAGAGGGAAAAACAATTGTTAGAAGTAGTTCAAGATACAAAAAAACCCAATAGGGACAATACCAGGAATATTTTTAGCAGAGTTTTACTATACTGCAAAATCTCCAACAGGAGACTTCGTATCACTTGATTTAATTAGGTCAATTATGGGAGTGGAAGAAACAAAACTCAACGCGCTGATTGTGGGGTTTTTCCTGTGACTCCCATATGCATTAGTAAGAAGTGCGTGCAAGAATACAGAAATGCTAAAAACACCGTAGGCCGATTTTGATCTTGCCCACAGCTGTGTCCGATTTGAAACTACAACTTGTGAAGCTCAAGGCTAAAAATCACTCTAATAAGTCTTTTTTGGGTCCTGTGTTGTTTTGCAATAAGGGATGTGAACAGCTGTAAAGTACCATAACTTTATTAATGACACGTACATACAATTACTCTTAAGTTTGGATTAGGTACTGTGTCCTTGTGAGGTGTTTCTGAATGATATACTTGGATTACTCCAAAATTATACCATATATAGGAAATACACAACTTCATCTGAAAAGTGAAGGAATTGTTGGTAAAAGTCCATGCCTGTAATTCATCATCTAATAGCAAGTCAGGTCAAGTGACTTGCCCAAAGGGTATGACAGCCAGCTTGAAATAGAACCAACTATTCTCTGGTCTCTGCTGTACCACACTGCTGTCAGCTGCTGGCTCTTTCAGTCCAGGCATTAGAAAGTTAGCTACATTCGGCCAGTTTAATCTATTGTGCCATCAAGACATTCTTAAAATACTCTAGAGTCTCATTTCCTACAGTATTCTAGTGCATATTGGAGGCAAACAGAACAAACTAAAAACCACAATATATACAGGAGGTTTAAGTGGTTTTAAAAACATTTTTGCTTTAGCTACTAATACGTGATTTGCAAGATTTTAAATTCCAAAGGAAAAAAAAAAAATCAAGTTCACCAATAGCCTGGATCCCACATGCAAAGGTGTAATGGTTATGGTTAGCATTTAAAGGCTCACATGGTGATTAGGCATGAAAAAATCAGATCTCTCACAACAACCAAGATTATTTTGAATCTAAGAAATCTACCCGAAGTAAAACTCAAAGCAATAACCAAAGTTCTTGTTGTCCAGGAGTTAAGACATAACTTCTTATATTTGTTCGTAGTAGAGGAAGTAGTAGTAAACAAGCTTTTCTAGGCAATGTTATAGATTACAGTAGTTATGAAGGCAAATACCTTTACTGAAGTGAGCCAAAAAAAAATACAATTTATGGTAAATAATTAAGTACTAGAGACTCTATTGATATTCAAGTCAGCAGTTTTCCTATTTTCTTCTATACTGTATGGGAATAAAATAGTCTTTGATAAAATTCTTAATACTAACACATTCCTGGGGTCTAATGGATTGAAACAGCAGAAACAAGATATAAGGAATATTGTTAACCAAAGATTTTGTATGCTTGGCTCTATCAGAGAGCATATAAAAGGGCAAAGAACCAAAAACAAAACAATCAGATAACAATAAAAGCACTCAAATGACTTAACTGGCAGAAGGTTTTTTTCAGGTCATCTCTGTTGAAGGGTTGGAGGGGACATAGGTGAACTTTCAGGTACCACTGAACACTTCCTCAGGTCTACAGGCCTAAGGTTTGCATGTGCTATATAGTGGGTCAAACAAAAACATTTGCTCATTCACAAAAACCTTTCAAGATGGCTTTAAGCAACCATCATTTATAAAGATATAAAATCTAATGTCATAATTAGCTTCCAACAATGCTAGCAGGCAATGGTTTCTTCTTGGTTAAATAGAATTCATTTGGACAGGTTTCCTCTACAGTGGAATGTGTCATATTTTAACATGTTACTATCTGCAAACAATTTTTAAAGGCCAGCAGTGGGGGGGGAGCATAAAATACCTATGACAGCAATCCTTGAATATGAATCTTCAGTAAATGCATATGTCTAGTATGGAAAAAAAAGTTTCACTTCATTAAAAACATGGCTAAAGCAGATCACAATTCATACCCCATATGCCATTGTTTACAAAGGAATGAATGCCAATACATTCTACGTGCCATAAAAAATTGCTAGAATAAAGATCACATAAAACAAATGATTTGCTGATTTTTAAAGCGGAAATGTTGCACTTTTTCAGGAGCTTTCTAAAAACAATTTTTTAAACATGCATGCGTTTCCCCCACTCCCACCTTCGAAAACTGGGATCAGAGAAGTAAAAACAGACACATTCCCTTCTCAGTTACATTACTGTAAATCCAGAGCAACTCTTGCTGCTTCAGACGAATGTCTGAAATCAGAATCTGACTCAAATATGTTAGTGGACTCACTAGCTCTAGGTGTTTTATATCTTATTACTATTCACCTTTTGATCACTGGATCAAATGCCCTGTAGACAGTGGAAACATTTCAACAGATGTTTGGGAATCTGTTTGAAGTCTCAGCTTATGTTCTTGACAGGTATTGGCATCTCCCAAAGACCACACACAAACAGCATACATTTCTTTGTATGCAAAGCCAAAAATACTTGCTGGTACTTGACACGAAACCCAAGTATTAAATAAGTATGGAAACAACTTGAGAGAAGATCCTCTCTCATGAGCATACAGATAGATGCCTGAGAGCAACATGAGAAGACTGCACTAGTGTTATATCCAGTGTTTCAAGCTGGCACTAAAACTTTACTAGCTCTGCACCCTGTTACAATGCAATTATGTCCCACAACACAACTGCAGTATGCATATACCAGGCACCATAACATTCTTTCAGTTTTCAGAGAACATCAGTAGAGGAGGAGGAGATGTATTGCGGGGAAGTTTAAAAACAGTCTGTTATTTTAAACATGAGCTGCTGTCAGGCCAAGAAAATGGACATGGGAGGCTGACAGCAAGACAAAAACAATACTAGGGAGATGGCAAGAAAACAATTGATCCTAGAAGGCCACAGGAAATTAAGAACTCAACACGTAAAAAAAACCCCATTTTAGTGTAACTGAAATAAAAAACATTTTCATATAATTGAAAACGGTAAGTTACAACGTTGTAAGTTCTCTTTATAAAAAATATACTATTTGGAACCTAACCCCAATATATTCAGCCAGCTTTTTTTTTTTTATAGTTAAATTTATATACAGTAGAATCTTTGAGACAAATTGCAAATATCAGTAATATTGAAGTAGAACACAGTAGAAAAGTAGGCAAAATTTCTATTCCAAGCATTTATAAGAGTAACTGAAGAGAATAAGTTAGACCATGGGGGTGCGTTAAGATACGTGTGGACGTTTGGTTCCCCCGGGACAAGTAGCGGTGGTGCACCTTGCGTTGCGGCTACTTGTCCCTGGGGAAAGCCCATGCTATGGGCACTTTAGTGTTCAGCAAGCTACCTTGGGGGTGGTAGGGGAGGCTGGGGCCAGCACAGTGCTGGCCCCGGCAGCCATACCTGGGGTCCTGGGGGCCTCCTGGGGCTGCAGCTGCAGTGATCCTGCCAGGCAGAGCAGGACTCCGGCAGGCCTGGCTCCACTTTTCAGTACTGCATGCTGCCTGAGTGTGCGCTGCTCCGTTCCCCCCCCGCCGCGGTATTTTTTTTTTGACCCCTGGATATCCAGAGATCAATAAATCCTGTGGGGAGAAAAAAATGGAGCAGTGCACACTGGGGCAGTGTGCCCTTGCAGTGCAGAGTACATGAGACTGTGCAGTATGTGGCACTGAAAACATGTTTGCAGTGCCACATACCACATAACTGCTCTTCTGGATGTGCCCAGGGAGTCTAGCTTAAGCTGGATCTGGGTTCCTCATCGGCTGGATGTGGACATGATGGCAGCAGGTGTGCTGGGGTTCACACAGCCACCACTCACTCCCTGATGCCAATGTACGTCCGCCAGCGGGGTTCTGTGCCCTGGATTTCAGCGGCAAGCCCTGCCCCCACTTGTCCTGCAAGACATACAGCATGGTTCAACGGGCTAGATCCATGGGTCATATGTTTGACAGCCCCAGATTAGACTTTTTATGTTAACAGATGCAGGTCATTTTCATCCAACTCCTTCAAAACATTTGTATGCAAAATATTGGTAATTATTTAATGGTAAACTGCCAGAAATACTAATACTATGCTTATATTAAAACAATATGGTAAAAACAAACTAAATATAAGCCTGTCAGCCTGATCCTGATATAGGACTAACTATTACACTGGCAGGTAAAACAAAGATCTAATGACTGGAAGTTGAAATTAGACAAAAAATAAATGTGTTAAAATAAACATACAAAAGCAATATAAGACTGACACAAAAAACAGTGATGGGATAGAACAACTCACAAAGGATTGCTGAGAATTCACAACCACCGGAAAAATTAAAATTGGATACTTAGGTAACTAGTTCAAACAAAAAACTAATTTAGGAGCTGTCCCATGGCTCACCTTACTGGGGTAGTCAACAATGATCACAATGGTACCTCTGACTACAATCTTTTACTTTGCAATATGATGTAATAATTAGGGGTACCAAGCAGTATGGTAGAGATAGAAAAGAGAGTTATAGCAATGAGATCATGTTATTCACATTACAGGCATGTAAAATTCTTGTAATTTAGTTCAAAGGCTTCTTTGAGAAACACTGCTGACTCACTTCTGAGCATCTTGGAAGCAGCAAATATGAAGGTGGAAAACTGAATGAGAGCTGAGAAGGCCTCCAATATAGGAATGACAGAAGAAAATACAAGATGTTTGTAGTGAAACTGCTCAAACTGAGCAAGTAGGCTGGGGCACCAACAGACACGAAATTGGTGATGAGGCCATGAGTAGAGTAATGTAGGTTATGGAAAATGAGAGAAGCAGAGGAGAGATTCAAGGGCTGGGGATGATATAAGTATTATTCTACTTTTGCAAAATGAAATAGGTTATGAGAGGTTATGTGACTCATGCTATTTGAAGTGGCTTGCATGCAGTGAATCACTGAAAGAATTAAGAATAGAACTCAAGAGTCATGATTCCCAAAAGCTATTACAGTCTTTTGTACCGTATGCTACACAGAACAGAGCAGTATAGCTCCCAAAGGATTCATCAAAATTGGCCAGATTGGATCGATCCCATTTGAATTAATTTCAGAAAGGTTTTATTTATTATTATAATTATAAACATCATCATCAACTGGCTTTTTCTAAACCACACTGCTGTAACTAATTTTGCCATGACATACTTAATATTTCCAATATTCATAATGGGTGCTATGGCAAATATCATGGTAAACTTTACGTCTGACTACCCATGGGAAACAGTCGTTCTCAGAACAACCCAGTGTAGCACTGAAAACCTCGTAAAGATCTTATTTTGCACAGTAACACCCCTCTTACTATAACAGGTACATTAGACATTTGCATCAACGACCAGTGTTCCAGAAGAACACTTTTCCTTGACTTAAAAACCGTCTTGCACCCTCTGTCCCATACAGGCAGAGCTGTATTTAGCGGAAATGGTCTAGCTAACCCACCCCCACACCCAAGGTGTAGAAAGGAGAGACTGCAGGCAAGGTATACTACCAAAGAGCCTCTGAGCCTAATTTATGAAAAACATCCTCAGAAATGTGGATCGGCCAGGATGCGTGTCAAAGCTCCTCAATTCTATCTGGTTTTGACAGATCTCTGAAGGTAATGAGACAATGGATGATAGGACTTTCAGAAGCATTTGCTAACAATGCTTATTGTTTTTTTCCATTGCATGGTTACTGTATTGCCCCCGGTACACACAGTTTCAGAGAGGGAATTAGGGAGTTCCTGTCAAATGGATCATCAATATTTTCCTAATGAAGCTCCCAGCAACCAACATAATTCACCTTGGCAAAGGCCAAGCAGACAAGCAGCCTCCATCCAAGTCATACGTCACTGCTAATTTTCGAATTAGAAGACCAGTGCAAAAAACACTGCACCGCAGAGAACAAGCTTATCGTAACTAAAACAGGGCCATCCAGCTTTCAAGTGGTCAGGGGCTGCATGCCCACGTGCTGCAACAAGACAAGCCACGGTCCCCCCAACCCCAATGCCCCCGCAGTTGAATGCCTCATGGATATCTTCCTGTTGTGTCATGCACCAGTGCCCCTCCCCATCACTGCCCCGCATGCCCCTGGGTTCACCCTCAGCTCCCCACACTGCTCCACCCCACCCCACCCCACCTCCCGGGGCGAGTGCAGGAAGCCAAAGCTGGAGCAGGGAGGGGGAGCCTGGAGACTGGCTGCTATTGCAGCCAGAGCTTTGGGGGCAGTGGCAGGCAGGCAGCAACACGGGGGGCCACAACGTAGCCTTTTTGGCATGCAGCCCATGTGCCCACTTGGACTTCCAAAGGAAGTTGGACAGACCTCACCTAAAAGATTCTCCTAGCTTTCTCTGTGTAGGAAAGCAGCCAGCCTGGCAAGGTCTCACGTGACAATCTTCTAACAATCTTGAATGACTGCCACTAGAAATTTGCCAACATAAACAGAGATGGCATGGAGTGATTTAAATTCATCATCAAATCACTTGAATGCAAGGAAAAGGAATTTATTTACATTGTCTTTTTTCAGGCAGACTGCAAAATTTCCAGGAAACAAAACAACTGTGAAATGACGTGCGTTTCCTGAACTCTCCCTTACAGTGTGGAGACAAAGGGAAAGAACAACACTTCTGCTTCCTGCACAATTCTTTGCTAAGTGGCAGTTGCAGTAGTAACATACACATTTTTGAATACTCTCATTGCCATTTGGTTCAGAGATTATGATGCAAAGTGCGAAGCATAACATGTTAGTGCAATGCAGCATGTACCAGCAACTCTTGGTGCTAGAGCATGGAGACAAGGCACCGCTCTGGCATCTGTTTTTAAACAATTTTTCAAGTTTCTTAAATTAAGAGTAAGCCAGAACATTCCTTCCAAATATTTTTGTCCCTGCAAGTCACTGACTTCACACTTGTAGTACCTCAGATTCATCCATGTTACCCAAAATGGCATATTTTCTAGCCAAGCAAATGAATGAAGGTAACAACAGGAGATGCTACTGGGAAACTTATTAGAAGCTCTGTACCTAAAATAATATTGCTATATCACCATGGTGACAGTGACAGACCCAACAGCTTGGAATGGCCACGATATTCATCTTCTACTGACAAGAACAGTTACTGCAAGTGAAAGTGAAAAGGGGCATGCTGGGACACGATGGTCTACATCTCTCATCAAAAGGTAAGCATCTGTTCTCTTGATCTCCTACCCAGGATTTTAAACTAGGTTCACCGGGGGATGAGGATGCTGAAAACAGGGTGAACCTAGGATCAATGAATCACAAGCCACGCACTGGAATGGTCCATGTAAGTACTAAGGGGCCCGTTAGGCATCAGGAT
>NW_017728924.1:16208444-16212337 GCF_001723895.1 Crocodylus porosus | reverse complement strand
AGGGCACCCATCAGGAGTGGGGGGGGATTAGGTGTCTCTATACTAATGCTAGGAGCATGGGGAATAAACAAGAGGAACTTACACTTCTGCTTGCAAACAAAGACTTTGATCTGGTTGGGTTAACAGAAACCTGGTGGGACCCTGCTGATGACTGGGCAGTAGGCATTGAGAACTATAAGCTGTACAGACAGGATAGAGTGGGAAAAGGGGAGGGGGGGGAACGACATTGCTCTCTATGTTAAGAAGAAACACATGTCTTCAATTATCAAGATAGAATTTGAAGAGGGGCAAATTGAGGTACTATGGGTCAGAATACAAGTTGGTTGGGGTGAAAAGGACTTGGTAGTGGGGGTCTATTACAAACCACCACACCAGGAGGATGAGTTAGACCTAGGATTCTCGAGGCAGCTCTCAGAGGTGGTACACTCAAGGGACATGGTTATCATGGGTGACCTAAACTACCCCGACATCTGCTGCGAAGAACAATCAGCTAGATCTGCCTGTTCACATAGGTTCCTAACCAGCATACAAGATCTTCACTTAACACAGGAGGTATATGGTCCCACTAGAGGAAATCCCTTACTGGATACAGTGCTTGCTACAGGGGATGACCTGGTGGGTGATGTTCAGATACAGGGTAACCTACGGGATAGTGACCACCAATTGTTAGAATTCACTATCCGGAGAAAGGTGGGAAAGATAACTAGTAGGGTAGAAGTGCTATAGACTTCAGAAAGGCCAACTTCAGTGAGCTCAGGAGATTAGTAAGTGAGGCACTGAAGGGCAAGAGCATTGGTGAGATGGGAGTCCAGGAAGACTGGGCGTTCTTCAAGGGAATGGTATTTCAGACACAAAAGGAGACCATCCCAGCGCACATAAAGGGAGGCAAAAGAGCCAAGAAACCCTCTTGGCTGAACAGTGAAATCCAGGAGAGCCTAGGGGGAAGAGAGAGGCTTACAAACTGTAGAAGCAGGGGGTAGCCACCAAAAAGAAGTATGCCTGCTTGGCTCACACTTGCAGGGAATCGGTTAGGAAGGCCAAAGCAGAAACAGAACTCAGGCTGGCAGCAAAAATTAAAGACAGCAAAAAGAAGGCGCATGGTAACACAGGACCCCTACAGGACAGACTAGGGCAACCAGTAACAGATAATAGGGACAAAGCTGAGCTCCTAAATGAGTTCTTTGCATCTGTATTCCTGAACACGGGTAAAGACATATTTCCCAAAGGGGCTACAGACAGATACAAGAGGGACTCCAACCCACCAACAGTTAGCGCTGACCTAGTGAAGGTGCATTTGGATGAACTGGATGTGTTCAAGTCAGTAGGCCTGGATGATCTTTATCCAAGGGTGCTGAAGGAATTGGCCAGTGTCATAGTAGAACCACTGGCACGGTTGTTTGAGGACTCATGGTGCTCAAAGTGGAGAAAGGATGACCCGGGTAACTACAGGCCAGTTAGACTCAATTCTATCCTTGGGAAAACCCTTGAAAAAATTAAGGATCACATTTGTGGGAGTCCAATAGGAAAAATAATGTTGAAGGGCAACCAGCAAGGCTTCACAGCAGGTAAATCCTGCCTGCCTAACCTTGTTTCTTTTTACAACCAGGTCACAAAATGCTTAGATGCGGGAGTTGAGCTGTTATCTACTTGGATTTTAAAAAGGCCTTTGATACAGTGTCACATCCCATTCTCATAAATAAATTAAGCGGTTGTGATGTAGATTATTGCATGGTCAGGTGGATGAAGTACTAGCTTATGGGGCGCACCTAGACAGTGGTGGTAGATGGGTTGTTTTTGACCCGGAAAAATGTGGGCAGTGGAATTCCCCAAGGTTCAGTCCTTGGACCAGTGCTGTTCAATATCTTTATCAGTGACTTGGATGAGGGCACAGAAAGCACTCTGTCCAAATTTGCAGAGGATACCAAATTATGAGGCAAAGTAAACACACTGGAAAGCACCGAAAGGATTCAGGCAGATTTGCACAGGTTGGGAATATGGGCAGAACACAATAGGATGTAGTTTAACAAAGATAAATACAAAGTGCAGCATCTAGGGAGAAAGAATCACCAACACACCTACAGATTGAGAGGTGACTTTCTAAGCAGCTCAGCAGCAGAAAGGGATTTTAGAGTCATAGTCAACTCCAAAATAAACATGAGTCATCAATGTGATGAAGTGATAAGTAAAGCCAACATTTCGTGCATTAGAAGGTGCATCACGAGCAGGTGTAAGGAGGTGATACCTCCCCTTTATGCAGCATTGGTAAGACTGCAGTCAGAGTACTGCATCCAGTTCTGAGCACCACACTTCAAGTGGGATGTGGATAACCTGGAGAAGGTCCAAAGGAGGGCTACTTGCATGGCCACGGGCATGCAGGTAAGATCCTACAAGGAGAGATTGAGGGACCTGAATCTCTTCAGCCTCCGCAAGAGAAGGCTGAGAGGAGATCTTGTGCCCATTTACAAATTCATCAGGGGTGGCAGAAAGGAATAGGGGATACTCTGTTTACCAGGGCACCCCTTGGGGTTACTAGGAACAATGGCCATGAACTGATGGGGAGCAGATTTAGATTAGACACTAGGAAAAATGTCTTTATGGTGAGGGTTGCCAAAATCTGGAATGGGCTTCCAAGGGAAGTGGTGCTCTCCCCTACCTTGGAGGTCTTTAAGAGGAGACTAGACAATCACCTAGCCGTGGTCAACTGACCCCAGCGCTCTTTCCTGCCCAGGGCAGGGGGTCAGACTTGATGATCTACTGACGTCCCTTCCGACCGTAAACATCTATGAAATCTATGAGAGTCATAGGGATTATCTTTAAAAATTCAAGTCCCCTCTACAGATTTATTAAGGAAGAAAACTCCTTCCCATATTGCTCTATTTTTCATATGCTTTTTAAAAAGAATTGTGGCATTTAATTTCTGAAGGTGGAAACTAGAACCATTTACACACCTAGGGCATACAGACCTCTTACACCCTAGGTAACAGACTGCATGAGTTACTGTGAACAAAAGTTTTAAAAAAGTTATTTGAAAGAATAAATTCAATTTTAACAAAAAGGTTAAGTAATTCCAAATCAGGAAGGCAGCAATCTTTTAATATTTAAGAGACCGTAGCTTCTTTGTAAAGTGTCACAATTTTTTCAAGTTCGGTAACGAAATACTAAATACTATGTCCAATTTTCCATTCGTTTTTTCAGTTGCATTCTATTAAGTTAGAAGCACAAGTTCTGCATCTACTGGATGCAAAGATCCATTTCCAGTTAGCAAAGCTGACTGATGTGAAAAGAATGCTAAATGCCCAAAGGGCATACTGGAATCCCAAGGCATCTATTCCAGCACTGAACTTACACTTTGTTGGCCTCACATTGACAGATTTGTATTTCAGGAGACAAAGACTACACAGTAAGATTCTCATTAGAAAAATGCCACTAAAAACAGTTTAATAAGATGTCCTCAAAAAAGTGGAAGTGCTAATTCAGAACCCTAACAAGGAACATCCCATCAAAAATCCCAGGCATGTATTACATTAAAAACAAGGTCAGAATACAAAATAAAGAGAGACAGGGCGGGAACAAAGATAAGGTTTGAGGAGTAGGTCGCCTCATAGGGCAGGGTAGGTTAGCAATAAAATGTAGGCAGTTATTTTCTAAAATGTAATAACCTGCAAGTTATTTTCTAAAATGTAAACCTATAGGTCTATTTCTGTACAGGTTAATTGTTTACATTAAACTTCAGAGGGGTGTCATTCACCCAAAAAGCTCTTTAGTGATTTTTCACTCCTCCCAAGACATTTTGAGGAATGAAACTCTTCTTCAATTTATCTTTCAATTTAAATACTTCATGGTTGCAGGAACAATCTCCTAAATGTGGACAGACTGTAACTGAGACAGTGTTG
>NW_017728924.1:16195396-16203718 GCF_001723895.1 Crocodylus porosus | reverse complement strand
TCCCAACTTGATTTGGCCAAATCCAAAGATTTAATTCTGATTCAGCGAATCAGCGATTCGCCCATAGACACAGCTTTAAATGTTTTTTCTACGTACCTCAAGGTACCAGGCACAGCTCATGATCACTGCAATGCTGGGTTGTATAATTCATCAAATCTCTCAGAATCTCTCTGAATTGATTTGGAAGGTGCCGATTTGATTTGGAGAGTTTAAAGGGTCTCCTGATTCGATTCGGAAATTCGGCCGGTTTTTCAGGCTGAACTGCTGCTGGATCGAATCAGAGATCAAATCTTTGCACAGCCCTAAGTTGTATGATGTGTGTGAACTTCCCACAGCTCATTCACTTAGAAAGAAATTTTGCTGACATCACGATTGAAATAGTAAAAGTAAAAACCAACAAAAAGTCTTTAAAATTTAAAAGGAAAGATTAAACAAAAAAATCTGCTGTTAAACCAAACTGCTGTAAATATTACAACAGATACTGAGAAGCAAGTATGTTCCCCAAACTCATCTAACTCATTCTGATGCAATGAAGGAGACTATGGTAAATTCAAGGAGCTTAAATCTTCTGAATTATTCACTTGACTTGTAAAAAAGGCTTTATTTACACTTATATCCTTTAATGTTGAAAAACAATTTATGCACACATCCCAAATGTATTAGGCATTACTAATTTTGGAACTGGAAATATCTTAAGTGATACCAATTTACATTAAAAAAAAAAAAGAAGAAAAATGACACTTAATATTCCGTAATTAATTTTCAATCTAATGCCTTTCAAAAAGCTGGAGCAAGTAAGAATTTATAATCAAAAAAAGATAATTGGCCCCATCATTATTATTCTAATTGTAACACTTGCAGGAAAGTTGCAATTGAACCTTTTAGGTTAAACCTTCGAAACCATGTTTAACAGTCTTAGATTTAAGTTACTGTTTTTTTGGGTTTTTTTGTGATCAAAATACATGCACCACAGGTATTTAGAAATCTACAGCAACAGAACTGCCAAGGAAAAAATTTGTCAAATATATTTTCTGTAAATACTCCATAACATAATAGGAACCAACAAAGAAAAACTACTGTATTTACTCAAATAGAAGAAGGCAACCCTGATTATAAGATGACCTCCCCAATAATTAAGATTCTATACCTGGAAAACGTATAAATTTTTTATCATTTTCCAGGTATAGAATCTAATTATTGGAGGTTTGCCTTGAATTTTTTCCCCCCTCCCACTGCTACGGTAGAGAAAATTAATCTGGGGGATCAAGTAGTTCTTTGCTCTTTCTTCCCCCACAACCGCTTCCTCTCTCATTACCATCATACTTTGCTCTCCCTGAGCATATGGAAGTGAGGAGCAAACCTGAAAACAGTAACTTTGAAATTAAACATGACTATAGCAATTTTCATATAGCACCTATAGACTTAGTTCATCCAGAATTGATGCATGTTACATTTTTTCCGAAACTGCTACAAGTTGTAGCATGGTTGTTTTATAAACACACTCTCGAACAGCACTTTGGCACCTACTGTGCATGTCTGCAAGTGCTATTAATTCAACTGGATAAACTCTGGCACAGTTTGCAATGGAGTTTATTGCTCCTGGGTGCCATGTTTACACATGCGCCCAGGACCACCGCACGTTGAGCTAGGTCAGAGCAGCCCCGCCTGGCAGGCCCACGTGCCAGCTCGGAGCTTGCTCCGACCTGGCTCAACATTTGCAGAGGGACTGGCTGGGGCATGAGGATGCTTTAGTGAGGAGCTAGCCAGAACCACCTTCGTGCCCCAGCCACCCACCTCAACATCTACAAGTGTGTTACAGCAGAGGAAACACCACCACCACCACAGGATAGTATTTGTATTGACAAGTACAATGCTGCAGCAGTATTTACTAGTTTACTGCAGCTTAATATGGCTGGAAATGTACATGCTGAGACTTTTACTACAGAGCTAAGTAGGCATCTGCAGTAAATATCTCAGGTAGACATGTCCACTTACATGTAGTAAACTATGCATGATATTAATTCAAAATCAAAAGACTTATAACTCATTGCATAGGTCCCTGGGGTGGGCCCCACCAGAGCCAACAGCCTATCCAATCATGCTAAGACATAACACTGCATATCCAGAAACCTTCTGACAGCCCCTCTCTCAGCTTGGGGCATACGATTAGTTTGGCCCTGCTCTCCACGGCGACCCCACAGCTCAGCACTGCCCAGTATGTGTGTATATTCCAGATACCACCAACAAGGATCCATGTGCTAATTAGCTCCCATCCGTGACTTGAACTGGGTGCTCTTGTCACAAGTCCTGGGATGATCCAAAAATCTATGTGCAGATGGTGCAGGGCAACTTGGTCCAGCTTCACTTCATGGAGTGTGGGGCCACACTAATCACACGTGCGAGGCTGAGAGGGGCTGACAGAAGGATTCTGTGTATACACTGTAGCTCAGTAGCTGCTCACCGTAACTTGAAAAAGAGTTGGCGGTGAGGGAGACTGCACTTAATGGGCATTACCATATCTTATTCAGATGGACTGCCCTAACTCATCTTTGTGATAGGGGCGCATCAGCTAAGATCAAGTGCAGTCACTCCACTGATCTGGTACCTGAGCCGAAACGCATTTAAATGGCAGCGTGTAGCTTAGGGTGCACCCCCAGACCAACTGCAGACAGGACTCCCTAAAAGAGCCTCACAGTTAGCTTCCCATTGGACAGTTTCCAGTGGGAGGATCTCAGCTACACACTTCTTTTATGGAAATGGAGGGACACCTCCTTAGCTTGCTCCTGCAGCCGCTGGCTGACACTGCTGGAACTTCCAGGTGAGCGCGACTGGCCACGGGGGGGACCGCTTCTCCTGGCACCCCCACTTCCCAGCTGGTGCTCTCAGGGGGGACACCAGCACTTTTGCCCCCTGCCCAGGAACACTGGCTGCAAGGGGGTGCACGTGCACCCCCTACATGTCGCCACTGGCCATATGTTTTATAGTCATGCTCAGTGTTGGCTGTATTTAATCAACTTCATAGTTAGTTTCTAATGCTGATCCTATGCTGCTTTTGGCAGCAGTTAAATGATAGACAATGTATTTAGTGAGATTTTCTTGTATGCGATTAAAAGATGAGAGGCTTTTATCCCCCATATCAACTGGGGAGAAAAAACCCTCATCTTGGAATCGAGTAATTACAGTAAATCAAATAAGAACACGGAAGTTACTGATGTGTGTGCATGTAATCCAACAAACCAGACGTGAAAGAGAGAGTTCTTGCTACCTCTTGTAGTTGAATTTCAAGGGGGAAAAAGTAATGAATGTAATAGTACTCTAGAATGCCCATTATCTTGATGAATGGATGGAAGGCAAACACCCCTGATGTTGGTCAATGTCTTGGCCTGTTTTTTAAAATGTGCCCCACATCAATACGAACACCATTTAACTTGGACTATGCTCAATCTACGTCTTCTTCAGCAAGATGCAGATCTTTTACATAACAGAACTATTTTCTATGTCTACAAAAGAGATGTAAGCCTCTCTGCTGTCCATATACTTATTGAAATTTGAGCCTGGTTGAGTTCCCATGTATATATTAAAAATGAAAGGAAATAATATTGATACCCTTGGCATGCCATGCATAATGGACCATATAGACAAGGTACACTTATACACCGATTTATAAAAATTGGTCTGATTCAACAAAATCATTTAGCATTGCCCCAGTTTATACTTATTAGGTCTCATACATAGGCTATAATTCACCATGTTGAGAACTGATGCATCAAGATGCCAAATGAACCTCTTCATGCTTTTTGAAGAGCAGCTAAAGAAATAATCAATATTTTCATAAGATCTCTTCAATGCATGGAGTTAATTCCAATATATATCAGATGCCTTTACAGAAAGCCGTTTGCACCTGTGCCAGATTTTCTGGTATATACATTAGAGGACTACAGATTTTGTAGCCTTTCTGCCAGATGAACTGCATACATTTGGAATTCTTGTATTCCTCCATTTTCCTACCCCAACGAAACTCCATTTTTCACCTTCCCACGCTCTTCTATTTCAGAGACTCCCTGTAACTCTTCAGCCCAGAAGTTACATCCTCCTCTATTTCCTCCTTTTGGTTTTCCAATTATAGTATAAGATGTATACAGCAGGCTTACTTGGCAGCCAAAACATGGAACGGGGATGGCTAATCATTCTAGCCCATCTCAACCACTGATCAGGTCCTGTCAATGTCAAGGCTGTTATTAGAGGGGCAAGACCCCATGAACAACAAACAAGGTAATGAGCCATAATGAGGTGTGAACAGCTGAATATAGGCTGTTCCCAGGTGAATTTGTCAGCATGCTTATTTCAGTTTAAGTGGTGACCTTATTACTGAAATCAATAGGATCTGACAAATGCCCAGGTCATTTGCTTAATTTAAAGGGCTGACCCAGTTTCCCAAGGGTATCTTAAAAGAAATTATATCACCAAAAATCAATAGTGTTCTCTCCACTGATGACTAGAATATTCCCTGAAATTCTGTAACTGGTTAGAGGAGGCATTCACAAATCATTCTGTTATTTCCAAACAGAGAAATGCCAGCAAGCTGAATGCAAGGACTCCCAAGCTTGAGTAAACATATATTTCAGCCACAAATCTGCCAATTACAATCCTCCAGATTATTAAATCTCCAGTGCCAGAAAGCCTTTCAGCAGGCACTAAAACTAATTCATATGCAAATACGACAGTTTCAAAATGAAAGATGTGCAAAAGTTCAGGTCACACAGCCCTATCTTTCTGCCTCCATTCTGTTAACTTTAGGTTTCATGCAGTACATATTTATTTAACTCACTGGACCACAAGCAAACATGAAAAATTCAGCTCAGCTACACAGTAAATATTACTACAGAACATAAAAAAGTATAGTGAGGACATGCATGGCTACGAGACAAACTGCAATGCAAAGTGCATACATATTGATTAAATATCTTCCTCTAAAAAACCGAAAAGATGAGATTCTGCACTCCCACTGAAGTCAAAGGTAGCTTTGCCACTGACTTCAGCAGAATATGGCTGAATTCTACTTGCCTAAAAACGGCAAGTAATTTTGTCTGGTCACTTTTTATGTGAATTGAGCTACTGAAGTATACAAATTGTTACATGTACATTTAAACTGTTTCTAGCTCAGAGAGGCTCCAGCCCCGTAATAAAGGAAGTAACACACCTGTTAGGTAAATCGTAAATATTCCATTTACAGTGTATCCTAGATTTTGCGTTATTAATGGGTATGTTACATCTATTATATATCCCAGCCCAATCCTTTTTCAATACATCTTGAAAAAGAAATATTTTAAACTGAAATAGGTTTAGTCAGCTTTCCAAAACACAGAATTCCAAGAGGGTTTTCCCCTCCCCATCAGAAATTTGTTCCTCCTCCACACGCACCTTTTGTGAAACAGTCCTTGGAAACCCATTTAAAAAATAGCAGTAGTATTTTCACACATTTACAGACCATCTGCAAACTGGTAAGAGTTTATAGATAAGAAAAACAAAGTCACTGCTCCAGTAAATGAGAAAACAGATCACACACAGAGAAGGGCTTGCCCTAACTAATGAGGTGGCATGCGGTGCAGAGACCTCCGCAGACAAAGCACAGCTGCTGCTCTTTGCAGTAAAGGATTAGCAGTCTAGGTCAAGGGGAGGAAAAAAAAAGGCTGCTCTTTGTAGGGAGTGTAGCAAGCTGCAGAGTGCGTCTTCAGGATAGAGAAGAAAGAGAAATCTATCCAGCTCGCAAACTGTGCAGAAGCTACTGGGTACAACTCACAAGCCACATCAATTTCTTGACAGACAGTGTACAAATAATACAGGCAGGATAACAGCCACCCACTCTTAGGGGCCTGAAACCATTTTGTCATTTGTAAATGCTGTTTCCCCCCCTCACAGCATCATGTTTTATAAAGATGAAGTGTACATGGTTTTCTCTTCACTAGATTATATGCCAGCATCATCCTGCCCATGTGGCTATGACAATAACGTCTGCAAACTGCTGCCGTGGAGACAGTGGGAAAACATTTTTATTGTCTCCTATAAGAACGGAAGCTTCCTCCCCACCCCCAAGAAAAACATGTAATAGGCCTTTAAAAAAATTAAGAGAATTCTAATTCTTTCAAACATAATTTAAACTGTCTCCTTAAAATCACTAACACACAAAAATGATCGATCACACAGTAAAGACAGGCTACATATTTTTCTCCATATGTTTTAAAGAAATTATTCACAGTTGTTGAACTGAAAATAATCCAATGGTTTAAAGAAAAAAGTCAAATTAACTTTTAGTAACCTAACCAAATACACTATTATAAACATTCATGCTTAGTAACCTTGGTCTGGGTTCAGGGACAGAAAAAAGGGAATCTTTTTCTGAATTTGGATTGTCACTTGCATTTTTCTATGTCAATGTGTTTCTAATCTAGTATTTCATTCTAGAACACAGAAAACACTACTTACACATCAATTAAACTAGTGTCTGAATTTAGCAATGACTGGTAAATTGTAAATAATGTGGCATTTATTTCACCCTGCGGTATCGTATGCCATTAAATTTTACACATATCAAAAGCAACAGTCACACTGTTGAAGGTTCCCCCTACTTTTTCCTTTTCTCGTCCTGCTAAATCAAACCAGATTCAAGCCAAAAGAAACCTACTGAACTGAAAAGTAAAGTGCAATAAAAAAAAAGTAAAACCTTCTATAATTGTTCATTTGAATGACGTCAGAGTTCTTCCCTGATAAAAGCCTGATTAAATTTAGTTTCAGACACTGAATTACACAATATGTTAGCAATTACTGTTTGCAACAAGGACTCTTTGCAAGAAAGCTGGTCCTGCAGTATATAACAGATGGATAAGTTCCCCAGAGCAATTAGTTGTGCTCATACTTGTCAAAGCGTTCCTTAACATCTGTAAGAGTTCCAAAAGTTCTTGTGGGAGCTATTTACATACAGTACCTCTCAACCTGTCAGATTAATTATGGAACCACTGACCCTTTTGCTATAAGTAAATTACAGTAAAAATGAAAAGCGTTATACCAGCACAGAGGAATAACAGATTCAAGCTTAAAATATGGGCTACGCAACAGATTCTGGAGTTTCAAAAAGATATTTATAATGCAGGGATACACCACAACTATTTCTATCAATTTGTCTCCTCAAAGGATTCAGTGAAAACTGTTACAATGAAGGTGGAATTAATCAATGCTGCTACTCTTTATGTGACTATAAAAAACAGAGGTAACCTTTAAATGCACCATTTTCTGCATTCCCAAATATAACAGACTGAAATACAACTTTTGCACAGAAAAAGCAACTCAGAATAAACAGATTCCAGAGCACGTCTAAGAAATTGGAAGGGGGGAAAAAAAGACAATACATGTTTTATAAACTACATCACTGTAGTGCCATCTATAGCTAACGTACATAGTAGTAGGCAACCATCAATCCTCTGAATCATGGTGTATGTGTAAAAGATCTAGTCACCAAGACCTAGTATGGAGGAGTGGAGGCTGCCAAGACCTGCCATCCCTTCTTTAGACCACTGATAGGAACCTACTTAAATTGTGGTTTCACAGCTTTTGTGGAAAACACAAAAAACAGCAATCTTCACGATTGCTGCAAAAAAGTATTAGCCATAATTTTCCTAGAAATCAACCGAAAAAGCTTTAAAAAAAAGAAAAGAAAAGATGCTGGCTCCTCAGTGACAGCCAGCAGTCCTTGCTGCCATTACAGCCTGGCCTCACAGCCTGCCCAGGAAAGAAAGACTAGGGTTTTTGAGGAGCCCTATACTTGTCTTACTCTGGAGGTTGCAACATTATGGTATTTTATAGCCACCATGAGCAGCCCCACCACATTGCCCCCAGGCCCCCCCCAGTCAGTGCAGTTTACGGTCATACCCAGGACCCAAGGTACATGGAAAGATGTATAAAATAAATCAATTAGACTTATTTTAAAACAGGTCATCAGTGTACATAAGTACCACCAAAAGGGGGACTGTTCATCAGGGAAGAGCAGAAGACCGCACCAAGAATTTGACAACTGACCAGCGACTGACACAGTTTCGTGGTCATCTTAAAATAGATTTCAGATACGTATGTGTTTCTGTCAAAAAAGTAACCTAATAGTAAGCAATGCCCTTAATATTAGGAAGTAAATTTATAAATGTAAGAACATACAGTTCAAATCTCTTCCAGAGAACACACCCCTGAGTTTATTACAGCCTGTCTGAGCTGAAAGGCCCACAAGAACCAGGAATGCTTTGTTTAGTAAGGACCAGGGCAGAGACCTGCAAAACG
>NW_017728924.1:16164608-16193096 GCF_001723895.1 Crocodylus porosus | reverse complement strand
ATTTGTCTCCTCAAAGGATTCAGTGAAAACTGTTACAATGAAGGTGGAATTAATCAATGCTGCTACTCTTTATGTGACTATAAAAAACAGAGGTAACCTTTAAATGCACCATTTTCTGCATTCCCAAATATAACAGACTGAAATACAACTTTTGCACAGAAAAAGCAACTCAGAATAAACAGATTCCAGAGCACGTCTAAGAAATTGGAAGGGGGAAAAAAAAGACAATACATGTTTTATAAACTACATCACTGTAGTGCCATCTATAGCTAACGTACATAGTAGTAGGCAACCATCAATCCTCTGAATCATGGTGTATGTGTAAAAGATCTAGTCACCAAGACCTAGTATGGAGGAGTGGAGGCTGCCAAGACCTGCCATCCCTTCTTTAGACCACTGATAGGAACCTACTTAAATTGTGGTTTCACAGCTTTTGTGGAAAACACAAAAAACAGCAATCTTCACGATTGCTGCAAAAAAGTATTAGCCATAATTTTCCTAGAAATCAACCGAAAAAGCTTTAAAAAAAAGAAAAGAAAAGATGCTGGCTCCTCAGTGACAGCCAGCAGTCCTTGCTGCCATTACAGCCTGGCCTCACAGCCTGCCCAGGAAAGAAAGACTAGGGTTTTTGAGGAGCCCTATACTTGTCTTACTCTGGAGGTTGCAACATTATGGTATTTTATAGCCACCATGAGCAGCCCCACCACATTGCCCCCAGGCCCCCCCCAGTCAGTGCAGTTTACGGTCATACCCAGGACCCAAGGTACATGGAAAGATGTATAAAATAAATCAATTAGACTTATTTTAAAACAGGTCATCAGTGTACATAAGTACCACCAAAAGGGGGACTGTTCATCAGGGAAGAGCAGAAGACCGCACCAAGAATTTGACAACTGACCAGCGACTGACACAGTTTTGTGGTCATCTTAAAATAGATTTCAGATACGTATGTGTTTCTGTCAAAAAAGTAACCTAATAGTAAGCAATGCCCTTAATATTAGGAAGTAAATTTATAAATGTAAGAACATACAGTTCAAATCTCTTCCAGAGAACACACCCCTGAGTTTATTACAGCCTGTCTGAGCTGAAAGGCCCACAAGAACCAGGAATGCTTTGTTTAGTAAGGACCAGGGCAGAGACCTGCAAAACGAACTCTTCTGGACTGCTCAGAAGCTGAACTGAAATTGTCCTGCCACACCAGGTCTGGAGCGCTGCTCATGCTCAACCAAACCTGGGTAACTCCATTTCTCCTTTCAAAGAACTTTCTACAGGCTCATCTGTGCAGCACTAGAAAAGGAAGCAAATCTTTTTGATAACATATTGCTCTACTCCACACAGCCTTAACATGAAGGCTTCTTAAAAACTGCACTGTTGGTTCTGTATAAAATCTAGTACGTTTTCCAACTAATGAACATTAATTCTCATCATTCTGAGGCAGAACAGAGCCAATTCCATTGCAAGGTCTTCAGCTACCTTTGTAGAGAATCGAACAGAGCTAATACTGGCCTCTGGGTACTAGTCCTACACGCCCCATTCATGATATTTCCTCTGTATATGATCTCAGGAGGGAGCAGCAGAAAACATCTAAATGGAGGAGATGAAAAAAAGTCTCTACTGCATTTTTCAATGTGTCAGCATACATTGAAAAATGCAGTAGAGACGTTTTTTCCCCACAGTCCTTCCCACACAAGGCAGCAAAGTTTAGAGGGTTTAACAACTTCCACTTTTCAAAGCCCTTTCTCCTTCGCATCTCTGATAAGGCAACCAAAAACTGTATAGTTCACATAAAACTGCTCTGTAAAGCAAAGCTTTTCCATTTATTTATACTGAATTGGATATCCCAGCACACTGCCACAGCAATTGAATCTTCCCCATCCCAGTGTGGGTTTTTTTGGGTGTAAATTATGACTTAACTGAACCATATCGAGCCCATAATAGATCAGCAGGTACAATCAGGTTTCCCCATCTTTTCACTTTTTCTCCAAAGTGAAATGAAGTAGATGGAAATCCTATCTGTCCATTTTAAATACAGGGCTGGCATTTAATCACCAAAGGAAAAAGCTGAAAAAACAGGCCTAAATAAACTCAGAAATGATTGCCATCCTACTGTTATAGCCCAGCCCTGAAAAACCTCCAGACATGCACCAAGCCTATCCTTCCGAGCTGACAAACTCACATTCTGGGAGCTTTCTGAGGACATTATAAAGAATGTCCTCTCAATGTACAAAAAAAAAAAAAAAGTAAAAACTTAATTGAAAAATATTAGCAAGTAAGGGCACACTGATAAAGACTTTTGGGGCCAATGCTAATGGCCAATTATTAATGAGCAATGTGGGCCAATACTGATCCAACTGGGGAGGCATGGGGGGTGGGGGGCATGTGCCCTCCTGAGCCATGTACAGAGTGAGGGTGGGCTGCCACTTCAGGCTGGGGCCAGGGGTAGCACTGGGCTCTTCCCGGGGCGGGGCCTGGGCCAGAGCTGCGCTCGGGACGGACAGTGGTTGTGCTGGGAGCGGGGGGCTACAGTGACTTTTGAGGTGGCTGTAGCCCAACTAGTAAGGACACCCTTGCAGTGCCACCACCTGCCCCAAGTAAAGTTCTGGCCCAACCCCCCCTCCTCAGCAGCCAAATCTGCCAAAAGAACCTGATTTCCGATGTCTATTTCCCTTTTATCAGTGCCAGTAGGATATGAACTGATATACTGGTGCACTTCTATTAGGAAGTAAATTGTCCTTTATTTGGGTGACTTAAAATACAGGCTAACAACATTCAGAACTCTGCCAAGATGCTGTAACACCGATGGTTTCCAGCTCTGAGGCCTTCCCCTAATCACACACCCCTTTTCCCTCCCCCCCCAAAAAAATTATTTTGGGTAATGGATGATGTCAATTAGTACTTTGACACAGAACCAAAAGGGTGTCCCAACTCAGCTGAAATGCTGGCTTTGAACCAAAAGGGTGTGCACCGTAGTGAAGTCAAAGAAGACTGTGAGGGAAGAACTTGAAATGCCATGAAAGCATCGTGGGAAAGGACAACTGGAGCGCCTAACCACACAGATCCTCCCTGACACCAGTCTGGAAAGGCTGAGTAATCGGGTGTCCCTAGTTATAGGTCAACACAAAATAAGCATGTATTTTATAAAGCTTTTTAAAAGGAGAACATGGTCTTAATGTGCGTGGTTCCAATTCCCGTTTTCTATACATTTTTTATACTGCCTATAGTTTTTTAAATTAGAAAAAGCTATATATTTTTCATCCCCCTAATTTCAATACAGTTTTCTTACTGATACTGAATTACACAAGATGAGAGTATTAAAGTAAGTGTCAACTTAGAGAAGCTGCTTGCAACAGTCCTGATCTGCGTATTTAGAAAGTGGCGGAGAGGAGGGAGACAGGAAACTCAAACACGAGTAGAACTCTTTGCTGTATTACCTAAGGCACACTATTTATCTACAACATTTTAATAAGCATTGATTAAACTACAAAATTCCACTTTTTCTGAACATTATATTTTTGGCACATTTAAAAAAAATACTGACCCCACCAAACAAGTTTACATTATCTATGTATGGCCTTTGTATACCTATACGCAATGTAATTCACATGCTATAGTTTGTTTTAGTTATCCAGCAGGTCACAATATTTTTTAAATCCATAAAGACTGATCTAATTTAGGGGAAAAGAAACAGTAACCTCTTCCCATAAAAAACACTGCTGAGAGGGACCTCGCATTCTGTTTAATGTGCTGCACCCAATACTTTGTTCCCCTGTGATGGCCTTCTCATCTCTGACACTGATATTTCATAGATACAGATGCAGGGTTCTAAAATTATATACAAGACAAGACAAGCATTTAATTAAACATCACTGTATATTTACAAATGATATCTAATACCATTTGACAGTACCTAAAGATATAACACAAGCAATCATTCTTTGAAAACAGATACCTCACCACAAAAGAAACTCCTGACCAGAAGAGCTTTCCAACTTTCCACTCTTCTGTGAAATATGAAACATCATAACCTAAAAGGAAATATGCCTCTACATCCGACTTGCCACCAGACAACTTCAAGGTAAAAAGACTGTTTCATCTTTTCTCTGCGCCTAACCTGGACACTATTCCAGACAGGAAATTTTACCAGGCCTTCAGCTCTTCTGTGAAATATGAATTTTCATTTCTACCTAGGAGAACTTTTACAATCTCTGCTCTGTCCCATGCCTGATGAAGGGTGATTATGCTCAAAAGCTTGCAGGTAAATATAATAATTTGTTTGCAAATATCTAGTTGGTCTAGTAAAAGATATTACCTCTTCCACAAGTGTTGATTCCTGTTAGGTATTAACACACTAAACAGTACTAATATGCTAGTAATTAAAACAAAGCATTCATACAGGGTACTTGTAGACATGCAAGATGCAGTTCATCATAGAAGACTTGACTGAGTCTGCCACAGCGCGTTAATTAGCATACTCCAGAAGCGCTGGTGGATTGTGTATTCAGTGTCCCCACACTCATAATGGCTTTAAAGTGCCCCCACCACCATTCTGAAGCGCAGGATGCTGAATATGACATACTGCAAGCGCTTTAATTAAAGCACCCCCTCACACTCCTGGAGCATGTGTAAAGGTGCCTATAAAGACCAGAGTCAATTCTACGTATGTTTTTGAAATTAGGAATTTTTTTTTTATGAATAAATTATTGTATAAACACATACCACCTTGGGGTGTTTGACTGCTTTATCAAATATCTTCCAACTTGAAGATAAGCAAGGAATACTGTTACAAATGTGCTAACAATACTCTGACTTAAATTTCCTTTAACAGTTTAAGAGACAACCTTACCACTTGTATACATCAAGAGCAACTCATAGTGAGATTTTAATACAAGATAAAGTTGAATGCAGATGTTCTCTATTATGTTAAAATAGAGGTGGCCAAAATATAGTTCACAGGTCAGATCCAGTCTGCCAACTGACTTTATCTGGCCTGCTGGCAGGTGGTATGGGTGGCAGCACTGTATGGCATGCCCTGGGCAAGTCATACTTGGGCCCTGGCTTCTGCTGGTGGGTCGCACTGTGGGGCTCTGATCTCTGCTGGCACGATGGGGGGCAGCGACTGGAAGCAGCAGCCCTGCCTGTCCGCCTCCCCCTCCCCCCAGGCAGAGGCCTGGGAGAGGGAATCCAGTGCACCCAGGGATCTCCTAGACATCGCAGGGGACACTGAGCAGAAGCAACCCTGCCCACCTACTTGGCACCATGCAGCGCCAGCACAGGCTGGAGCTGCTGCCTGCCAACAGAGGTGGGGGCCTGAGCACAGCTCAGCAAGGGCCTGCCATGTGGTGCTGGGCAGGCGGGTGGGGCTGCTTCTGCCCAGCATCCCCTGCAGCTCCTGGTAGATGCAGTGTAGCCCTGCAGACACTGGGCACTACCCACCAGCAGAGGCTGGGGATCGAGCACAACTTACTGTGGGCCTACAAGGTCAGACTGTATCTCCCAGGCACCGTAGGAGACACTAGGAAGAAGCAGCTCCACTTGGCACTGCACAGCAGACCCTGGGTGAGCTGCACTCAGGCCCTGGTAGTTCTAGCTCCAGCTGCCACAGGGGATAGAGCTTGGCAGGAGGCATCCACGCTATCCTGTCCCACCCTGCCATCAAGGCTCCTGAGAGCCATGAGGTGAGAGGGGGTATGCTCACACATGCCAGGAGCCCTGATGGCAGGTCAGGACAGCACAGAGGCAGGTGTGTACGTGCGTGCATGCATGTGTGGTTCATCAATACTTGTTAACTGGCTCTCCAGCCCAAATAATTGCCCACTCCTGCACTAACATAATTAAATACAAAGAGCATAATACTGGAACCATCTCTCTTAAGGTAAAATCTCACATGCACAAAAAGTGTTATAACTTCAAAAGGATAATTGGGGTAAGGGAAAACATTTATGAATCTGGAAGAAAAAACAAGGAAGACCGTAACATGAGATTTTATCAAGTGCTGCACACTGTTTTCAATAAATGTACAAAGAAATCCTCTGAACAGATATTTAAAAGTTGTACAACATAACCAACATGAAAATCGCAAGAAAAGCAGCAGCTAATTTATAGTACAAATTGTGAACATGAACAAACTTCTACTGAATTCAGAATTAGTTTGCCCACTGAGAAAGGCTTTGCTAATTAACCAAAAATGTCAGACCAGCTTATTTTTCAGATTTAAGGCTCTATTATATATAAACCACCTATTTCCTAGCCATGCTTGACAAAGTAAACTACACTGCCTCTCCTCCCATTATTCATTTTTGTGGAAATGTAATCATTAACATTAGGGTTGCTGGTTGACTGTCAATATTCCTGAAGGGCGTTTATGCCTGAAAGCCTGCAAAGAACAGTTTTTCCAGCTACAATAAAAGCTCTCTTAACCAGCATCCACTGGGAATGGGGGATGCCGGATAACAAAATATGCCAGTTAATTGAGCGGACAGCGTTGCTGCTTCTCCCACAGCGTCTGGGGCATCCCTCTGCCCCTCCTGCGGCATCACTGCTCCTCCCCCGGACCCTGCGGGCCCCACGGGGCAAGGAGGCAGGCCCCGCACAGCCTCTTATGCCCCCAGGCTGTGGGGGCTCAGCAGTGCAGGCTGCTTTGCCCCAGGCTGTGGGGGCTCAGACAAACTGGAAGTGCCACAGTAGGCACTTCCGGTTTCACTTTTATCTTACAAGCCCGCATGCCAGTTAATTGAGCATGCCGGCTTGTAAGATCCTGGTTAACAGAACTTTTACTGTATTTAGTTGGTCTAATAAAAGATATCACAATTACTCAAAGACCCTTGTCTGCCTGTCATCATTAACGTTAGAAACTCAGATTCTATTTTCTGATCTGAACTCTGCTCTGTACAGGAAAACCTGAGTCTCATGTGGCTCAAACAAGACAACAGCTCAAGAGTAAAAGTAGCTCTGAACTGGGCTCATTTAAAGCAGGAAGCAGAAATGACGATGGCAGCTGCCCCTACTATCCTCATGTTTAATGATCTGATTAGCTGTGTCACAGACTTCCCTGGGATATAAAGTTGAGGTTAAAGAGACTAAAGATGCATAAAATAAAAGTGGTAATTTCTGGTGGAAATCAGCGTGAAGAAAAGTAGCCCAAGAATTGGAACAACGTAATGAAGGCTGCACAAGAACCTGTATATTAATCTTAAAACAAATAAACAAACTCCAAGAAGTACCAGAGTTCAACTGAATGAGGAAAACAGTTTACAAATACAGGCTCATGAAGTATCAGGCAGGGTCTCGAGCAGCCTGTGCATGTGGCATGCGACAGATTGGGGAGGGGACAAGCAGCATAGCAGCAGAAAGGGCAGAAAGCAAGGCAGCAGGTGGGGCAGGGAAGAGAAAGCAGAGCAACAGATCGGGCAGAGAGAAGGGATTGGAGTGACACTCAGAGAAAATGCAGGGCTAATGTGTGGCCTGCCTGCCAGCAAGGTTGGCTCCTACTTTACTAAATTATTTGAGCCCTGATTACTAGATAAATCAGTAGGATGAATAGACTCTGGAGACAATTTTCCTTTCTGTACAGCCAGAGCAGAGAGAACGTATACACTTTTCAGAGTACAAGCAAGAGAGAAGGAAGCAGACCTGTAACATATTTTTAAACACCCGTATCAATTAAATAATAATATTTACAATTTTTTTTTGTTATTGGCTGATTGTTGATCCCAAACCCCAAACAGAACTTGAATAGAAAAATAAGTTATTAAAGGAAAGTCTAGTATTCTCCCTTTTCCTCAATGTTACATTTCTCTTCTCACATCTCTCGCTCTATTCTAATTTGCCTAGAGATGGAAGATTAAACCTGTCTCAGTCTGGAGCCAGTAACACTGCTCTCAGCTGGATCTGGTTAGCAGAGACAACATAAGGCAAACCTTTTTTTAAAAGGGCTAGTATACTGTGTTTCACACTTCCAGGTCACTGCAGCAGAGGAAACAAAGACTGTTTCATTATGCTGACTGTAGGTCCTCAGGCTGTCCATTATAGATTTAGGGGCCTCAGACTCCAACTTTACCAACTTCTCTCTCCTCTCTTTCTTTGTCTGTCTCTTCTCAAAAGTGTCTGCCCCAGGGATGTATCCTACTCTTGACAGGCTGGAGGAGCCAAACCACTGTTGAAACTGATGTACTTTATACTTCTGGGCTTGCTAGACTGATACATTTCTTTATGCTCTGCTAGCTTAAAATGCGTCTTCCAACTATGAAAAAACAAGCGAATTCTAACCAAACGAACGTGCAAAGGATTACTAGCTAATGAACATTTTATTTTACTCGGTATCTCCACTTTAGGAAAACAATAATTTAAAGTGTCGGTGAAAAGTCTTCCTGCTGAACACATGCATGAAAAATTGGTCATCTTGTTCCGAAATACTGTTGTAACCTGCTTCCAAGTTAAATGTATTTTATTTTATTACAAAATACAAGGTATTTTTTCATGAGGTAGGCCAAATCAAGTGATCGTGTGAATCCTTGGTAAATTCATGTCAGCATTAAATTAAAAACAAACTGTTTTAATAAAAGTTTTGCAAAGAAAATGGTATTTTGATAATAAGCTTCCTTCTTTCCCCTTCCATATTTATAGATCTCTGAAGAAAACTGAATTCTACAAAATAGATTTGATTAAAAATACGTTACTTACATTGCTGATATTTTAATATGGGTATTCTCATCCTTTCCTCACGACTTAGGCAGATGCATCCAATTAATGATGAGTCATTCTACATAAATTTCCTATTAAAAACATGCTGGCAATACACTAGTGTACATTGCTTAAAATGGGACTCATTCTCCCCTCATATCACTACCTTTTTGTTCTGAGACTGTAAAAGAAGGGTGGGTCTGGCTTTCAAGAAAGAAGCTACTCATGTTGGGCTGCTAGATTCAGCACCCTTATTTTAAAAATTACATTATGAAGAAGGAAGAGAATCAGCTATACTTTCCAGAGGAAATGAAATCTGACGTACTAATTTTCCAAATGTTATTGCTGCTTTTGTATCTAAACCATAAGAAGGATACCTTCATGATCTTGGATGCCTACATGATTAGTAGCAGGACAATCAAGTTTAACAGCACCTTTATACCAACCTGCTCACCGGAATTTGGCTGCAACTCCAGAGAAACCAGTCAACTCACATACTAATAAAACTGAACTTGCATATGGAACTTCATAGTCAAAGCTTGGAATTCAAAATGTTACGGTCTAAATTTAAAAGTATTCCAACACCAACTGATGAGAATGTTTCTTTGTTTTTAGAAAGACAGCTGTGTATATTCAGAAAAGGCTACAAATTCTAACAGACGCAGAAAAAGCCACAACGTAGGGTATCTCTAGAAGTTGCTAGAAAGGATTAGAACGAATCAAAGAGGCAACTTTTTCAAGAACAGTTATCCCCGCCCAGCCCAAAATAACTAAGTTGTCCTCCTGATGGTAAAATACGACGAGGTCGTGAGCGGCCTTTTTTTTCCTTCAGTTTTCATCAAGCTACATTTTCTGAATTGGATGGCCTTTCATATGCAGTTTGCTCTGTGGATTAGTTACTGAAAAGCATCTTCAATAATTTCATTTTCTTGTGGGAATTCTCTTTTATCTTCCTCAAGTACATTACTGTCCACACACTGCTGGTTTAAATTAAAGTGTCCTAGTTTCTGACCCTTTCTAATGGAGCTCTATAAGCCCTATAGCATGAAAGTTGATGGCCAGTGTCTTCTGGTCTATTATTCCTCTAAATATCTATTTCAGAATCTCCTTGACCAAAATGATGGATATCTATAAGCTGTTTCCCTGATTTTTGTGGGGATGGGATGGGAAAAGAGGAAGGAAAAGGCAGAGGCAGAAAATTGTATCAGAGGACATGCAGAAACAGTAGTAACCACTCTTACTGTTTCTCCTCTTTCTAAATTTCTGTGAAACAGAGACAAATGTCACCATGATCTTACTCAAAGGCAATGCAAAAGCAAAAGTCTCACTGACCAAACTCACCAAAGTACAGCAACCACGTCTAAAACCTTTTTATTACATTTTCCCCCTGCATTTGAGAGATTCCTTATAGAGATAAGCAAGTCTGTCAAACCAGTTGTAAAAACTGTACATACAGTCACTGCTTTATAAAGGTTTGTTTAAAAAAAAAAAACAGACTGCCTTATAGTTATTTAAGTAGTAGGTTTCTTTTCTTTTGAAAAATACTGAGTTGCAATTACATTTTTCCATACTCAAATTTAACTTTAACTTCCCATTACAGCTACTTCCAAGTGGCTTGGTATATTCTTTCAGGCTAGTTGACCAACATTTAAATAGTGCACTTCAGGTACTTCGATTCCCTTAAGTTAGGTGCCATTTCTCACATTCTCATTGCTTTCCAACTTCTGATTTTAGGATGTGACAACAACAATCACCCATGATCACAGGACTGCACAACTCTTGAGAACTAGAAGAGTCCATGTACAAAACTGCAGTAAATCTATGTATTTTAAACCCTGTAGATTCTCAAGATTATGAAAACCTAATTTATTATCAACTCTTTCATGTTTACTAATTATGTTTTAGCCATTTCCCCTTCATCATTTCATTGTTTACATAAAACTTTACCCCTCTGGTATAACTTTTTTCACCACAGCCTCTTTGCTGCATACCTCAGCAGTTGTCTATTACGTTTTTAAAACCACACATTTAGACTGTAAGCTCTTTGAAAAAGGTTTTCACTATGGCCATGTAACAGGTGTTACATTTCTACTGGGAGAATCACTGCTCTCCTGGTAGAATCTGCAAGAGCACATGCATGTAGTCAATTCCGCCCAGGGAGAAACATGCCCCCTCCTGGAGAAAGATCACACACATGTCACCTTGAAAGATTTCCCTTGCAAAAGATACTGTTTTTCAAGAATGGACACCTGTAAGCTTCCCTCTCATCTTGTCATCTCCCTAGACTGCCTAATTTGGGGAATGGGCTGAGGGCTCTGCCCCACTATTTCCCTCCTCAGCTGGATCACCCTGATCTGGGAAAGACCCAGAGCGCAAAGGAAAGGAGAAAGGTGCAGGCTGAATGCCTGTAGTGATCCTTTTCTGGAAAGATTTCCAGCAGTAGAAATTTTTGAGAAATTTTCACCACTAGAAATGAAATCGTGTTCGACGCCTACATCTCTGTAGGGCTTTAAACCAGTTTAGACCACTAGGTGGTACACAGTGTACAAATTAATAATAATGTATCATGGCAAGGCATGCAAAACATGTTTGTTTCACTGACCACTTTCATTGCAGAATTTTTAAAGAGCATGGCCAAACATGTGCCAGGTGGTGGTAACTGATGCAAAGACAACAGTCAGGTGTTCTGCAAGCTTACAAGGAATTTGCGGAGATGAGGTGTTGAGCCACTTTATGCATTGACCGCTTAGCCTGAGGTACACTTTTGACTTTTATCCCGGTAATCATTCACATAGAGAGACAATTAATTACACGCCAATCTAACAGTATTTAAACAGGGATGGTGGGGCTTTTACAATGAAGGAAGGCTAAGATATTGTACTGGAAACAAATTTTCATTCTGAAAGTGGTCCGGAAATACTAAGGAATAGGGATGGGATGGTAGCCATCCTAGATGTCTGAACATGCCAGAAAACAGTTTCCACTGTGGAGTTCTACAAATAAAGACTAACATCAACTTTGCCTGCCCTTTAGAAAATTAAAAAAGCTCAGAAAAAAACTAAGTATAATGCTTACTAATAGCTCTAGTGATGTATTTATTAGTTTTTCACTCTGTGTAAACGGAAATGGGGCAATATTAAGGTGAATGACTTTAGGTGCAGGTCAAAAATGAAGGATTATGCTGTCAGGGAGTGAAGATCATCACTTACCTCCCTAGTCCAGAAGGTTCCCACCCAGGGGCTGGATGTATCTGAAGAGTAACATGTAATGGAAATTTGTAGCATTAAATTAACTGCAGCTGATTGGAAGCACCTGATGGAGAAGAGGTGAGAATACCTGCTGTTTTAGAACTGTGTATATGGTAATTCCAAAAACTGACTTTCTGGTCTTCTGCCCTCAAACTCACTTTTAATCTTAAAAGTTGTTTGTGCATTGGGAAAACACACAACTATAAATGAGTTACAGTAAACCACTGGAGAGTAGTCTTTTAAACAAAATAAAAAGATCCACTATGGTTTTAATTGAAACCATAATCCCACAGCACCAGTGGTCACACAGCTGAGAGATTTAAATAGTGTAAAGGAGTTAAAATTTTGGTTGACAAGTTCAGCAATACAGCAAAAACCTCTATTTTCCTAGTGCAGCATTTAAATGATGGAAACTGAACCTCCCCCCCAAACTAAAAACCGAATCTTACCTAGTAAGTGTGTACTCCCTGAGTCCTGAATGCAGGTTCATGGCAGAAAAAGTACCTATGCATCCACGTAATCGCTTATCTCGACCAATCTTCCATGTTACAAACAGGGGGCTGTTTTAGGAAGGAAAAAAGGCATGTGTGATTGCAGAACTCTTACAAGCATTACCATATTGATAGCTAAAGTAATATTTCAATAAGACTGTATTTTTTTCTGGCAACACTGGTCCCATCTCTAACTTACTTGTTTCTGAGCTAGTTATAGTATTTTTTTTAAACTACTTTTGCCTGACTGTTGTAGAAAGGCCCACATCACTCAAGCATATAAGTTTTAGAAACTAAACTAGAAACTAGCTACATTAATCAATAGCCTGAGATGCAAATCTTTTTGGCTAGCTGTTTCATTGTGATGTTGGATTTCCTGTCCCAGCTTCATTACTCATAAGCTTCTATTTAGAAAAGAAGAAACCCTTCCTCAGACGTCTCAAAGGTGCAGAAAGTCCCTAAAAGCCCTCCCCAGAACAAAGAGGAAAGTGCATCCATTCACATCAGTCACAAAGAAAATTCTTGGTCCTTTTCATTATGAGCTGAGAACAGCCGGAATCTTTTGCAAGCCAAGTGAAAAGTACGTAGGATTCCTGGTTTGCAGGCTAAAAATATAAGTCTGCACAAAAGAAATATTCTATGAGATCCAAAGTCAGCTTTGCTTTAGCAGCCCAGCTTCGTAAAGATGAAGAGTGCAGCAGAGCAAAGGCCAGCGCAATATCTTCTTTGAAAAGAATCCAATTCTGAAGCCAGCCAGAGCAACAGCTTCCGTGTTCTGTGTTGCACAAAAGCCTTAAACAGTTCTACACCTTAACTAACAGCTGGTGTGCAAGCTCTGCTCACCAACACTTACCATAACAATTTTGCAAATGCTCATTGCAGTCAAATGCCTCTCAAAGATCCAGGCCCCCTCTCAAAAAACAAAACAAAAAATCAATAGCTACTCTGCTGAAGTGAACAGTCATACAGGTAAGATTTAAAAAAGCTACTCTAATGCTGTGTTCCATCCCTTTCCATCATTCAGAAATTTCAGAGAATGGCAGGAAAATTTAATCCTCTACTTCTTTAAACCGAGCCTCTTATCAATTTACTGTGAGGCAATCTGAATTCTTGTCCTCACCAGGCTCTGTGATTCAACTTCAGTGGCATATAGGCACACTCTTGTAAAGGAGAACTCTATTTTAAATTAACAGAAGTACTCATATATACAAAGTTAAGCACATGCATAGGTAATTACACAATCAAGGCCTCTCTCTCACTCAGCACAATTACGCAGTATGCATGGATATTCTACATTCTTAGGTGTGACAGTGTGCTCACCTTAAAACAATATTCAGATACACTGACTGAACTGTACACACATCAGATAGCTTAGAACAAAAAACATACGCTGACTCAATTGAAGATGAAAGATCAATAAACAAAAATATTTAAATGGAGGAGGGCAGGCAGGCAGGCAACCACAATTCTTTGATTCAAAGCTTTTCTCAGAACACTACAACACTGGGCCGAAGTATAAAAGCCAGCAAATTACAGTGACTTGAAATTTTCCAGTCTACTCATTGCTGGAGAGGAACATGGGAACAGCATGCAGGAAAACCAAAACTGATTAATGAAATTTAACAATGCCTATTTTAACAATGTTGGTAAAATATACCGAATGCAATTTTAACCTCGAAGTTCACTGTTATGCAACGTATTCTGCATATCTAAATCAAATTATTTTATGACTTACTTTCTGCTAAACTGCACTGGAGCATTACATTCAGCTGACTGAATTTTGGCCTCAAACTATAGTCTCTGGCTTACAGTATGGCCTGGCTCTCCTACATCAGGCATTTGTTCCAGGCTCCTTGTTCTCACACAGGGCCAGCACTTAGACAAGTAAGGAAAGAGACAGAACTTGGCTCAAAAATATAGGGCACGGCTGGGCATATGGACAGAAACTAGAGGAGATAAGAATAAAATGCAGTGGCAAAAGATTCCTGGGGTAGCAGCTAATGATGTCTGATGAAGGAGGAACAGGCACATTGGGAATGTCATGAGAGAGAACCTGGACACAGGAGCCAAGGGGAGAATGAGAACTCTGAGTTTAATAGTACAGGGTCTGGGTATGGGAACATTTTGAAAAAAGAAAAAATAATAATGTGATTTTGTGACTGGGGAGAGTCAGGTGTGCATAAAACCAAAGAAGTACAAAGATACTGACGAATTCTGGGCAGCAGGAAAGGAAGTTCACATGGTCCCTGATCCATTCACTGTCCTGAACTTTAAAATTAAATTTCTTGTCCCAGAGATGCTGGCACGTGCAGGGGGCTACAAAGGAAGAGATGAAAGTTTTGGAAAGAAGAGTAACAATACTCTGCTCTTCCCCCAGCAAGTTGAGCATCTGTATTCCAGACCTAGCACACCCTTGTTTGTCTCTTTCATATAAGCAGTTTGCCATAAATATGAAATATAGTCAAAATTGGGGCCCCAGATGGTAAAGATGTAGATAGAACAGTGTCTATTAAGTGGTCTATGTTGCAGAAATTGTGGAAACCTCCATTCCATCCTCCAGACACTGTTCACATCAAGTAACTTCAGCTTTTGAGGCAAGTTTGTGAATGGACCAGACCATTGTGGCATAAGTACATGTCAGACCTGGTCCTAACACATCAGCTGTATTGTACTAAAGCTGATACACTAAGGTACACCGATTTATCTAAACCAGCTGCTACTACCTCATGCACTCCTGAAGATGCTTCCTTACCCAAAGTATCTTTAACTCATTGCCCTCTCAGGCTGCAGAGGCAAGGCTGAGATAAGCTGAGTCCACCAAGTTTTGCATTAAGTTTTCTATTAAAAAATATCCTTACAGTGGTCACTTCACTCCAGAAATAATAAAACGACTGGAACAAGGTAGATCCTATCTGAGCTAAAGAATGGAACAGGACAATCCATACATGGATCTAGGAATAGCAACAAAGTTGAAAACGGTTGCCTCAAGAGAAACAGCAGTAACAATAAATTCTTCTGCTGTCAGCTGAGAATAGAAGTGCAAAATCATGACTGAATATAACATTTCACAGATCTTATAACAACAGACTTCTTCCTCTACTTTTCACAACAAGAAACTCCCTCTTTTGGAAAACTAGACCGAAAAGCATCCAAAAATTTCTCTTCTGTAAAAAAGAGGATATCTTCCTCTCATCCCTCCCTTCTCTTAAGCCTCAGAGATTAAAACATATTTTAATTTCAGATAGATAGACATTTAATTTATTTTTCAGTTTCTTTATGGTAGATAATCAGTCATTAAAACCTCTTCATTTGCATGACTGTCACAGTTCATGTGAAAATAAAACAAAGACTTTTTAAAAAAAAACAGGCCAATGGTAAAATGACAGGTGGCAATAACTATCCTATTGATCATTATCAGGTTTAGCTGCTATGTAATCGGAAAGTAGTTACCTAAAGTCATAGGCCCACGAACTGGTCATGAAGATAAAACCTGAATTTCGTAAATTGCTCCATTTTCTTCACGTAATAATTTACAAGAAAGTAATCACCATACTTACCTGAATCCAAGATGACACTGAATTTATGACAACCACAGCCAATAACTAGACTCTAGATAGGGAACTTTTATAAAATTGTTATAATTTTCCATATATAGAATCTAATCATTAGAGGGTCATCTTAAATGCACCCTCCCCCCACCACCACTGCAGTGGGGCAAGCAGCAGCAGGAGTGTAGCTGGTAGGCGAGCAGGCAGCAGTCACCAAGTGGCCTGACCCCTGCTGCCTGTCACTCATACTGCTTGCTCCTCCAGCTTTCTTTCCCCCCACTGCCTATATCCCCTGCTGCCCGCTCCACAATTTGCACTCCTCCTACCTGTCCCCCCCCACCACTTACCCTCCCCTTCCAGCTCCAGCTGGGGTTCCACTACAGTTGGGGGCAGGAAGCACAGAGCATGCTGCTTCTGGCCCCAGCCCAGTTATGTAGCAGCTTTTGTGGCTGCAGCAGTTTCAGCCCCAGAGTAGGGGCCAGAGCTGCTGCTGCTACTGTGTGGCCACACCGGGGCCAGACGCAGGACATACTCTGTGCTCCCTGCACTCAGCTACAGCAGGGCCTCAGCAGAAGCTAGGGCTGAGTGGAAGGTAAGGTGTGGGAAGAGCAAAGGCAGGGAGAGCAGAGGCTATGGGGGGGCACAATGGTGCGAGCAGGGGCTGCAACTAACTCTGATCCTGGGCTCAGAGTCAGAGTTGGAGCCATTGCCCCCCTCCCCCTGGATCTAAAATGAGGGGCTTCCCCATGTTGAAAGGTGGGGAAGGAAATCTGTCATAGATTTGAGTAAATATGGTAGGCAGCTGCAGCCACATTAAAATCTTTGCTTTTCTAAAAGTTCTCTCTCAGCTGAAAGAAACTTTACATACTGAAATTTTGTAAAGCATTAAAAGAGATTATCTTCCATGTCTAAAACTTCTTTCTTCTTCCCTTAGTCAGACCAGCAAGAGTCTGTTCCTTTCAGGGCTGACGAACTGAGGAAGAAGCTAAAAATATTCTATCTTCTTACTTTTAGATTTTCAGGGCTCACACTTTTTTGGGTACCTGACAAATCTGAAGAGGAACTGGATAGCTCTAGACATTTTTTCATTGTTCCTCCTGTTCTTCCTTTATATTAGAAGGCCAGAAATAACCATAATCTCATCTAGTCTAAATCTGGTATAATAAACTAGTATTTTACCCAGTTACCTCCATGTTGCGGTCAATAACTTGTGTATTAACTAACACACAGCTTCCAGGGAAGTGGTCTTGTTTTAATCAAGAAAATGATGATCAGGTTACTTCCAGCACCACTACGCTGTCTTCCCCTTGCTCAGAGGCAAGTGTGAATAAGATTCTAGTTGGAGCTCAGGATTATTCGTGTGCCCTTTATAGTAGGATTATGAGACTTACTGGCTGTATGCCACTTTGTGGACGTGTAGAATTTGTTGAAGCAGATATTCTTTGTTTACTTAGTTACATTTTACACTCTATTTTTTTTTTTAATCAAATGGGAATTCCTTCTGGAATTAATAAATGGCAATTTTAGATGGGTTGCTTTTACATGGATCACTGAAAGATGTACAGTATTGATGAGCAGAGCTTTAAATAAGAATGCAGCTATACAGTTAAATTCCAGTTTGATCACCAGGTGCTGAGCTAAGAGTAGGAATTACTGGTTGAAATTTTACAGGTCATGCTAATGCAGGTGGTTAGACTGGAAAATCCAAGTGGTACCCAAGGTGGGGACATAAGAAAAACAAGAATGAAAGTGCCACTAAGTCCACGGTGCGCCCAGTAGGAGGACAAACATCAAATAAACCTGTTCATAAACGTATTAAGCTCCATCTTAAAACTAGCTGTATTTCTTACCACTACTACACCCCTGTTGGAAGGCTGACCCAAACCCTTGCTCCCCTGAGAGTTAGACACCACCTTCTAAATTTCCTTATAGCCAGAATGTGCCCATTTGTTCTTGGCCTTTACCTTTGTTCTTTACCTTTCTTGGTGTTTGTAAAAAAGGTATACATTTATAGGACAAAAATCATATCCTGCTCAGCCTTCAATCTGCTAAGCTAAACAAGGAATGGTCTTTTAGTTTCCACTGGTAAGACAGGCTCCCCATTCCCCGATTATCCTAGTAGCCTTTCTGGGCACCTCTCTTGCTTGAATTAATATTTCCTCAACATAGGCAGCCAGAATTGTACACAGTATTCTACATGAAGTCTCACTAGGGCCCTTTACAATGGTATTAATACCCCTGACCCCCTTAGAAATACCTCATCTGATACATTTTATGATCACATTTCCTGACTAATAATCTCTGAAACATTAAGTCTTTCCTGTCATTCAAAACGAGGGAGAGTTTTTATTTTTACATCAAACAAAAATGTTACAAAACCCCCAATAATATGAACTAGAGGCACTTTGCAGGAACCAAAAGCCAACTTTTTTACAACCTTCTTCAGCTTTTTATTTAAGTTGCATTCTTGGTTTCTTCCCTGTTTGTTTAACCTTTTAAAACTTACAGCATTTTCCACATACCTTGAAACCTCTAATGAGTCACCAATAAGCTTGCCAACTGATACAGAACTGTGCTGATCACAGGTTCAAAGAGCCAAACTACAACTCTTGGAAGGATAAATATATTTAAACTATAGCTATATGAAAAAAAACTTTCAGTCTGGAAGCCGAACTGGGGGATGGGGAAGCTAGATTCACCCAAGTGAGAGAGGAGGTCTTCCGTTTTCTCCAATAACCACGGGCACTTATCCAGGATGTTGGGAGATATTAGCTAAATGCCTCTTCTGTCGCTTTCCTGAGCAGATCTGAATTCAGATCTCCCACTTCCCAAGACAGGGCACTGGAGGGTACTCTATCTTTTCCACTGACACTCTTTCATTTTGTGTAAATATGTTAACATTCACTGGAGCAGATCAATGAACTTCCCTGGTGACCATACTGACAAGCAGCCCAGAGAATCACTCTCAATAAATATTTAACTATTTTACACAGAGCAAAGCAGCTCCAACAGGAGGCACTGAAATCACTTTTAGTGTCATGGTTAGACACTGACCTGAGAGATGCCTAGATCCAAGCCCTTGCTACACTGAATGTCTGAAGCAGAACAATGTCAACTGGAGAAATAAAGAACACCTCAGCCCAGAATACTGGATAGACTGGAGATTAGAAGATGAGCCTGGGAGGTGGAAGATGTGGGTAAGAAGCCCCTCATAAAATCATAGAAAACTAGGGTTGGAAGGCACTTCAGGAGGTAACCTACTCCAACCCCCTGCTCAAAGCAGGATCATTCCCAACTAGATCATCCCAGCCAAAGCTCTGTCTAGCTGAGTCTTAAAAACCTCCAAGGACAGAGATTTCACCACCTCTCTGGGTAACCTGTTCCAGTGCTTCGCCACCCTCCTATTAAGAAAGCTTTTCCTAATATCCAACCTAAATCTCCCCTGCTGCAACTTGAGACCATTGCTTCTTATTTTGTCATCTGCTACCACCGAGAACAGTCCAGCTCTATCCTCTTTCAAACCCCCTTCAGGTAATTAAAGGCTACTATCAAATCCCCCCATAGTCTTCTCTTCTACAGACTAAAGAAGTCCAGTTCCCTCAGCCTCTCCTCAGAAGTCATGTGCCCCAGCCCCTGAACCATTTCGTTGCTCTCCACCAGACTCTCTCCACCTTGTCCACATCCTTTCTGTAGCAGGTGGCCCAAAACTGGACACAGTACTCCAGATGTGGCCTCACCAGTGCAGAATACAGTGGAATAATTACTTCCCTCGATCTGCTGGCAATGTTCCTCCAAGTGGAGCCCAGTATGCTGTTAACTTTCTTGGCAACAAGGGCACACTGCTGACCCATATTCAGCTTATTTTCCCCTGTAACCCCAAGTCCTTTTCTGCAGAGCTGCTGCCCAGCCAGTCAGCCCCCAGGCTCTAGTGGTGTATGGGATTCTTCCGTTCTAAGTGCATGACTTTTGCATTTGTCCTTGTTGAACTTCACGAGATTTCTTTTGGCTCAGTCCTCCAATTTGTCTAGGTCACTATGAATACTAGCCCTACCCTCCAGTTTACCACACCCCACAGCTTGGGGTCATCTGAGAACTTGCTTAGCGTGTACTCTATGCCATCTTTCAGATGGTTAATGAAGATGTTGAACAAACCTGGCCCCAGGACCGACCCCTGGGGCACTCCACTTGATATCGGCTACCAACTAGACATAGAGTCATTGATTACTAGCTATTGAAACTGATCATCCAGCCAACTTTCTATCTACCTTACAGTCCATTCATTCATTCAACCCATACCTCCCTCAGCTTGCTTGGGAGAATGCTGTGGTAGACTGCATCAAAAGCCTTGCTAAAGTCAAGGTATATTTCACCCACTGCTTTACCTGCATCCACTAAGCCAGTTATCTCGTCATAAACGGCAATCAGGTTGGCAAGGCATGACTTGCCTTTGGTGAATCCATGCTGACTACCCCTAATCACCTTCTTCTCCTCCATGTGCTTAGAAATAGATTCTTGGAGGACCCAATCCATGATTTTTCTGGGGACTAAGGTGAGTCTCACTTTACTGCAATTCCCTGGGATCTTCCTTCTTCCCTTTCTTAAATATGGGCACTACAGTTGCCCGTCTCCAATTGTCTGGGACCTCCCCTCATTGCCATGAGTTTTCAAAGATAATGGCCAGTGACTCTGCAAAAACATCAGCCAACTCCTTCAGCACTCTTGGCTGCATTGCATTGCATCCAGCCCCATGGATCTGTACACATCCAGCTTTTCTAAAATAGTCACTAACTTGGTCTCACGTACAGGAAGAAACTGAACCTAGGTCTCCAAAGGGTGCCGGTACATTAGCACAGAAGTTGCTCCAATGCATTGTAATTACAGCACACCAGAGCAGACTTGATTAATCGAGTCAGCTCAAGCATAGTAATTATCACACTCCAGCAGCCTCCCGCATTTTGTGTGTCAGGTCCCCATGCTTCAAAGTGGCAGCAGGAGCACTTGAACTAAAGCTCATCACCACTGCTGCCATTCTGAAGCACAGGAATGCTGATACATGACATAATGCAGTGCTTTAATTAGAGCACCCCTCTGAGTCACCCTAAAGCACTGCCACCGCCTCCCCTGAGCATGTGTAGAAGTGCCTGTGTATTAAGTGAGCATCCAAGCCACTCATCTTTTGGATTACGACAGGATATGATGTACTACTAGCTTTGAAAAAAATATTTTCCAGCCAAAACTATCTGGCAGATTCACATGTAGTTTCAGGAGGAACGAAGCTGCTTTTCTGGAAATTTACTGTTTGCCAAAAAAATCTCACATTGCTCTAATCTAAATAGATCTAGTAAGAAAGCAAGCTTTGTAAGAGGTTCTCAGACTGTGGCCCACAAACAGCTGGCTGATCATATATTATTTGCTTTCCTCCTCATTTCCAGTTGCCAAACTATATAAACAATTGCTGCCCTTGCTGCAAGGATGAAATGGAACTACAAGTGGTATAGACAGTCTGTCTATGAAAATGTCATCCAAGCCTAAGGGTTTAAGACCCTGTCATCTATAGTGCACATGAGAATTCTTTCTTCAGCTTCGCTAACATATTGCAATTGTTACTCTAAATTAATTACTTTACCTTTCTGCCCCCTTCCCCATGTTTTCATTAATTAATAACCTCAAACACAGGGATATTTCAAACTTGGCATGAGGAGAGTGCCATCTTGAGTAGCAACTGACATACACAGCATGTTGAAAGAAAGTGTAGGAAAGGGGTCCCTTCTCCAGCAGCACGTTCACTAACACCACTGGCATTCCTGTTAATGATTTACAACTGAAATGATCTAAAATTACCAGAGATCTACTGCTATGCACTGTTGCTGGAAGCATTTAGATTAAAGGCAAAATACTCAAAGCTACTTTAGTCATAAACCAGCTATCACAGCAAGAGTCAATGAAGCAAGGCCTTGTCATACTTCTACTATCAGGCAGATGCATTTAAAAATAAAATTCTGTCAATGTAAAGAGACATGAGATCAAATTATCATTCAATTAAATCTACTGGTAAAAAAAAGGAACAAAGAACACAAACTTTTCAATATGCATGTTTACATTACACTCTTTTCTCAGTTAATGAAATACTTCTATGCATGAGTAATTACCTAGATTGGGTATGCTCCAAAACAATAAAAATGGAATGTGTGTGGGGAAAAAAGTGTCCACAGAATAAAGATGCTTTGCTTCAACTCCATGAACATTAGAGATGTGCTCACTGATTTGATAAGAATTGCTTCCACTTGGTATAAGCTCAATGGATATTCAAAGTACTGTGAAACATCATCATGGCATGCTGATTTTTAACCTTGGGTGGAAATTAGGGTTTTGTCTTTACTTGAGATCTCTCAAGAGTATTTTTCTCTCCTATTAATTCTCCCTAAGTAGGGTTCCTGAAGATACTCTATTCGTATCTCTATCAGCAGTCCAGCGTAATACAATTGTAAATTCAGTAATACTTAGTAGTGGACACATTTACTTACATCAGTGAAAAACACAGTGGTAAATACTAATACGTCCTATTTAGAATTTACCAGAATCATGACACCAAAGTCAATGCTGTGTAGAGATTATAGAGCAACACTGGATGCCATGAACTGAGATCAGCCAGTTCTGAAACCATTTATTGTGTTAGCTTGAGCAAGTCAAAATTTGTAACAGAAAACATTCATTTACAGAAACAAATGAAAACCACCATCAAGGACAGTTACAAATTCCTTAGTAGAGTTTCTAAGGAAGTTTATGTTACTCCCAAACTGGGCATTAGTTGCGTCTTCCCTAATCCCATATCATCCACCTACGAGTTCCTTTCCCCTTTTCTCAAACACTGGTGTGTTTCTGGGGCTTGCCATTTTCCTCCTGAGCTACAGAAAACCTGAGCCAGTATGAATTTCTTGTTTTCCCTTTTGTATACTTTTTAGTGGTTAAAAAGCAGGTAGGCACCGTGTTTTAAACAGCACAATCTTACTAATTTCAGTAATACTACGAAAGCCATTTAATCAAAGCTCTGAAGTGGGATTCATAGAGAGAGGGCCTTAAATCACAGAACAGGCATTTACAGAAATGGATAAAAAAAGAAACTGAAAGAGCAGGGTTTGAACACCATTGCTGTACTTGGGTACAATGAAAATACTGACAGAATACAACTTTACAGTTAGGCTTCTGCTGGTCTTTTCAGGATTAAAATAAAAATGCACTTCTAGTCTATCAATTGTTCCCACTCACCAGCACAATTTGTTACGTTGCACTAGATATTTGTTTCATAGCAGAATAGTTAAAAGAGATGTAAAAAAATCTAGAAGTCAGATCATTGATTTATTTTCTAATTTAAGTATTAATATGGTAACCTATATTAAGATTTATAATTACTACAATCTATTACATATTTTAAAATTAAACAAACAGGAGTGTGCATCTGCTGCTAAAGTTGTAAAAAAAAGTCAAACCATTGAGGTAGTCAAAGTTGCTGCCTGAGCACCTGGAACTAGAAGGGATAAAAAATTAGCAAGTTACAGTAAACCAGAGCAAGGATTTACCATGTGTCAACCAGTCCATAGTAACTAAGTGCCCAGTTTTATCACAAATGATAAATTACGAGTTCAGGTTCATTTGCTGTGGAACGGGGGGAGGGCATGCGGCGGCACACAGACAGTTACCAGAGTAGCTGATGCACACAGTAACTCTTTGTCCCCTGTTAAATTCATTGTAATTTGTTAGTATGACCACAACCAGGATTTGCTGAATCAGCTATAGCCAAAGACAGCCTCTTGCAGATGCAGGGTAAATATTTTATTTCAGTTTATTTAACTAGTTTAGTTCAATGACTGTTTCACTGAAAATTGAAAAAAACTGATCAGAAACAGAAAAAATAGACTTGGCTTCCTCTGCCAATTTCTGAATAGAAGAAATAAGGCAAGAGAAAATGTAGTAGTTTCAGCATCCTATAGAACACAGCTAGGCCCTGCATGCCCCAGAGGCCACATCAGTGGAACTACACACCATAGGGGCTGAGCACTAGCAAGGTCACGGGCTCCCTAGGTTGCACCCTACATGCAGAGACAGGTGCACTGTGTGTATGGGTGGGTGGGTGCTCCATCACACCACACAGGCAGGCACTCTCCCAATGCACCATGAACAGGCAGGTGAGCCTCACCAGCACACAGTGTGACATCGTACCTCACCTGAGCTCCCTGTGGGCTCCCCCAGTACACTGTGCTACACAGGTACTCCGGCCTACCAATTTCCCTGACGACATGGGCTGCGCTGACCTGCCCTGGCCCCCAGCAGGGATGCCAGGAGAAGGAGGGGGAGCAACAGGGGCAGCAACGGATGGGTGGGAGTTTGGGGGCTGCATGTTAACTCCTTATCGGCCACCAGCTGGATACCCTTGCTGTAGAACACACTGACCAGAAACAATTGGTTCAATGTATTAATGTATTAACTACAGGTATTGCACTGATTAAAGTTATTTGGTTTAAATGAGACATGTTTTGATAAACTCATTTCCCTTATGTACCCAGCACACTGATCTAATCAGCAACTGTTTTCGTGAATTTTAGTTGAACTCTAATTTACATCCAAAAGAAGTTCAAACAAATCAGAGAAATCAAAAAAACCCAACACCAGTAAAAGAGAAACGCATCATTTACCATTTTAACCCTCATGAGCATGTTACATTACAGACCTGCTTAAATAAATGTGAATAGCTGTAGTGTGTCCTCTGGGTTAGCAAACCAAAACACCTTCCAAATGTAGTGTGCAGATGACCACTGTTGCAGCTAAGCATATGCTAATAGTTATGACCCACGAAAAGCAACCTCCCTTTACGAAAATAACTAAAAAACAAAAATGCAAATCAAGATCAAGAGTGAAATCAGAATGATTTAAATCAATCAACCCACGCTGCCAAACAGTTGATAAAATGTGGAACTTGACTATATATGAGCTGCAAATATCTGAAAGGAGTTACAAGTGCACACCACCACTTCTATTTTTCTTTACCCTTCTCATTACATGAATTCTCTGAAAAACCTTTGAACTATCAAGTTGATTGTATTTGAAGCTTAGTATTTATTATTATAGACTGCCATATGGATAGAAAATTTGCAGGCTTTTTTTTTCCTAATAAGGCCATACTATGCTATTCATATGGTATATTTTAATGCAATGATATTGCACGATTAAGTTAAAACATTAAAACGTTTTAGTAACCAACTCATTTGGGTTAAATGTAAAAAACAAACAAACAAAACTGATAAGTACCGTGCATTCAAGTCACCTTTTAGATGAAATGTGTGAACATAAGTATACATACTCTTTACTTTTCTGTTTCTCCTTGGCAATACTAACCACAATCTTCAGGCAATTAAAGAATCCTAGTAATAGCAAGGAGATTTATGCCATTTATCTGTATAAAACAGCATTTCCTCTTCACAACCCTGCTACAACACTGTGAATGCCATCATTTCTCCTGAAACATGAATCACTCTTCCGCTTCAAAGGCTATCATGGTAGCCCTTCTAGACCAGGGCTAGGATCAGGTTGGATCTGGTCCTCTTGCCTGGGGCTTCAGTGGTGTTCGGCAGGAAGGAACTTTGCCGATGCTGTGGGCAGGCAGCTGCGTGGCTGGACGGCAGAAAGCTTGCTGATGCTGTACTGCAGCTAGGTAGGTGCTGGGGTGAAAAAGCAGCTGTAGCGCAGGCCCACCTGAGCCCCAAGATGGGTCTTTTGGGCTGAACACAGGGAAATGTTGCCAACTGCTAGAATGGGGGGAGGCAATCTTTTTGGTAGGTAGCCAGATTATCCCCACAACCTTGCCTAGTGCCACTCTGATCCCTTCCCCACTCCCCACCATCTGCTCTACTTTCTGCTCCCTGCCCTATCTGCCACTGTATTGCCTGTCCCCTCCCCAGTCTACCACATGCCATACAGAGGTTGCCCATGATGCTTATGACACCTGTGCCACAGGCTGGCCACCCCTGCTTTAGACAATAACGGTACTTTGGCAGGAGGGTGTTGAGGGGCTAATGTGCAACTGAAAAATATTAGGTCACAGATAGTTAAACTATTATATGACACTTAACCTAATACCTTAATAGTTGAAATAAGCAACACAGAATAAGGATATTACTTAAAATAAAAAGCAATTTTGAAATACAGTTAATTTACCTTATTAGCTTGTGAAAAACACTGTCCCTATTTTTCAGTTCATTCTTAAGTCATTAATATGCTGAACTGCTATTTGGTGTGCACACACTTTGTTGGTTGTAATAAATCTAAGTTCCTCTAATGTAGTAGAGGAATAGAACATGTTGTTCATCACTGTTCTTACTGATGCACAATGCAAGAAATACAGCTCAGCAATGACCTTAAAAATCTAAGGAAAAATTAAATATGAATTAAGGGACTAATCAAGAGATTCTTTCATCACTTTGTTTGATGGCCCATTTACGAGTTTTTTTGAGGTTGTATTACTGCTTAGTATTTTCACAATAGTAACGGTCAAACTGGATCTCTGAAGTACCAAAATAAAACTTCACTAATTATTTTGAAAGGTTTAGCCGTGCCACTGACAGAGCTGGGGTCTCACACCTGACCGGACAGTCTATTTGCACTCGCCTGCCATGACTTTGATAGAAAGGAAGGAACCACCAATGTATACAGTCCTATGAGACAGCTCTGGGACTTAGGAGGTTGGCTCCTCATTGCAGGGCTCCACCATCCCCATACCTTGCCCATGCCACACCTGTTGTTATAAATATGGCCAGCACAGTTCTCCCCTACAGGAGTCACCTCCCCCTGGTCTGGCTCTCCATATCTTGTTCCTGGTTCCCAAGCACTCCCCCTGCTCTTCCCTGTACAGGTCCCAAGCCCACCATCTCACAGTCCCTCCCAGCCCTTATCCTTCAGGGCTCGGTCGACTAGGAGCAATGCCTCAAACTCACTCCCACATGCATCCCCATCTCTTCTTTCTTCCAGATCTCTGGAGAGGCTGCTCACCCCACCTGGATCGGACTCACCAGCCGAGATGTTGCAGTTGTCTCATCTGCCTGCCTCCACAGGTACGTGGTTCACTGGGACTCTTCTCTTAGTTCCTCCTGTGGTCGGTCCCTTGCTGCTGCCATTTTACTGTGCACCCGTGGGGTCCTCAACGTGGGCTGCTCCTTTCCAGACCAACCCTGTCTGCCTCCTTGGTGTCCCTTTAATTCCCCCACATTGGTCAGCTGCATTGGCAGCGGCAGCTTCCCACTGGCTGCCTCCCCGGCTCTTGCAGCTGACCAAGCTAATCATCATCCAGGTCTTCTCACGGTGTTTCACCAACTCAGTTTTTCCACATCTCCTCTCTCTGCCTGGGCTCCCCGCAGTAAGTTGTTCTTTCTTCTTTGTTCCTTCGGGATTTCATGGCAGGGCAGGTTTACTGCCCTGTCACAATTATAAATGTTTACTTTGCCTCTTTTTACAAGCAAATTCTTAACAATAAGAAACAGGTTTTAGTAAGGTCATGTTCGTGTTGTACCTTTCAAATAATTTTACAAGGCTTACCAGAGGAAAAAAAAAGGTGTTTAAGAGTTACGAACATTAAGAGTTTGAATTCAGCATGAGAATACTTGTTAGTCTTAATCCAGTAATAAGTAGGGCTGTCAAACAATTTAAAAATGTGATCGTGAAATTTGATTAGTTGCATGCTAAAAAAAAATTAGTTGCAATTAATCACAATCTTAATCACACAGCAAAAAGATCAAAATTGCACACAGAAAAACTCAAAGTTACGCAACATCACTTTATATTGTTGGGAGGTGGGTGTGAGGTGTGTGTGTGTGTGGGGGGGATATTTGTGAAGGAGTGGGGGCTATGGGTGCGTGTGTGGGCTTTGGAGCCCAGGGAAGGAGTTTCCTGCATGCCCTTGCAGGATGTGGGGTACTGTGGGTCAGTAGTGAGGGGAAGCAGCAGGGCTGGGGATGCTGTAGCCTGCGAATGAGGGGTAGAAAAACACACACACAGACAGCCCAGCAGGTAAGTCTGTGAGGGGGAAGGGGCATGGGGGAGAGAAAAGGCAGGGGGGCAGATCAAGGCCTCAGTGATAAGGGAGGGAGTGGGACAGAGGCAGGGCCAGGGACGGGTTGTGGGACAAAGCTGTGGCTCAAGAGCATGGGCGGGGGTCCCTGCCACTGTGCGCACCCCCAGACAAGGCATGGGTAGCATATATCCCCTGGATTTGTGCGTAGGGTGGAGGCGTGCTGGGCTATGCACCCCGCTGGCATTGCCCCAGGAGCCGTGCGACACCATGCTGTGCCTCCTGCTGCCAGTCAGGCAGAGGACGTGTAGCGCAGCCAACACGTGACTTCCACAGGAAAGACAGTGTGGCGCAGAGCCCAATGTGCAGCAGCAACCCACCTCTGCCCTACACACAAATCCAGGGGACATGTGCCTCTCATGCCTCCCCCAGGTTGTGCACAGCAGTGGGAGCACCCCCCCTCCCCC
>NW_017728924.1:16162054-16164164 GCF_001723895.1 Crocodylus porosus | reverse complement strand
ATAATTAAATGAATTGGCATCATAAAGGCTCAAACCTAGGCCCTTATAAGTTTCAAAGCCTTTTAATTTTGAAACACAGTCAAATGATGAGGGGAGATGGCAATGCCAATTTACAATATACAAGAACATTGCAACAGTAATTTCCCTTAGCTGCTCTGTACAGGAATCATGCAAAAAACGATGAATTAATAGATCATCCTCCTCCTCTGTGATAAATGTGATGAGAAATTATTTTGAAGAAAATATTTTTTTTCCTTCTACATTTCAAAGCATTAGGTGCAGACTTTAGGTGTGAACAGTTTCTGCTTGAGGTCTCTTTCAAGGACTATCAATCAGGACCTGCGGTAGAGGTGTTTTCTTTTATTAAAACAACCAGATTTTTACTTTGCCTCTAGACTAATATGGCTACAACCTGCATACCTTTCAAGGACTAGAGAACTATCAAATTTTTTTAAATCAAAAGAATAAGCCTGAACAACCAAACAGTAAAATGACAGTTTAAAAATTAGGTTTACTTTGGTAACAGCTACTATAAAAAAAATTCCTCTATGGACTTGATCCTACACATGTAGCTCCTATAACTGTAGCAACAAATCATCTCCAAATTCAGTTCATCCACTCCTTCTGATGCCTTTTTAAAAAAACTCCCACTTCAGTCTTCCATACCAGAATTCATAATTTTAAGCTGAAACACAACCAAAAAACAGATATCTAAATAACAAACATGTATGCTCTCCCCCTTATTAATCCATGCAATTAATAATGAACTTGTAGTCATTATTTCTAGAAAGTTTAAGCATTTCCAGGTTTTCCTATACCTTAAAAATAAATGCATACATATGTAAAAGCGTTACCTTCTAATTTGTAATCACATTATACTTGGGGACAATGCTGGCATGTTCAAGGAACCACACATTGTTTTATCACAATAGAAACATATCTAGAGGAAACTAAAATAAAAAGCTATTCAGAATTTCTTTTAAAGTACAAGTGATGTTTATAATTAGCACAAATTGTCAGTGAAGTCTGCTCATATACACAATGCCTACCCTGTTTAGAAGCATACAAAATTGGACTTTTACTAAACATTTTCGGACGTCTCCAGCCTTCATAGCAAAAACAGAGCCATTACTTTATTAAAAACGTTGATCCTTTCTCTATTTACAACCATCTTCGATATATTCCACACACAAAACAAGCTACCACTAAACTTAAACTTTTAAAATCATCAAAACTCATTCTGCTACTGATGTTTTTCATTTCAACGTATTATTTCTAGGAAAAAAGCACACCTTGAAATATAAACATTAAAGCTTTCCTATTTTTTGTAAGCTTACAGTGGCATACAGTCTTAAATTTTGTATTAATTTTTAATGTTTAAACTTGGGTCACTGGCATATATGGCAATGGCTTTACAAAGGACAAACTCTTGACAGATCACGTCCCTAATCCAACCGCACCTACACTAAATCCAGCTGTACATGTATTAAAGAGAAGTTGATCATATTTTCAAATGCAGTCTACTCTTCTAACATAAATAGTCCCCTTTCACCAAAAATGTTTCTTTACTGCCTCACTTTTAGTGATAAGAACTGCAGCAATACAAAGGAAACAAAGAGAATAAAATAGTTTGGGTAAGTGAAGAATATCTTATTAGACAAACTGAATTAAAATGTAGGATACCCAAAAGACATCTGCTGAAGAAAAACAAGATTGGTCTCCCCCTTGTGACTAAGCTTTTTATTAAGCCACAAGACAAGCTATCAAAGGATGTCAGAATATCACAATGAATCTGACTATATTTTGAAACTCCCAAGTTCTCCTTCCCATATGAGAAGTTGAGAGAGGCTCTGTTGTTTGAGACACACTCTGTTTCATAGTTTCTAGGGTTGGAAGGGACCTGAGCAGATCATCGAGTCCAACCCCCCGCCATGGCAGGAAAGAGTACTGGGGTCAAAGGACCCCAGCAAGGTGTACATCTAGCCTCCTCTTAAAGACCTCCAGGGTAGGAGCCTGCACCACTTCTCTTGGAAGTTCGTTCCAGACCCTAGCCACCCTGACCGTGAAGTAGCGCCTCCTGATATCTAGCCTAAATCTACCCTCTGCCAGC
>NW_017728924.1:16129378-16161739 GCF_001723895.1 Crocodylus porosus | reverse complement strand
ACTGACAAGAGGGGAGTTCCCCAACCTGTAGGTATGGTGCTGGTTGTTCCTCCCCAGGTGCATCATTATGTTGTCCCCTTCCTTCAGCCAGTTGGTCAACTATATCCACCAAAACAAAAAGAGCAATTGGAATAATAAAAAAAGAAGCTGAACAAGCTCAGTCTGTGGGGTATACTGTTTGCCTGAAGCAGCAGTTCCCAACCCTGGGTCACGACCCAAATGATGGTCATGGGGGCAATGCTGGCGGTGCCAAACAGAAAAGACGAGCCATGCCACATGCCAGGAGCTCCCCCACCCCCAGGCCGTCACCGCTCTCTGCTCACAGCAGTGGGGCATGGAAAAAAAAGGTTAGAAACCACTGGCCTAAAGGCTCACAGATGCTAGGGTGGGAAGGGACCTCAACAGATCACTGAGTCCGACCCCTTGCCTAGCCAGGAAAAAGTTCCGGGGCCAGATGACCCCAGCCAGGTGCCTGTCCAGCCTTCTCTTAAAGACCCCCAAGGCAGGGGAGAGCACCACCTCCCTTGGAAGCCCATTCCAAATTTTGGCCACCCTTACCATGAAGAAGTTTCTCCTGATATCGAGTCTAAATCTGCTGTCAGTTTGTGACCTTTGTTCCTGGTTAATAAAGCCCAAACATGGCTGCATCTGGTTCTTGAGACTTCTGGGCAGAATTAGCACCAAAAGTTGTGTTATGATGACCCTACCCAGTAAATCTCAATGGCCATGCAATCTGACAAGCCATCAGTGCAGACCAGTGCCTTGCATAACTGGCTATATCAACTCAGTGGCTGCAGTAATGCGGAACGCAGAGTGCTACATGGCTGGACACATGGATTTGTTTACAGGAGTGGTGGGCAAAGTTGATGAAAGAAGAAAAAGATGCAGAAAAAGATCTTGGATGGGCAGAAACTCCGAGTCTTCTTCAGAAGCAAAGACACTCTTCGTCCATAAGCATTAGCCAAGGACAGTGGAGGATGGGCATACATGCTTTTAAACTTTCAGTAAATGGAGAGACAACATGAGAACAGCCTCAAATATGTCACCACATACACCAGTGACTATTTGGAATACTTGTTTAAAATGAACAGAAGCAAACTGGTATGTACAGAATGTCAATGTCTCCAAGATGAGAAATGAGAAACAGTGAGATACTTAAGGGCATTCCTTAATTTAAAGAATGTGAGTTGTCCCAATAAAGATGACAGGATTACAGGCAGTCCTCAGACTTTCAACACAATTAGTTCCTGAAAACTGCGTCTTAAGACAAAAATGTCATAACTCAGAACTAATTTTCCCATAGGAGTGATATCAATGGGGGATTGGCTTCTTTACCACGGTTGTCACGGCAGTCGACACGGCTGTGTCCAGCTGGTAAGTCTGTTGTGGTGGGACGGGAGAGAGAAGGGGCATGGAGGGACAGATCAATCCCCTTGCAGCGAGAGAGGGATTGGGTCTGGGACCTGGGCTGGGGCAAACGCTGCCCAGGGAGGCAATGGGGCAGCTCGCACCACTGCGCACCGCTGGTCTGGGACCTGCTCGTGTGGTGTCTTGTCCAGCAGCTCTTGCCACTGCTCCCACCACCAGTCCAAGATGGCATGGGGTGAGAGGGGTTGCACCAGGCTGCACAAGAGTGAAAGGTGCTGGGAGTGGGGGCTACGTCCCCCCTGCCGCTTACCTAGAGGGTGCAGGGCTGGCGCGAGACTGAGCCACTGCACTGCTGCTGGACAAGCAGCACACAGCGGCGGATGCCAGCCTGGTCTCCCTGCGCCTCCCAGATGAGCTGCGGCAGGGCATGGGGGGGGCATGCCCCACAAAAACTTGCTGCAGCCCCCACATAACTCCCACTCCGCAGCCCATCCTGGTCTGGCACAAGCCCCCCCATGCCCCTGCAGCTGTTCGCCCAGATGGGGCAAAGCCTCTGCTCATCTGGGAGGTGCGGGGAGGCTGGACCAGCTCCCACCACTGTGTGCCACTTGTCCAGAGGCAGTGCAACAGCTCAGTCTTGTGCCAGCCCAACGCCGGCTGGGCAAGTGGCAGGGGGGCATAGCCCCTGCCCCCAGCACCTTATGTCCAGCTCTGGCCCCACCCGCTTTGCACTAATCCTGAGGCATACACCCCCACACCATGCCCTCCTGGACTGGTGGTGGGAGTAGTGATGAGAGCCACCAGACAAGCCGCCTCACTGGCAGCACACAGCAGTGCAAGCCGCCCCACCCCCTCCCTGGGCAGCGCTTGTCCCAGTCCCAGCCCCAGCCTCAACCCCTCCCTCACTGCAGGGGCATTGCTTTGTCCCTGCATGCCCCTTCCCTCCCTCCCTCCCACCACAACAGACTTGCCAGCTGGATGCAGCTGTGTTGGCCATCATAAAGGCAAAACCAGCATGGGAACCTTGAAACAGGGTATCAATTTACAAATGTCGTAAATGTCGTTTTAATCGTAACTCAAAGTCATATGTTAAGGACTCCATGTACTCAAATGCTTAAGCACCTAACTGAATCACACCAGAGATCAATTTCTTCAGCATCTTTGATAAACAGGCTTTAATGTTGTAACTAGTGAAATACAAGCATGGCCTGTGCAGGAACACTTCGCTGTTCAAGAAGCAAGCATTAACACACCAAGAGGAAAACACCCCCTCAAATGGAAGACAAAGGCTAGATCCAGACATGCAGACACGTGTGGTTTGTAGCACTGCAAATCTCTTTGTAGCATCAGAAGTTGCACATTAATCAGTGCTTGGCACTACTAATTTGCAACACTGGGGCAAAATTTGTTACCAGGATTTCTTGGTAGCAAACCCTCCCCCCTCCCCACCCCATAACAAAAAAACCCAAAAACTCCCAAAGAAAAACAGTGCAAACCATGCCAAAGTGGCAAGTGCTGGGACAAACACAGAGATGGAGGGGCAGGCAGTCCAGGGCTGCCTGCTCTCCCAACTCCATGCACCATGGAGCCCCCATGCTGAGGCACCCTGCACCCTAGTCACCTGCTCCTGTTGGCTGGGGCACAAGATGCTTCACGGCAGGAGTGCAAGCAGCCTTGGGTTGGCTGCTTCCCTGTCTCCATGTGCCTCAGTGAGGGGGCTCCCTTGAAGAGCCCACATGCGGAGGTACACTGCACCCCAAACATGCCTACTTAAGCAGGAGGAGCAGGCCACAATGGTTCTTCGCAGCTCGTGCCTAGGGCTGACTGGTTCTTGAAAGCCAGACGTGCAGGGGAGGAGGCAGCTACAGGACAGGCATCTCCTTACATGGGAAGCTGGAGTCTTCTAGTGATGTGGGGAGGCTGCTTCCCACAGGTTGGGGAGTGGAAGCTGCACTGAGGGGTGGGTTTGGGGAGGGAAGCAGTTTAACCCAGAATGGTGCTGCCCTGGGAAGCGCCAAGCACAGGAGGAAGCAGCTCTCAATGGGATGGCAGCAGAGGGTCCTCCACTTTCAGAAGGTGGCTCCAGAAAACTTCCTCAACCCATCCATTCTTGCTCCCTGATGTTCCACGTTCTCTAATTTCAGAAATGCAGCTGAAAATTGTGACTTAGATTGGCTGAAGAGAGGGAGGGAGAAGGTAAGCAAACCAGAGAAGGAAGGCAAGGAAGTTTATACTTGCCCCCAGCAATTTAGGCAGGATTTGCAGTGCTACTTGCAGACAGGGGCCAAGATCCTCAGACAGCTATAGCGCAGCACTTCTGGAAAATCAGGTTCCTTTCAAGCATCTCAGCTGAACCCTGCAAAAACCCTGCCCCTGGGTTTCATGTATCAAGGCAAACCCAGGGTGAAGGGGTATGGCATATCTCCCTTGCGCAGGGAAGAGGAGGGGCTCCTTCTGCTCACATCTGCAGAAAGTGTCACTAAACTCAAAGAAGTTGTGGAGGGGTGCCTCAAGTTTAAAAGCTTGAGAATTACAGCAGTAAACAGAAACAAAAGCTAGTTCTTCCAGTAGCACTTAACACATATTTCTACACTGTGGAATGCACTACCTGCTAAGCTATTTGCAGGCAACATGGAGGAGGGAAAATCATTTGCTAAGCAGGCGTGATTTTCCTATTTTCTCCTGTAGAAGGTTTACACTATACATTTTAAATCAGTTTAGAGAAACCTACAATGATGTTGCACAATATATTCACAAAGTAAAGTGAGGGTATAAAATACTGGTATCAGGAGCTGTGAAGGGAAATCTGACAACCTGGGCTTTTGTTTTGTTTTGCTAACTAATGCAGGTATTTTTCTCCTATAAATTAATATTTTGGTTTAACAGCTAAAAATATATACAACTTACGGTTCTGAAAAACATATTTTCTTTAGAAATAATGGAAAGTTTCTTTTAGTTTGCATAAACAAGATGGCATGTTATTTGTTACTGTGTTTCTCAAACTTATTTAGGGATTTCCTTCTTCACTCAAAGAATAGTATATTCTTTGAAGTATATATAATAAATGTTCCTTAAAAATCATTCATGTGGCTCAGACAATGTCTTTTAACTGAAAGTCCTCTTATGTATGAATGTGTTAGGAAGCTCTGCTCATCTACACAATATATATGAATAAGTATATTTATATAATCATATATATGTAATATTAAAAGATGGACCTTCATCTAAAAGGAGGTCAGAGAGCAATTAATACGTTAAGAAACACTAATTAATCTTGTTCAAACTAAGTTAAGTGAAACAATTTAGCAAGAAAACATTCTTTAACTATCCCTTTTTTAACTGGTTTAAGAACTATTTTACATCTATTCCAGTAAACTGGCCACCAAGTTATAGGAAGGCTGTCTGCAGGGCTCCAGGACTAAACACTGCAATGCAGCAGCTTCAAAAAGGGAGTACACTGGGATTATAAGAATAGCTGACAAGAGGTGCAATAACATCCCAGAAGAGAGTAGGTGAAAGTTTCTACTTCTCATGTATCGTTATTGTCTCCCAGACATCCCTTGATTGCGCAATTTCACACTTGAATGCCAGCCATCTGAAAATGCCTTCTCTTGCATTTTCTCCCTCTCACAAGATGACTCACCAATTTTGCAGTATGAATTAGTGAGTTTGTTGCATATGAATTTGTTAACCCTAGCAGTTCACTCTGTTAAAATCCATATTTAAATGTGACATGCTATGTAATGACAAAATTTCACAATTTAGAAGTGGTCACACATGTCAATTTAAGCACCATTAGAAGTGTATCCAACAGTTCTAAAGGCTGAAAAGTTTGATTCCATTCTGACTGTAAAAGCTGCTGCACCTTCCTATTCAAAGCTGTTCTGGTTTGCACCCACGGGCCATAGACACACATAAAACTCAGAATGATTTTAATGCGGTTTACATTTAAGCAGCCAGACATACAAACATATTAAACCTATTTAGATCTGTCTGGAACAGTTCAAAAGTATACCAGGAAAATCAAGTACTATTTTAAACCAATCCACTGTGAACTGATTTAGCATTAAATGTGGACAGGGGGCTACTTAGTTCTTCGGGCATCCCATGCTACATTGCTTTCCCCACACACACATATATGCAGAGACACACTGCTGCAAGTGGCCACTGTTACGTAGCCAGAACTCCACTGCCCAATTTTTTCCATTTGTTGGCACTTTTCAATCAATGAGCTCCCTTGCACTGCTTGTTCAATAAAAGCTATCTTTCTAACAACTTAATGTATTGGCCAAGTACTGTTGTGGCCAAGTACTTCCCAAGCCAGGCACGCATATGGCAGAATTCAGTCAATCACGGGCTATTGAAGTTTACTGAACTCATGTTTAAGAGAGAAAGGAACACAGAAAAGTGAGAATGCCTCCAGCCATAGGTCACCCGCTCTTGGGATTCCAAAAAGATGGGTGCAAGCACCTCTCTTCCCCCATCTTGTCCACATGAGACATGCTAGGCTGGGTGCATGTTCCCAACCCCTGATGTAGAAGCCACAACACTTCATTCAATTGTGAATCCACTCCCAAATCAGTGACACTTGGGAACTGCTCAATTCTATGTGTTCACACCATGTCCAGCAGCAATGTGAACCCAATCTGGGGCATTTTGAGACAGTTCCATTGTTACGTGTCCACACCCACATATGCCGACTACTGACTAAAAGAAGTTTGCTATATTTTATTCTTAGCAGGGCATGACCAAATTATAGAAAAATATAAATTAATCTTTCTTGTGACAAACAGCATTATTTAATACATTTGTTGAAGTTACAGGGCTGCTCGCATCTGTGCAATCCCACTGAGAATAAAAAGGTGTCAGAATGGCAACCGAGCACATGATTGGATATACAGAACCTACGTGACTGGTGATTATGATACTGCACAAGAGAATCTACCTTAACTATCATATCCCAGGTTGAGCTTGCAGGTATTGCAATTCAAAAAATGTTTTTACTTGTAAACTGAGTATTTTAATTTGGAGACCCCTTAAAAGAATAAATGTGGGACAACCCCCCAGTCCTTTTTGCAGGTCCTATGACTATTTCTATATTTAAGACTGTTTTGATAGCCCCCAAATAAGCTGTAATTGAATACAACTATGTCTAGTACCACTGCAAAATGCATAGCTCATTAAGCAAGATTCATAACCATCTCAACGTATAGATATATGTTGATACACTTCAGCCTTACCAATCCACAATGTTTCTGAAAACCCTTAAGTTTCTGCTCTGAAGAATGCATTGGCTTATTTATTACTGACTGTTTTCTTGCTTTTATTTACTGATGGATATTCAGTTTTGGTCTAAGATCTCACTGTTATAAGGTGCCATATCAAATATGGACTCTTAAGGCATCGCCGGTTAAAAAACACCACGTAATACTGTATGAAACATTACAAAAAGCACAGTATACAGTTTTCTTTCTAAAAAAAAAAATATACTACAGCATCTCTCCAACAGCAGAATGTTCTCAGTGGTGACAGATGACGGAACAAGAAGCAATGGTTTGAAGTTGCAGCAAGGGAAGTTTAGGTTAGATATTAGGAAAAACTGTCACTGGTAAGGTGGAAAAACACTGGAATATGTTACCCAGAGAGGTTGTGAAATCTCCACCCTTGGAGGTTTTAAGACCCATCTAGACAAAGCCTTGGTTGGGATGACTTAGTTGGGGATGGTCCTGCTTTGAGCAGGGGTTGGACTAGATTTGACCTCCTGAGGTCCCTTCCAACTCTAATTTTTGATCATTCTATGATTTTATAAAATCCTGCAACAAGGATCTCTGTTGGGAACCATGTTAGAGATGCAATACAATCATTATGCAGTAATAAAGGAAGTGCTGCTTGAATGGGTGACAATGCCAGGACAGTTCACTTGTAGGCCAGAAAGTAGCGCATGTTTCAAATTTCAACGGGTGAACTGAATTCTGACACTGCAGTTCCCAGTCTCCACTTCCACTGAGATGCTGGCTTGTTTGCTGAGACTGCCAACAAATGAGTTGTTTTTACAATAGCTTGTATTGTGGACACTTGGCCACCAAAAATCATGAATACATTTGGATGGTTGTTAATCATTAAATTATAGACCTAGAAGCAAGAAGCTTCAGAAACACCAGTTCTTAAAGTTCACAAAGTCTTAAAGTCTTCACAAGTCCTTTGTTTATTTTAAGATATTAAAACAAAGTCAGAAAGACTTAAAAACAAATGGCTCAATACCCAAACAGGAAAGGATAGAGCCAGGGCTGGAAAAATTTACTTGCTAGTATTAAGTGGACAGGTTGTTTAGCAGGTGGGAGAGGACTAAGCTCTCTCTGACAGAAGGATATTTTTAATGAAAGCTTTAAAAGACTTCTCGTCCATATGGCCAAACAGATAACTTTCCAAATGTGAACTGAATGTAAGCTAATTTGGTATCACTGGAGGCTGCTCCAGCACCTTTGTGGCTGATAGCAGCAGCAGGGTGAAGTTAATAAGATTTTCTGCTGCTACTACTATTCAGAATCATGAATGCTCCAGTGAAACTATTAGTCCTTTCAGTTTAATGTTACAGTTTGGAATGGTTAAAAACAGTGGTCCAACACACAAAATGGACAAGGGAGGTATAACGACAAGAGAACAGAGAATGTGGAATAATAAAACTGAAGAATCACTTTTCCACTTCTAGCAGCCAGAAGACCCTAGAGCAAGGAAAGAGAGAATAGAAATTCCTGTCCCTACGTACAAGACGATAAAACTTACATTCACATGCGCTTATCTTAACACTGATTTAAAAAAAAAAGCCAGGCAGGCCTTAGTTATAGAAATTACGGTGCCTGAGCTATTCACACAAAGTTATCCAACCACCTCACCAGTCAGGATGCCTGCTCTCCCTTCCTTATCTATGTCCAATTAATAGATTTCAATTCTCCAGCACGTAATAGCATATAATGAATACATGGGCCTGTTCTTCATACATAAGAGGTATATTCCAACAGCATAGAGCAATACAACCCACCTAAAAGAGCTTCCAGTTCTAAACTGGGAGCTTTACCCACATTCATAGCATGACACTGTCCACAAGTACAAACCAGTTCTGTGAATATTCATACAACCAAGTCATTTGGGATATGTTGCATTTTGAAATGTAGTGACTGACTAAATGCAGCATTCCTTGATAAACCCCAACTAAGCATGACACTACTATTCACTAGGGATACTTCTGGAGTAAAGCATACAGAAAAATTTCTTTGAAGGAGATGTCATCTTGGCCTTCCAGCTTTTCTCCTCTCTACCCTGGAAATGATAGGCCTGGACCTGTGCCCTGGTGAGCAAAGGAGAAGGGGGAGTTCCGATTTTCACGATAAAAAACCCAAAATCAAACACCAAAATATATAAATATTCAGAATTTATTTCATTATAGTGATTGAAGAACTGGTAGGCTTGCAAATTGCTTTAAAATTGTAAACATATCAATAAAACATTGTGTTCGATTGATACCTATATATATAGTGATGTTTCATTTTAATTGCAGATTTTGGGGCTTTAATCAGAGAATTTGCTTTTTTGTTTGTTTGTCAGAGAAGATCAGGGTTCCTGATCATTTGCTGACTGCTGGATTCTCTCTTTGCTCCTGCTTCTCACGCTACTGAATTTGTTTTACTTCAGACTCATTTCTCTGCCCATTATGCTCCTTTCTCCATTTCCTTTTCAGAGGATCCTTTTATCCCTCACCTAGCATTCTTCCATGCATCCTCCTCCCCTGCTGTCAACTTATCTTAGTAGTGTTCCTCCACTGAAAAAGCAATGATTGCAATTAGCATGTCACGTGCCTATCACTAATCATTTTGAATGCTGTAGTCCTCTCCCAAACCCTCCTGGGTTTTGTTTCTTTAGGTTCTACATTCCTAGCACAATGGAAGTTTGACTTTGATCAAGGCCTTTGGGCACTACCATAATAAAGTGATCAGAACATTCCACATTTACCCTAGTCAGTCATAAAATGAATGGACACTATGTCTGAAATTTCAGACGTTAAATATAACAGCTCACGTTATCAAAATATTGCTTAATGTATGAAGACCATGCACATTTGCTAACTGCAATCAGTGTAAAAGGTGTACTAGAAGAAACTTTGCAGCAATATCATAAGCAGCCCAGTACAGCGTACCAGCAAATTTTTAGGTTATTAAACCATCGGAGCTTGTAATATTTAATACAATTATACAGCAATAAGTCTGCTTACATTATACAACCGTTCAAATTTATGTTCTGACCTATTTTAAATACCCAGCTTTTCCCTAAATTGCACAATTATCAAGCAGAGCAGAAACATTCAGACTGCATAACTTGTGAAACTTAACCGATCAATTCAGTGTCATTATACATAATTAAAGTTATTACTTATTTCACAGACTATATACTCACCTGAAGGAATTAAAAAAAAAAAAAAAAAAAAAAAAAAATCAGACCCACATCTATGCAGCATATTTAGATACACCTTAGAAAAATAATCCTACTCCCTCATATGCATTGTCCTTATGCATAGCGAATAATCAGAATTATACTTATTCCTTTGAGGTTGCATACGAATAATTAAAAACAACTTGTACTATGTTTTTAATAAGTTGTATGTTTTGGTACAGAGTCATTTGGAACTAGGGAACTACTAAAACAAAGACCACAAAACCTAGCAACTGTAATTTTCCTTTGCTAATAGCAATGTGTAGACAAGATAAGCTAAGAACTCTAGGTTGTCATTCCAGTTCTGGTCTGATTAAATGTGTGGCTTTGGTTAAATCACTTAGGCTATGTTTTCAAAGATGTTTTAATTTGGGTGTCCAGCTGAAAATGCATCGGGGTTGATGAGATCAACGCATACCAGAACATAACTACCTACCCAAACCCCAATGTCTCACAATTAGGTGTTCATAAATGAAGGTCCCAAATCAGCTAGTATATAAGGAAATGTTGGAAAACTCCCCCTACTTTAGTTAATATGCCCTCTAAAAATAATATTTAATCCCAAAGTATGTGGGAAAGCCTACAGTCGCTCTAGGAATATTAGTATCATTCACTCAACTTTTAATTAATGCAAGTTACTATGATCAAAGGTAACTGGAAACCTTGAAAGTAGTCGATTGATGTAAACCACCAAGTAGAAATTCTCAATTTAAACAACTGATTTTAATAAATTTTTCCACTTGTGCTTCAGTTATTTTCTAAAGAAAGGTGTGCTCTCATTGGCTAATATAACCATTAAAACATAGGGATGGAAAAATAAATACAGCTTGGACATTTGATTTGGTACATCTTTTTGCTATCTAGGAGGATATAAAACTTTATTAGAAAATGTTAAAAATTAACTACATGCTATCTTAGCTCATTGGGCACAATTACATAACAGTATTTTCAGATTCCTATTAATTTTGTGCGCAAGTACATTAGAAGATGGTGAATGATATAATATACTATACTTACTCAAATCCAAGGCAGTTTCCCCACTATTTAACACAAAGGAAAATGGCCCTTATCTTGGATTTGAGTAAAAGGCAGGAGAGAGAGGGGAGCAGACAGCTGCTCCAGCCTCTACCCAGGCTTGGAGCCACAACTGTTAGCCCCCAACACCCTCCCACCTCTGCTTACTCTCTGTCCTTAGCCTGGAGAACACAGCATATGGTTGCTCTGCCCCCGGCCTGGCCATGCCACTGTCATAACTGCTGCCGCATGGCCAGGCTGGGGCCAGAAGTACTGTGTGCTCTGTGCTCCAGGTTGGAACGGGACTGGACCTGGGAACCAGGCTGGAAGGTAAGTAGAAACACTGATATGTAACCATAAACTATCAGAATAGTTGTAACTTCAAAATTTGCCTCTCTCTTGAAGAGAGATACCCATGACTGAATGAGAGGAGGGGGAAATGAGTTTTAAGGCTTTAGTAAATATTTTCTGGATTCTTGATGGTGAAAGAATTTACAAGAAATGAGAGAAGAAGGAAGTGGAACTGGCAGCTGGAACTTTTGTCCAGTCTAATCTCTGCTGTACTGTATACCCATGTGTGTGTAGGAAGGGCACAGAGGGACAAGTGGTGGCGGGGGGCAGAGGCTGCAGTGGGGAAAGCAAACACTGAGGGGGGGAAGAGGGTGGCAGTTGCCAGGGGGCACAGGCACAGCAAGGGGGTGCAGGTGCAAGGGGAGGCAAGTGACAGGGAGCTGCAAGTGGTGCCCTGACACCTGTCCCCCTGCAATGGTGGTGGGAACAAATTTAAGATGATCCTCTAATAATTATAGAAAACTAACAAATTTATACATTTTCCATGTTGAAATTTAATCATCAGAAGGGCATCTTAAATTTGAAGTCATCCTGGATTTGAGTAAATATGGTATTGCTTATTTATTAGAATAAATTTGTGTTGAGCAGCTGAATTAAATACAACTTTTAATTAAAAATACAGAATCATCCAAAACTCAAAATTCAAGTAGAAAGAAGCTACAAAGCAGGAACATGCGACCATCCAGGTAAGCTCAGTGGACAGTCCTGCCACAAAGTTGTTTCCTGGAGTCAGAGATAAGCTTTCAGGCCGGTGATGACTTCCGTAGTCTTTCCATCCACCAGGACTGTCCTTGAATCCCCTACCCACAAGATCAAGGACTTTATATAGTATGTTACCTATGAAGTGGTATTTATAACTTGACCTGAATAGCTGTGCATTTTTCCTGATTTTTTTTCTTAATATATAGTCAAGCATGCTGCCTCTATTAGCTAGAGGCCCATGGATTCAGCACATTTGTATTTAAAGCATTTTAAGTGTAAACCTTAACATTTTTTGTGTTTAATTCAGATTTCTTAAAAATAAATGCGTTAAAAAAACACCACCCCCTGAAGTAAAAAGCCTGATATTTTACTCTCTGGTAGCTGGGGCTCTCTGGTAGCTGGTAACCCTCTGTTGTTTTCTTAATGGGGTGATAAACATTGAGTTAGGGATGATAAACACTGTTACCAATTCCCTGTTGGGCTGGTAAGAAGTGGAGGGAGGATCCCTTCCTAATCAAAGCATCCTGCCAGGGCCTGGCTACACCCCCCCTCAGCTCAAAGGGGAGGGCTGCTCTAATGCTCTGCAGCTTCTAGCCTGAGCCACTGCAGGCATGTGCCTGCATTTCTGGGATGTCTGCACAGTTACAAACTGATTCAGCCTAGTCAGGTTAGACTAACTTGCAAAGGTTGAATCAATTCAGGTATTTTGAATGTCTGTCCCTAGCTCATGTGCCAGATTTAGCCCTGAAAAAAACAATTTTCAGAATATAAATAAATACAGCAGCTCCTGTGGACCACATCAATGTAACACACACACACACACACACACACACACACACACACAAAGTGGGCAGTACAGCAGAGATTAGACCAAAGTTCCAGCTGCCAGTTCCACTTCCTTCCTCACTTATTGCTTGTAAATTCTTTCACTGCAAAGAATCCAGAAAATATTTACTAAAGCCTTAAAACTCAGTTCCCTCTCCTCTCATTCAGTTACAGGTATCTGTTTTCCCTTAAAATCCAGTATATTCTAGATCATGATGCACAACTTGTTTTAAAAATTAACCTCATTACATTTTTATTTGTCTCTTGAATGAGAACTTACTTAAAGCCTTAGATTTTCTTCTAAACTAAATCTTATAAATCATTAGAAATAATGTTACATCAATGTAGGCTGTACCATTCTTGTAATGGTACTCAGAAATACAATACACCCTGTGGAGCAATGATCCAGTGGCTTATAGACAGAGCATAATACTGAAGGTATTTAGTCAATTGATACTAACAAGCATATTACTTCCACATTATAGGTAGCATCTTTCAGCTGTCCTCTTAAGTCAAACCTATGCGATTTAAAACAAGAAGTTCCCTAATTAGTTCTTTTCTGATGTTTTTATATTAACATTTCCAAATCTGTCAGCAATAACCAATTCTGAAGTTCATTTAATTCATAAACGACTGCTTAAAAAAAAGGAAGCAACTCTACATGTACTAGCGATTATAAAACACAACAAATACCTGAATTTTCCTTAAAAATATTCTTTACTGCTACAGATCTGAATAGGGGCCAGTTTAGTATCAAATATCTAGTTACAAAGGGAAGGGCTTCAGAAATGGAAAGTGTGCTATCTGACCTCCTGTACAAATACCGACTATCAGGTTCTGCCAGGAACATGTCAGACCCACCCCATGCTAACTCCCCCAAGACTCCTAACAATACTAAGGCTTACAGAATATAGTACCGTCCATCAGACAGGCAGCTATTTACAGTTTTATATTTTGTCAAAGAGTTTTAAGAACTATATGGCATTAATCTGAATTAACAGAGAGAGAAAAATGCGTCCACAACAAAGTTTCAAGAATTCCTTCTAAAAATCACTCTGTCTCAGATTTCATAAACACAAGCCAAACACAAAGTAAGAAAGCCAAAATCTTCCGGCTATAAAACTTCACGTGTGTACATGAAATCTTCAATAAGATGCATTTAAATACTGTCAAAATTCAAATTTTGACAAATTTATTATCCTGGAAACATTGTAAAACACTAAGTCTGCATAATAAGCTTCACCACTGATGTGGTCTGTGGTCTACAGAAGCAGTATTTTCTATGTAGCTAATGGGCTGTACAGTAACTAGAGGGAATCCAGAACTTTATCCTGAAAACTAAATGTACAATATATTTTATAAATGATGAATTATTGAACTTCCTCAGTTATACCATGTGGAAACAAGGTATACTCCAAGAGTAATGATTCAGTTCTTTTAATACAGAGGACACTCCAATAGGTCTGTAACAAAAAAATTAACAAAACTAGTCATTTCACAGAGGATAAGTGCAGTTATTTTGTATACAATTTTAAAAGTAATGCACTTACAATCCATGCACAAATCCCAAACAATTCCAATTAAAAATTCAACTGTCACATTTGAAAGCCACTGCAAAATAAAGCTTCGCCTGCGGAACAAACCACTGACACAGAGGGCGAGATTATTTTGCTCATACATCATTTGTGGATCAATTAGTCAATGGAGTTTCTAAAGGCCAAACCACTAAGTTAAATCTTCATCCCAGAACACACAAGACTCAGCAACCTCAACTGTCAACTTGCTAACAACTAAATTTAAAGGCATGTGTAAAACTGCAATATCTGTTTCCTGGATTACCAAAATTGTAATTCCTATTATAGAGATTGATCCTATTAAAGATATTACCATAGTTTTAAATAGCTGTTGCTTTCTGATCCGAGTACCCTTGCTCAGGTGACAGGACTCCCACTTTTACACATCCCATGATAAAATCCCACAATTCTCCCACTCCTATATCAAGAGCATCCTGCATTTCAATCATGCTTGCCTAGCAGGTCTCCCTAGATTTGGCACCTGTTGTTTTTCCTGTCAAGAATATGAGATCAAGTAGCCTTCTTACAAACATAAATGCTGTTTATTTTAATACTGGCGGGGGGGAAGCATTGGGCAAGGGAAGAGAATGAATTTAAAAAATCATCAACGGGCACATCTAACCTTACCCAAACTGGTATCCCCTAGAAATAAGCTAGACAGGCCTAACATCTACCGTCTTCTGATAACCTAGTGAGATCTCTGTGTCAGTCTAGCTCCCCTGAATAACACCCCCTCCCTTGAGTGTCAGGTTTAAAACTGCCAGTATTGCTTTGGCTTTGCAAGTTCTCATGCTTCAGTTTTGCTCATCAAAACCAGTTTTGTAAATTGGCTGGAGCCAGGAAGTAGAATCTTCAAAAGTAATATTTTGGAAATGGACTCTTATGAATCCTTAAATGTTTGCCAAGAGTGGCCTATCTTGAACCGCTGTTTCCGTCTCTTATTTTTCCTGGCAACCCTCCTCTTAAATTAAACCAGCAAGTTTGTACTGCAAACATCTTAATAACCAAGTCAAGATACACTTATAAAATTATAGTATGGGACAAATTATGTCAGGTTACAAGAACAATATTTGTTCTTCAAACACAATGCCTCTGCAAAGCCATGCTACTGACTGACATACCCCTCTCTGCTGGAAGCACCCTGTAGAAGGTGATTAATATTGATCTCCCCAATAACAGAACAGTTTCTTTCCACAAGTAAACTCTACTGATCTCTCAGTGTCAATTACCGTTTCCTCTGTCTTCATTTGTCTCTAAAATTAATCAGTTTTAGACCTACAGAAATTCATTCCCATTTTAAGATTCAGAGTCCAATCATCTCTGTTTTTATCCATAGACTTGAAGATCATACGTCTGGAATGCAAGTCTGGAATGTCAAGGACCAAACCATAACATATCTGCATATTAACCAATATATAATGGAAACTTCTTAAGCAGGATTAAAAAACCCCTCATTTTTTTAACTAAAAGTAATAAACTCATGGTAACAGGCTGCAAAGAAAAGCTGCACCTTGCCCTTAACAGGCTGATCATTTGCCGTTCCCAAAGGCAAAGTTAAATGTTCATTCTTTCCAAACCAGTAAAATTGTTGGACTTCTTACCCCCAGGCACCAAAATTTCCTCAATGCTGCCATGCAAGAAGCCACTGAAGAGCTTGGATTTAAAACAAACAAAATAAAATAAAACTCTTTTTCCCAGAGAAACCTATGACTCAAAGGGATCCCCTGGGTTGTTAAGTCCAGTCTCCCTGCTACCATAAGCACATGGATCATATAATTTCTTCATAACCTGATCATGCTGCATTTTAAGAGCAGTTAAATTTCTCACCTCCCACAAAGCCTTTTAGAAGGCTGTTTCAAATCCTCACTTTCTTAATTATTAGAAAATTTTTTTCTAGTTTCCTGCCTAAATCGAAAATTTATTCATGACCAGTTTACAAACATTTGTCCCAGTCCCAAACATTGTCCTTCAGCTTGAAATAGCTGTTTTGCCATCCTGAGATACATTTATAGGAAGCAATCATCCCCTCTCAGTCTTTGCTTTGCTGTGCTAAATAAGCCAAATTCTTTCAGTCTCATTTTAGCAAGATAAGCTCTCATCAGCCATTCTAGTAGCATTTCTCTGTACCTGTTACAGTCTGAATCCACCTTCCTTGCCAAAGAGAATCCAGAACTGTACACGGTATCCTAGATGGTATCTCAGTCAGAGCTTTGTACAGAGCCCGCCACATTTCTTCTGGTGATATGATAACTCATAAATCACTTGCCATTTTCAAGGATAGACTATGAATCTTTGATATGATGCATCACAAAGTGATTAACACACCCAGGGCTGTCTCTCCTTGGTCCTTCCCAACTGATGAGCTCATCTTATACCTGTTATTATTCTAAGTGCATAACATTAAACTGTGGTATTTACATTTCGTCCTGTTACTACTCCAGTTGTTAAGGTCATTCAGTTCTTCCTGTATGATATTCTGATTACTCTGTTTTGACAATGCCTTGTCTTTGTTTAAATGCAATCACCTTGGATTGAGTGATCACAAGTTATGTTTTGTGCCCAGCTCTTCTGCAGTATCCTTGCTACCTTACAAAATAAACCTGAACTATGCAGAAGGTAGGGTAGAGTGCTATGTTAGAGCAGAGACACTTCAACTCCAGCCCATGGGCCAAATGTGAGCTCCCACAGATAGGAAAATTTAGCTGCAGGGGACTAGTGGCCCTTAATACTGCCACCCTCCCGCAATCCCAAATTACCACACCCCCTTCCTTCGCACAGCCAAACTGGGGCTGGCCCACGCGCCCTCTTCCCCACACAGATAGGCTGGGGCTGGGCCACACTGCCTTTCCTCACGTGGCTGGATAAGGTCACCCCCACCTTCTCCTCTCATGCCTGGGTTGGGACCAAGCCACACCCCGCTCTCCTCGTGCAGGTGGATGGGGTCCCAAGGGCATCCGTCCCAGGTACCAGACTGGGGCCAACAGCCACACCTGGCCTGCTGACGGACTAGGCACTGCCCATCCAGACCACTGGGGAAAAAGCTTGGGGACCACTGCATTAGAGAGTTACTCAGTCAGAGGCATGAACTTTCATAATCTCCTTTATCAAATGCTAGGAACAGTAGAAAGAAAAAATTGTACACAGAAGGAAAAGAGTCAAGAGGAGGGGACATTGCTAAGGAAGGTAATAAGTGAACTGATTAAATCAATAAAGATTAACAAGGCAGTTAATATCTGGAGGGACACTGACATGATAGTTCAGGTTATGGGACAAGAATCTATGGGCTCCTATACATGAGCAGGCTTGATTAATCGAGTCTGCTGGAGCGTGGTAATTACCACGCTCCAGCGGATTCCAGTCTCTCATGTATCAGTGTCCCTGCACTGAAAAGTGGCAGGCGTGGGGGCACTTTAACTAAAACTCAGTAAATGAGCTTTAATTAACACACCCCTCACCCCTGCCATTTTCAAGCATGGGAATGCTGACACACGAGATGCTGCAGTTGCTTTAATTAGAGTGGCTCTCAGAGCTGCTTTATTTAAAGCGACCCCCCCAACACACACAGCACATGTATAAATACCCTACAGTTCCTGTTGGAACCAACATTAATACAACCCAGCCTGTGGTGATTTCTTGTTCCAGGTGGCTTTTAAAGGTTTTTTTTATTTAAGGACAGCTACTTGGAGGCCAGTGATGGACCGTCCAAAGATGTTAAACTGTTCCACTACAGTGTGATTCTGGAACTGATGGCAAATTGGCATTCATTCTTTTATGCAGGGCTTTCCCCATCAGACCAATTTAGACAGCAGAGTGGTGCTATAAGCAAGTGATGGCATATATGGCATTGGTGGAGGAGCAAGTACATGAATCCCAGATGGTATAATTTGTATTGTTCTGTCCAGTGATGATCTGGCCCATGTTGATCTAGGGGGCACAACTGGGGTTCACACCAAACAGTGGTTTAGTGGAAATAGGAGTTAGGGTAGTCTGTTGCTGGAGAAATGTTATTTGAGGCTGGAAGGCTACACGTAAGCCAGGACAGGCCTGTCCCTCATCCCACACCCACCCCACACCAAAGCTCGCTTGAGATGGTCACCAATTTCCAGGAGGGGCTGAAGGGAAGTAATAAAATATTTTCCTTCTGCCGGGCCATTCCTAGGATCTGAAAAAACAGACTGTTGCCAATAAGCGCTCCTGCCTCTGAACCAGCCAGTTTGTAATGTGCCTTCCTCCCCTATATTCTGCCCGAATTCAGGCTAACATAACTAACCCCTAAACTAGGATAATTTTTTCTTGGTTCAATTACTACTTGACATAGAAAACCATGGATTATTACATCAAGAAATATGTGTGCCCTACCATTAGTAGTACCTATGCCCATCTATATCTGGGGAGTTACAATCTCCCAAAATGACAGCTCTATGAAGAACTTTCCTGTAATATTACAAATATTTCTATCCATATCCAAGTGAACCCCACGAGGCCTACTGCAAATTCCAGAACTTCCCCAAAATGATTTTGACTTCAATCTGTTTTAAGGGAAAAGAGGAATAGTACGAATAGAACAGTAGCAGTTCAATACTAGCCCAGCACATTTATTTCTCTCCTTCTCTCACAGCATATGATCCAGCTGTGACTATTATTCCTCTGTGCCTCCAGTATATTACTCAAACACCTTGCATTAGTCTACAAACATTTCAATTGTTTCTTACTGACAAAAAACTCAGTTCCCTAGCCAGATGAGGTAGTCTTTTCAATAGCTGTATTGACCACCTGACTGCTTGCAATGGTAATAACTCTGTCCTTTATCCTTCTGAGGTTCCTTTATCCATTACTGCATGATTATTTTCCTATTTGTGCGCTAAACTTGGCATGACAATTACCCAACTTTCGCTGTTTTTTCTTCGTTTAAAGCAACAGTTCTCAACCTTTCTAGACTCAAAGCACCACTCAGAAAATACCAGCTCTTAGATTTCACTCTTTTTTGATTATGGAAAAATAGAGCAATTCTTTTGTTGCAAAGAACTCAGGAAGACTACAACAAGTCAAAATGGTTTTGAGACTAGAGATTCCTATTTGAAATCTCTGAGTTTATTATATGTATATGCTTGCCACATCATCCTTGTTGAGAATCACTGGTTTAAAGCTATCACGGGTCCATGCCAGCCTGGAAATTAAATGACTATTAACCACCATTAGCTACTTTTTTCTAGGAAGTCATCCTATAGACTAACAGGTCCTAAAAAGTTAAGGTTGCTTTTGTGGAAGGTGGTGCTTTAGTTTTATCTGACAGCATACTTGATAACAGATCATCCACTCCCACAGAAAGCATTAAGAAGCAGGCAAAGGAGGATGCCATGACTATTGCCCACAGGGACTATAAAGATTTCTACTGAGAAGTTTATAGCTGTTGCTAGTAAACAAGGAAGAATACTCATTGATGGATCTGACCTACTATAGATATAGCAGTGACTCATTTCAGCTCCAAGAAAACAATGACTTTAAAAACCATATGCACCAAATCTACTACTTCAGTTTAAATAGTTCTGAGTTGAGTCTGAACAATTCTCTGGCATGCCTCTTCAAAGGATTTTGGTTATAGGTAAGAATAATCTTATTACAGAGGACTTTTCATCAGTCACATTGCAACATATTACAAATGGAGGAACTCAGACACAAAGCAATGGCATGACTCAGGGTCACCCAGCAGACCAGTGACAGCTGAAAACAGAATCCAGATTTCCCCGGGCTCAATGATGTAACTCCAATGATACTGCCTCCCCTAGTCAACAGGAGCAACCTGAACAGTCAAGATTTATGGAAGCCCCATTCCTAGGAGGATGCAAAGGCAAAAAAATATCAACTGCATAAGTGCCTGATAATTTGACCCTCAGACAAATCTGATTCTCTATTTGATCCAAAAAAGGCTTCATCTCTGGAGTGGTTTGAAAACTGCTGATCCCTCCAACAACAGATCCTTCCAAGAGGTATTAGGCTGCTCTAAAGACTTATGCATTTGGGCCAAGAATGTTTTGGAGATCACTCTGGCCTTCCTCTTACTGTAATTTCTACCGGAGCCTCAAATCATCAGAAACTCCTACATAAAAGGAGAGTTTAAGGCTGTGTTCCCTTTTATAATAGTCCAGGATGCAAGTTCTATTTATGCAGCCTATCCACTGGAAGAGTGTCTGCCATCTAGACACTCAAAAGACAAACACTCTTGAAACGAAAAAACAGGGAAAAAGCACATCTCCCAATTGGTACAGACTTCTGATTTTAAACATCCTGCAAAATAATGGCGAGCACAGTGAAACTAGAACTAAACTTTTCCTAATAATTTAGCACTTTCTCCTACAAAATAAAATAATTAAAAGTTTTTATTGGTAGTGGGCCTGTATATAAGGATTACAAATAAGAAATCAGACTGGGGGCCTACATAATTTAGTGCCCTTTTTGGAATTGCCACGCATAAGAGGTATCTGAAGAAAATACAAGACACCCATGCTGTGGATAATTACAGAAAATCCAAATTACCATAGATACAGAGGATGGGGTAGGGAGAGTGATATGGGAGTTCCATCCTAATCTCAGTCAGGGATTTACTGGTTCATGCCTTGAAGCAGAAAAAAGCAATGTATTCACCTTATAAATAGCATGAATATTCTCTATGCTATTTTTTTTGCTTTCATGACAAATAAGAGTGCCCATCTGCTACTGAGCATCTTTGACATTACTGAAATCAAAATAATGTGTAACAATATGGCGCAGGGTAAGAAGCCAGCTTCAAATAGGTATACTCCAACCATTTATATTATGGAAGTGAAAACTTAACACCTCTTAACTCCTTAAATTCCTCCAGCCACCAGGAAATGTCATGAAGCACTGATTTCTCACGCTCCTAAAAACATACACTGCTTAGCTCAAATTTTCATTTTAAAAAGAAGCCACCAGTAAGATAAGAGGTAGCAGTCAGGCTTAATGCTAAAAAATGAGTGGACCACAACAGTCAGGGGCACATACGAAAGCACGAGCCTTTTTTGAATCCTGATGTATTACTGACCTCAAAATAGCTGAGAAAGAAAGGGTAAGTTGCATTCTTCTTTTATAACCTCTTTATCATATCTGATCTTACCTGTCTTTTCCCCAAATTAAGGAAAAGGAAGAGTTTCACATGCATTTAGAGTATTGAAGAATATAAATATATTAATTTTTGTCACCTATTTTCACTACATATTTGAGGTTGACTAGAATTGCCCTTGTATTCCAAGTGATCATCACAAACCTAAATTATTGTCCTGTGTTTTAAGAATCAATTATCTTAATAACTTCAGGTTTTGTCACTGTATTAACAGATCTGGTTCAATAACCTATTTTCCATTCAGTTTTTCAGTGCATGGCCCACAGCGACTCGGAGTATGATACTGAAAAATACTACCTACCTACCCTTACTTAGGCCTGCCTTGGTTGGACTAAAGCCAAATAAAGCTCCACTCTTACCGTGCTCATTAGACCACATACTTTAGGAAGCAGCTTCCAGGAAGAGCTGTACTTCCCTCTTTTCTCTTCTGACTACAAGCCTCAGCTATTCCCACCTGGCACGCTTTCTGGTTTCCCACACTGCCCTTTCCTCCATTTCCAATACTCTCAGTACAGAGACCGAGATCACAAAAAGTTGGTCCACTTCTGCAACCTCATTTTCTGACTAGTTCTCCATCCATATCATCTGATAATCTGCCAGGACACAGGGGCAGTACAGTGGCTAAGATACAAGGGGTGCTTTTTTTGCCCATTTTTAAAGTGATTGTTACTTTTTTAAAATAGTAACAGCACTTGGGATTACTGGACTGAAAGCCTCTAAAATGGGACTAAACAGCCAGAAGCTGATATTTACTGTATAAGTAAATTAAGTCATGAATCCAATTAAACTGGTGAAAACAGAAATGTCATTCCTTTTACACTGATCATCACATAAGTCTTGCTGACTTCCTAAGTGTCTTGACACTTGCCTATAATAAAAAACAACTTTGAAACTTTTTTTTAAATGAAAATCCAGCATCTAATTTTCTCCAGGAACACCTGAAGACAAGGTCTACCTGAATTAGACCACTAACTTTTTAAATATAGGATAATGAGCAAAGACAACCTTGTTTCTAGTAAGAAGATTGTAATGGAAACCCTAGGCCTTCTTCCTCCTCTGAATCTGATACAGAGAAGACAATGCTACAAATCTGTTAGGTGGTAGAGAGGAGGGACAACCCACCTCTGCTGGGAGAGACACAAGGATGAGTTACAGTGCTATGTTTTATTTCTTAAATGTTACAGTCCTCAGAGTCCTTCCTAAACATAACCCTGCCAGGAACACTTTAAAAAGCAGGGGGAGGGGAGGCAGAGGGAGGAAACAGGACCATAAATTAGTTATTCTGTGAGATGGAGAGAGAGAGAAATGGCTCCTCATAATCCTGACGAGGACAATGCAGTCACAGGATATAAAAGCATAATTGTCCTCCCAGTGACCCCGTCTCCTCACCTCAGGCAGCAACAAGACTAATCAGGACAACTTGTGGAAGCCAGGGCAATTCTAGAACCCAGCCTTTTAAATATAATACAATAATATTGGCTCATACAGTCAATGTGGGGGAACACCAATGCAGCCTCAACCAGCATTTTCCCCTGAAGGTGAACAAATGCCAGGAAAACTAAGGCACTGTCTGTCATCACATAAATAGACATATCAATAGGCCAAAGCACAAGACACATGGGGTGAGTCAAAGAGTGAGAATAAGCAGTGGTAGCAGAAAGGATGCCACGTACAATTATAGAGATGGAGTACTGACAGCTGTGGGAGGGACAACTTTTTGATCTCAGGAAATCGCTATGCAGGAAAGGAGGTTTTGAATCTTTTTGTGAAGATAAGTTGATTAGATAAAGTTATGCTCATTTACCTCACTAATGTGTGCCAAGTGATTGTTGCATCCAGGTTTACTTCCCTTAGTCTTCTGTATATCAATGTAAAGTGAAATGCTGGAACTTAATGAACAATTTACCAGTGAAAAAATATCCTATTATTTTAAGCTACAAATTCTTAGCACACATTTGAAAGGTGTGTACAACTGGACTCTTCCAAGTTGAGTATAAAGAGCTGATTTTCAAGAGATTAAATGTTAGTATAAAAGGTAAACCACTTATTTAATGACTACACCCATATGCCGATGTGAAATGATTCAGTGTTAAGCACCAATATAAATTTCCTCTTTTCAAAGATAAAGAGGTTGAAAAGTACGTGTTCAAAATACAGTATCATAAATTAAATAAAATTTATAGAAATTTGCAGAAATATCCATTGTTTTATGGATTCTGTGACCTTAATAAAAACCATGATTAATGCAAGACCTTAGATGAGACTAATTCATTCTATTTCTTCTGAAACAGAAAACTCCACAAGGTAATACAATCAAATATAACACATTAACTGAGGTAGAGGAGATACAAAAAGGAAGAACATCTAGATCAGTGGTTCTCAACCCTGTTAGACTCAAGGCACCCTGTTTGACACAAGGTACCCCTCAAAAAATGCCAGCTCTTAGTTGTCACTTGCTTTTTTGATTACAGAGAAGTAAGAGTTCAATTCTTCTGTTGCAAAGAATTCTGAAAGATCACAACAGGCCTGAATGTTTTTAACACCATGGATTCCTATTTGAAATAGTCAATGGAACAAAAGAAAAGAAATGCTATCTTCCTTCTTGCTCCCCAACTGTCTCTTCTTCCCCCCCTTTCACTATCAGACACACATGCTAGGTTAGGAGGAACAAATAGTTTTTCTAAATAAAGCTAGTATTGCAACTAACCACAGGTTACACATGAGCAATACAAACTTTATGCTAAATGCTTCCAGATGAAACAGAGAAAACCCCAGGTCTTCCTAAGAGCATCTACAGTCTGATTTCCTGTACTGGAAACTCCTGAAAGTTTCTGCCTCTAATATTAGGATAAAAATCAGAGTATTATTTTTACTGGAAAATGAGGCTGACATTCAAATCAATAGCACACACTGCTAATAAAGCCCTCTAAAACAGCACTTGCAAACACTTGTAACCTAGGTAACTTGCTGACCATGCCTACAGTTGCAAGACTGCTTGCCCCATGTGCCCTGCTGAACAGTTTCATATTTTAATTCTCTATCTACCAAATACATTCAATTAAATAGAAAAGTGGCAGAAATGACAGAACACTATGACAGATGTTTTGAGTTTATCATCTCAGTGCTTCCTCACTCATGCAAACATATCAAAAGTAAAGCCTACTGGCAAAGGCACATTCTTTCTGCAGCCTCCTGATACTTAATCATTTTGCTTGCCATACAATATCAAGGCATATTCACAATCTTCCTTTCAAATACACCAGGAATTCCCTGAAGAACACGGACTGGCAGCCAATACACTAGGCATCTCTTACTGCACTGCATTTCCAAAAAGTTCATCTTACAAGACGACACTTGGAGAGACTTGCTGGCCGTGTCCAGACGAGTGTAGATGTGGGGTATGTGGCATTGCAGACCCGCCTGCGATGCCACACATTGCACATGCAGGTGTGCCCCACACTGCTACCTTGCAGCATAGGGGAGTGGGGGTGAGGGAGTGACCCTGGGAGATCCCAGGGTCAAATAAACCCATGCCAAGAAAAAGTGGAGCGGTGCATATGGTGGCAGCGCATTCTGCCCAAAACTGGAGGCTGGGCTGCCAACCAAGCTCCCAGCTGCAGCAGCTCTGCAACTGCAGCTCCCTGAGGCCCCCAGGATCCCAGATAAGGCTCCTGGAGCTAGCAGAATTGCTGGTCCGAGTCTCCTGTACCCCACTTGTGGTAACCTGCCATGCGCCAGAGAGCACGTGGTACAGATGCCACCCAGGGGCAAGCAGCAGTGGCACAAAGTGTGCCCTGCTACTTGTCACTAGGGAAAGAAACAGCTATGTGCATCTGAACACAGGCACTGGGTGCATCTACACATGCCCTTTACTGCAGAGTAGACTAATTAGGGCTGCAGTAAAGCAACACAGCTGACACGTGCATCAGTATTAGGGCCCAGTAAACTAATTAACTTGGCCATAAGATAGTACTGTTGGGGACAGCACTATCTTACAGCAGAATAATGAAGTGCAACAAAATGTAATTTTGAAGTTGTGCCTGTGGTCAGCCTAGCTGGGGAGGGGGGTGTCAGCCCCTCTACTGCCTAATGCTGACCCCCATACCTCCTGCCAGCCCAGGCCTGCTGTACCCTGGCTCAAATTGCTGCTGTCCCGGGCACTCAAGCAGCTATGGAGTTTATTGTGTCACATTAATTGCATGTGGAGATATACCCACTGATATGCAACTGTGTTCAATATTCAATAATAAAGGCCATTACAATTCTGAATAAAATTGTTCATCTTTAGAGTTTATGAGAGACATTTTATAGAAGTAATATACTACAGAATATTATGGTTTAAAAACAAAGAAATTGAAGAGAATCAAATCTACAGACTGGGTACTTTGATCACCACCAAACCCTTCCCCCACAGTACAAGTGACATCTCTTCTGATGGCTGTTGATCTTTAGGAAAAGACTAAGCTAACAATTATGCCTATCCCTAAAATTATTGTGTGATATAGACTCCATTTTCACCAAAATAAAGAGCTCTGGAATAAAAATAAAAAAAGCAAGCCACTACTCTTAAAAGCAGAAGATGAAACTTTTTGTAAAAGTAATATAAAAATGTAATATAATAAGCTCAATTTCTTTAAGCAATCTATATAAGCGTGGCTGAGTTTGAAGATTATGGGGTTTTTTGTTTGGTTCTGTTTTTGTAAGATCACATGAAAGTTTTACATTATAATCAAAATATTTACAGAGAGACACACTAATGAAGGCTATGGGTGGGTAAAAATAATAAACTGCAGAGAATAAGTGACCCAAGACCATATGAACCCAAGACAAACTCGCATACATAAGAAACACATAATTCTCTGGATTTCCAAGCTGTAACATATATAACCCAACTTTTATCACAGTCCATTAAAATACAGGGGCAACTGAAAAAAAAGCATAGTACAACAGTTTAAAGTTTTGATTAAATTGGTCTTGGGGCTGTAGAGGAAGAAATGAAGCTTTTTTATACACTTGAAGTAGCAGCAAACCACCATTCTCTCTGGATTCATGTATTAATAGCATAGTAAGAATTTGTAGCCAAGTCAAAGAACAACCCTGTGCCCCACCACAAATAACAAAAACCCCAAAAACTTGGAGTATAAAACAGGAAGCAGGGCACACTGGAAACTGTTCTTTTCCACAGGATCAATTTACACTCAATCTGGGCAAAAACAAATTTTAAAATCACATTTTTCCAGCCCCTGAAAGCTGATAAGCATAAAGGATCACAACGTATATAATTTATTTTAATGTTATTGTTACACTAAGAAGTCATTGAAATTAGCTGAGGAGGGTTTTTGCTACGAACAAAACTTCAGTAAGGAGATTTTTATACAGCATCTTTTTCTTAAAGGTTGTCTCATGTACAGTCTGTTCTTCCCACTTTAATAAGAGTACAACATTACAAAAGAAAGGAATAGGAATATTAGAAGAGAAAAGAATTTGTAATTCTATATGTATATGGAAGATAGGAACTGTTGGGGCAACAACAGTAATAGGGACTAACATCCAAAACATTTTAAAGGAAAATATTTACTCAAGTCATTTGCTTATTTGCTCCTTTAAATATATATACAATTGAGATTTAAATACCTTACTATTTTACTGATGTTGCAGTAAAGTAGCCCAGTGGTGCTTCATGCCCTTCTAGAACATGGAGAGTGGCTAAACTTAAACCACTAAACACGAGGAAAAGCAAAACTAAGGTAAATGACACCCCCTGTCATGCAAACATCACTCCTTCCCAGGAACTAGCACTGCAAAATAGGAAAGTCTGCAGAAGGACTACAAACACTGCACCATGCAAAGGAAGTGGTGCATGCTCCATCTCTTGAAATTTTTAGTTCAAGGTGGAGTCCCTGGAGACCCTTCTGAAAGATAACACTAGCTAAACAAGTTATTAAACTCAATACAGGAATAATTGGACAAAATTTTATGGGCTGTATTATAAAGGTCAGATTAGATGATCTAATGCTCCCTTCTGGCCCTAAAATACATAAATCCATAATAAGCAGATAAGAGGGAGGATTAAGAGAATGAGCCGTTGCTTGTGTTGTGTTCCAGATTTTAATACCAGCATTTGTGCACACCTGCTGTCTTCACTTGGTTAGGTGTTATTGTACTGCAGGGTGATGAGCAGTTGGAGCAGCCTGGCACTGAGATACAGGGAGAGATGCATCAATAACTTGAGGGGTCAAGTACGTCTCATTTCAAAGATGAATTTTGTAGACTGTCAGACATCCAGAGGTGTCTTCTCACCACAGGGATTGTCAACAGTCTGGTGGCATACGCAACTGTTCTTCAGGGCTGAGGAAAAACTAAAAGAAGGCAAGGTCTCAAAATAATTCTCAGGATTAGTGTGAAGGGGTGGGAAATCTAGGATGGTTTGTGTGGAATCAACTCAGAATATAGGTAGCTTCTACTCATTCCACTTGACCTAAGCTTGAATTGTATTATGATGCTCATGTGCTCTCTTCCTAGAGCACTGGTAAAGAGCACCAGTAGGCATGACTAGCATGTCGAGGTGATGCTCAGGGAGGGTAGAATTAAGTTTGCATTGTAGGGCTTGTTTGTACCTTAACTTTGTTTTTTCTGGTTCTCAAAGTTTTAAGTTTAGCACTCCACATTCCAGAAAACCATGAGCTACCACAGGACAATCTCAAGTTTGCACCAACTGAGTATTTAGACATTTAATTGTTCCTTTTTTAAGAATGATTTATCAGAAGCCTCACATAAGATAGCCCTGTTTTCCCCTTCCAGCATCCCTGGACTTGTCTATCCACTGAAGCCTCTGCCTGCCCGGCCTGTTAGAAAAGATGTACCATATGCCGACAGAAAGCATTTTTCTGCCAACAGTTACTCCCTGAACAAAATCAACTAAGTCAGTAAAAGCCCTTTTCTATTAGTATTGTTGCATCCAAACCAAGGGTCTGTTAGCACAGGTAAATCAACTACCGCATATAGTCTTTTCATGCTCCTAATTAATTGACAGTTCCATCCCAGCAAAACTTTGTAGCATAGACATGGCTTCAGATTATTCTGACAACATGCAAGTCCCTTTACTGCCCAGCATCCTACCCTGTTTCTCTATCTGTCCTGCACAGGCTGGTTCTCTCTACAAGGGATGAAGCCAGAGGAAGGAAGGAGATGTCAGCATGGGAGGGAGGATGAAGAGAATGACCAGGAATCAATGAAGTTATTTTTTAAGGGGATTTTTTTAAAGGAACCATGAATGTAGGCATTTTAAAGTGTAAGGTGGTCAACATCCTCTACAGCACACCGTATACCTCTCCTTTCAATGCTACTCTTCAACACACTTCCACATACCTCTTCCAGTGCACCAGCTCAGGATCCCTCCATCACCCGTGCCCCTTCAAACTCCATGCCAAACTTCAAGCTTGGGACATTGGGGAGGTGGGAAGTGGAGTATGGGAAGCACATGTACCAGCAGGAGGTAGGAAGAGGCAGGTACAGATCCTACTCCAAATATGGGTCAAGTGTATAAAACAATGGTCCTACACCTTTATCTAAAGGGTAGAAAGTTCAGACAGGTACAAAGACATACATGCATCTCAACAGGCTCTGTCAGTTGAATAAAAACAACCACAAAGTTAAGCCTAAACTGAAGCAATAGCTCAGAGATTTGAGCTGCTTCATGTATCTCAGTAGTTTCAGATCTGGTGAGTCCTTAGCACACCACTGGTTTGCTCAATCTCAGCACTGCAAGCTTGGGAGTGCTCCAAACACATCTTTCCTCAACTCCCCACCTCATCTGAGCATGGTGCTTACTGCATACAATTAGAGTATGGTCGTTCCTTGCTCCCCAACCTTGTTTCAGTACTGTGGAGCATGAAGGGGCACAAATAGGGAGGTATAGATATGAGAAACTTTTTGAGCACAGAGTTGAAAGCCTTACATCCTGAACTGCACAGCTTTTACTCCTTTCCACTCTCATACATGACCCTGACCACTCCTTTTCCTCTTGCAAAAACTGCAGCCTGGACAAGGGCAAGCCCATATTCCTCACCTCAGAAGGCAGAAAGGGGAAAGAGGAGTGGGCTCCTGGTGTCTCCCCTGATGAGGGCTGGAACAACAATGAATACAAACTGTGGGAAATGGGAAGTATGTAGGGAAGGGAAGAGGGAGAAAGAACAGACAGATCCCATTTGAGCCACTTTTTAGGGTGGGAAGAAGAGGGAAGATGCTCACTTAACTTTCCCCTGCTGCCTCATGATTCCACTCCATCAGCACTTCTGAACTTTCAGATAGCCAAGAATCACGCTCAAAGAGACCTCTATTCGTGGAGTAACTATTTCAAAACTACTTTTGTCTATCCCAGTTTCTTAAAGCCCCAGTCTCACAGGTTTCCATAAAAGAGCCTTGAACAATCCCTTGTACTAGTACAGGTGACAATTTAGGGGGTGTACTACCCACACACAATAACTGTGCCCTTTAAGGGTTACGTGCCCCAATGCCTTTTGCTTTGTTTGGGAGCCTACTCCCCCCCCTTCTGGGGCAGAGTCAAGGAAAAGCTATACTGTACAAATTTAGAAATATTACAAACAACTCATGTTTGGAGAACTGTATATCAGAAACCCCTTGACCAAATGACCTGCCCACCTGTTACCTCTTGAGGATGTTGGGTTCTGTTGTTCAGAAAATGCATGAGTCACAATTATATTAAGCTAACTGTTCACTAGAGAGTCTTTCATCTTCTCTCTAATTAATGCTAATTTTTGGATTATACCTCTAAAACAGAATCTGCACATGGACTTTAAGGAAAAAAAGACTGCTGCTAGACCAGAAACATCTGTCTCAGGCCAAATCTTCTAAAAGGATCCTCTGCAGAATTAAGGCAAGGGATAAAGAAATATATTCATTTGAAAACTGCCAAGGTTGTAGCTATACACCGTAAGTTTAAGCTCTAACTCAGGAAAAAATTACCATTACTATATGTCTCCTGTGCTGACAGACTGCATGCAAACTCTTTGACTTAGAAGTTCTGCTGCACCTACAAATTTTGCACAAATAAATTGTGTGCCAACCTGAAATCCTACACTTAATGCTGAATTGTTTTTTCAATATTGCTTCTCCAGCAGGATGGAGGATGTTATATCCTAACAGAAATTCTGAGCAACTGACCTCAGTGTCATAGTTCAAGCCCTACACTTGTCCAAAAGTTTTCCAAAAAATTGCAATTTTATAACAGCTCATTGGAAGGGAGGTTGTAGTCTGAGAATCTCTTTGTTAAATGACCCTAAATTTGGACCACACAACCTAGACTGTCTCAAGCAAAATTCGAGGCGATTCAAGTAAGCGATTGAATTTTAAAGCGATTAGAATAAATGACCTCAGAAACAAAAAGTAACGTTAAACCTTAAATAGTGGAGCTACAATTAACATGGGGGAAGAAAACTGAAATTAACAACTGGTTACTAAGCACAGGAGGAAGTAAACTCCCAAAGTGCTCACTTGAGAGAGCTCCACAGGTAAATTTAGTTTTTACCTGTGCCTTGGTTTCCCTGCTCTGTAAAGCAGGGACAAAGATAGTGAACTCTCGTGTAAAGCACTTCCAGACCTAATAAAAAACATTACATAGAAGCCAGGCGTGATCATAACAGCAAATTAAATGGAGGCATCATTCACTTCTCCTCCATCGACAAAACCATGAAGTGCCAGCTGCAGAAAGTTGAGCACAGTACCCCACACTGGAGAACAGACATGGGAAAGTCAATCTTCCATGCAGTGTGGTAGTTACTAAATATGAAGCAGGTGAAGCAGGAGTTCCTAGGCTACTGGACACTACAAAAAGGAGGAGTTGCATTTACAAAATAAGGAATAAAGCACCCCACAGCTGAGATACCCGTCCCAGCCACCATGCCTCCCCTCTTGGTCCTCAGCTGTCTATACGCAGGAGTTAAGAAGAGTGTATAGATGGGACTTGCTCATCAGACCCATGGAGCTGGGTTGTCACGATGGCAGTTATGGCCACCTAGGAGAGACACAAGTCCTCAGTGTCTACCTAGCAAGGGGATCTCTTAAGGGTATAAAAAAAACACAGGCTACATCTGGAATATGGAGGACACACATAACACATGACTGACAAACCAAACTAGTACTATGACTGCGGGTACACAGTTGACGAAGGAAATTCATTAGGACATATTCTCCATCCCAGCTTGGTGATCATGGGGCATACAAGGACCATGCTGGTACCAACAGCCTCACGTGGCAGGGCATAGGAGGTCACTTGCTCAAGAGCCTGGAGGAGAATTTACCGGGGACAGAAGTGGAGAAGGCAGCGGAGAGAGGCCACGCAAAGGTACTAAGGGGTCATATGGGCACTTTGACCATCTGGGATGCAAACTATTCCCAAGGGGCCTGCAGGAAGCATGGTTTTCAGGTACATTGAGTGGAAAGGGTGAAAGGATCAGGAATTAAACTAATTAGGGCTAGAGACAGTGTGCAGGGGGTCCAGTTGTGCCGTCCCCAGGAAACACTAGCCAAGCGGGGATCAGGCACCAACAGAGTCATGAGCTATCTCCCCGGGGGTCCCGGGTGACGCGGGGTCTAGAGGGAAGGGGCACAGAGGATACCAACTCCGAGCCAGGGCTCCGGCACAGGGCTGGCAGGCACGGGGGGAGACATCCCTGCGGCAGGGAGTCACGCAGGGCGCCGAGGGGTCGAGGCTCCGGGCCCGGGCGCGGTACTCACTAGGGGTCGTTGGTGAAGCGGGGGCTCCGCGGGGGCTGGTAGCCGTACAGGTGACAGTAGAGCACGTCGAAGCAGAAGCAGCACATCTCGGCCGACACCACCATCTTCCTGCAGCCGGGCCCGCCGGAGCCAGCGCCGGGGGAGGCGAGC
>NW_017728924.1:16122395-16128871 GCF_001723895.1 Crocodylus porosus | reverse complement strand
AGCCCCCTCCAAGGCCCCCTTGACTGCTCCCCCACCCCGAGTCCCCCTGGCTCCTTCCTGTCCCCTGCTTTGGACCCCTCTCCGGCTGCTCCACCACCCGGAGCCCCCTCGGGAGCACGCCCTCCCTGGGTTGCTGCAGCCAGGCCAGGCACCCGCTGGATCACTCAAAGGACCAGAGTTGCCTGTAGGAGGAGAGGAGGGAAGGGGTTGGGGGGTCCCACACAGGAAGTGACCCAGACTCCCAGGCTTGCGGGCTCCGAGCAGGAGCAGCAGGGGCCCAGAGCTGAGGGACCATAGGTGACCATAGTATTGCCCAGACTCAGCCTTCCTTGCCAGCAGATGCCCTGGCCCCAGTGGGGGTGGGTAGAGGTTTCCTCCAGCTGTGGAAGTGGCCCAAGTGCTGGGAGCTCACCTCTGTGTCACCCATCGCTGGCTTTCCTTTGCCAGGGGCCACCCCCTACGGCAAGGGCTGAATGTGTGTACAGAGACGTCTCACCTGGTCCCTTACTAGATGCAGCCCCCTCTGGCCTGCAACCTGGAGGCTTTTCGTCTTAGACTAGCAATGCTACTGAGCCAACTAGGACAGGGAGCGGAGACTTAGCCTCTCTCGGAGAAGCAGTGGGATAAATTTAGATGGGCAGAAAGTCATTATCCAAAATAGAAGCTCTCCTCCAGGGAGTTGTGGTGGCCAGAGCTCGGCAGGAGCTCTGTTTTGCATCTGATGTTGAAAACGGCATCGTCGCCGCCGGCATCACCGCAGCCTACTCAAGCCTGGGCCTTGATTCAGTGTAGATTTGGAGGGAGGAAAACCAGCCATTAAGTCTCTAAACTGGCTTCCCAGTGAGTTGCTGGGCCTCCTTGGATGGCACTCATCCAAATCATGGTCTGCTTTGTTTTGTGAAATCAGGTACAGTTACAGCCTGAGGGGATTCAGCTGCAGGCAATAATAGCGTATAAAGCAGTGGTTCACAAGCCTTTTGGGTTGCGTGCCCTTTTTTTTTTTAAGTTCATTATACTGTTGTGCGTGCCTACACTTCTATGTTATGGATAATACAAAGTCATCTTTTCTGTCAGTACCATACAATCGCACAGTAACTTCTCCAACCACTGACGACAGGGGTGTCAACTATACAGCCCTGGGCCTGATCCAGCCTATGAAGTCGTGTCATCTGGCCCACTGAGCTTGCAAGGGCCAGGCATTTAGGGGTGGGGCAACCAGCTTTGGCATTAATCCCCAGAGCTTCCAGAGTTAATGCAGCAGCTCAGGGAGTTGCAGGTTACCACTGCTGCTATACACCCTGCCACTGAATCTCAGGGTACACAGTGCTGTTGGGACTTGTTTTGGCAGTGGCAGGGCAAGAGAAACCCGTGTGGCTCCCTGAGCTGACAGCAGCCAGGGCACCCATCGCAGTTAACATCCATGCTCACCCCACTGCTGGAGGCGGGTCCAAATCTGACCCAGAGGGTCAAGCAAGTTTGTCTCCCTTGAACTGAGAGAGCTTAATTGTTTCTGGGTTTTTTGGTTTTCTTTTTCTTCCTATTCTTCCATTTATATTTCCTCTTTCCTTGGTTCTGCTTTTCCATTCCTTGTTGCATGATCTCTAGAAATTTGCTGCTTACCCCTGGGGATAGGTGTAATCCACTTGGACACAAGAGGTTCTAGGTAAGCAGGGAGAGAATTTAGATCACATAATGCAGATTTTTCCATCTTTTAATTCATTTTTTTAATGTTTGGGCTTGGTGAATAGTGAAAAAAGGGGAAAACCATTTTCTCCTTTCTTGAATAACTTTTAAATCCTTCTAAGACAAGGGCAGCATTTTCCACTTACAGAATCCAGTCATTCAATTTCAGTTAGCAGTGACACCTTCTGTTGCTTTTGGGAAAATAACTTTCCCAGGTACTGAGGTCTAAATTTTTCTAGATTTTAACCACACTATATTATTTAACCTGAACATGGATAAAAATATTCAGCAAATAGATGTTGGAAAACTTTATGATGTTCATGAATCATGTCAGCCTGGCACAAGATGTACACTCTTCTTTCAGAGAGATTCAAGTTCTGCCTAATGCCTAGGTTCCAGTGCAAAATTAGGACAGTATTGCACTCCAAAAAAGATCATTTATAAGAGTGTAATATTACACTTTATTTTTTGCTTAATTTTGACAGTTGTCTATGACAGAGATGAAAGTTTCCATGGTGTTTTAGAATGGAGGCAATTTAAACAAACAGTCTTTCCCCTCTCCCCCCCAGGAAAACAAACAAAATCCCATTTTGCCTTGGTAACATGTCCTTCCTCAGTACAATGTTTTCTGCTTTGTATTTCTGAACTTTTGTTGAGCATGCACTGGCTTCTGTATTTGCCTGCAACTTAACAGTGCCACTGGTTTCTGTGTCACTACTCTAATTCAAGTGCTGTGTTGCACCTTGAGTTTTTATTTTGTTTGAGAAAGCAGTGCACATATGAATACATCTGTGAAATTACGTCTTAGTGCAGTCAGGAGAACACAAAACGTATTGTAGAATAGATTTCTCAGTTCCTTAGAATGGGAAAATGTTCAGACCTGTGAAACAGTTTGCCTAGTCCCGTGGCAAATTTCCTTTTATGTTTGCAGAACGGGTTATATAGTTGTGATTCTGCCGTCTTTGAGAAACTGCCACATTTGTTTTTATGAGCCCCTAGCTTCAGTTAAATCTTGTACATATGTTGTTGGTGTTCAACTTGCTTTAATTTTTTAAATACAGAAAACCCTAGATCATTCAGTTTCTTCATTTACACAATACTACTTTATTTTGCCAACCTTGGTAGATATTTTGTTGTTGGCTAGTGACTCTGCTCTGACTAATATACCCTCTTATAGAAAGTGAAGTCAGTATGAATATCAACATAAATCTTTTAAAGATACAACCATATGCTAGCACTGTACTTGGATAAAATGAATTTAATTTAGACATGATTTGGCCAGTCATAAATGATAAGTGCAGTAGTTCTTCCTGACTACAGCTCTCTTCAGCAGTTTTGCTCACCTTGGCTTCACTGAAAGATCAGAGCTCCAAAAAGAGTTTAGAATTTTCACTCGAATAAAAAGAGATTGGAAGAACCTAAGGGCTTAAATTAGTTAAATCTTTTAAATTTAGGATGAAAAACAGTAGTGTAAACAACCCCATCAGGCCCTTAGAGATAAAATTAAAAACTGCATTCAAGGTGGGAAGACACTTCCAACCAGTCCAAGGCTACCTTCTACATACCCCTCTTTTAAAACTATTACTGGAATTTAGCTATTGGGAAAGGTGGCATTTTACTGGGCAGTCCAGCTCCCTTTAATGTCAAGGGAAAATTCCAACAGACTTCATAGGGCTTGGGTTGGGCCAGTAGAGCTGGCTCTTGAAACTGCATAATGGAAACAGTACTAGCAGTGCCCTACACAATACCCCAGTGCTCCCCACTATTCTGCCTCATTAATTATACCAGTTGTATTCTATATTCATCTACAAAGTAATCCATAAAATGGACTACTTGTATGAATAAGGATTACTCACCCAGGCAAAACTTTGTAAAATAAATCTCTTTAATCCCTCAGTACCTTTGCTTACATGTCTGAATGTACAGAGTTGGAAAACTCAAGCTGTTCCACAAAGTTAGAAAATAATTACTGTATTAAAATGTGTTTATTAAATAATTGATTCTGGCAAATGCAGTTTCAAAAGGAAAAAAGGTGTTTATTAAAAATTTTATTGGAGGCATTGCAGAAAATGTGCATTATGTTCCTTATTATGTTGTTATTTATTTGTATGGTGGCAGCATGTAGGGGCCACAGTTGTGGATTAGGGTCTTGTCATTCTGGGCATGGTACAAACAAAGACCAAAAAAAGTTCACCCATCATGAAAAAGTGTATAATTAAGACAAGAGCCAACATATGGATACATTAAAAGAAGAGAGCAAGAAAATGAAGTGTATGTGTATGCTGCTATTTAGAGTCCTCTTTAGCTCACTCAAGCCAGTTGCTTGACCTTCCCCTCCCCCAATGTACAAGTTACCTTGCAACCACTACACTTTGTGCTTTCTGGTCTAGGGCCTTACCCACTACTTGTGTCTCCTGTGATTGGTTGATATTACAGGCAGGAAAGAGAGGAAGCGGGGTGCTAAAGTTAAAAGCAGGGATTTGTAGTATTGTTGCTTGCCAACTCCCTGTAGCTTGCAGTGCCTGGTTCTGAACAATGTGTAGATGGGAGCAGGGCTGGTTTCAGGATCTGACTCCAGGGGTAGTCTGAACCACATCTAAGGATGGAATATAGGGTTTTCAGTGTTAGGCTGGTCAGCAGGTTTGAGCTTATGCTCAGCCTAAGTAACAGTGTAGGTGTATTCAATATTAGTGGGGACCAGCCTTTTCGTCAGGGTGCCACAATGTAAGCCCTGTACCCTCCCTGAGACTCTGATCCCCTTCCTCTGCCTGTTCCATTGCTGTTTTCTGCTCCCTGTTTTATCAGTTGTTATGTTCCCTGGCTGCCTATACATGTGCTCATTGGCATTCTAATTAGAACACTTCAACATTGCTAGTGTCACACGTATTAAGCCCCTGCACATTTTAAAGTGGTCACAGGATACTTTATCTAAACTTCATTGGATGAGGTTCAAATAAAGCATTGCACAGCCAGTTTTAAATGTGTGGGGGCTTACTACATGTGACAGTGAAGCATTTTAATTGGAGTGGTTGTCCAGGAGCCACTCTAAAATGCCCTCCCCCATCCCCAAGCATGTGTATAAGCAGCCCATTCCCTTCCTGATCTGCTGCTTGTTACACATATAGGCAACCCATGCCACTTGTAGCAAGCATGTTATAAGGTAAACAAAACCAGGCAGCAATCATTGTTTCACACCAGCTGCATAACCATGGCCTATCATTTTGTGGGCATCATGTCTAATTATTCAAATAGAAGGCAGGATAGATTTGCACCTTATAGGGTAACTAAAAGTGTTTGGGGGAGTGGGTATATGTGTTTACACATACATACATGCACACAGCACAAGCTTTCCTGGAATGAAATTCACTTCATAAGATGCCGTGAAAGGATATGCATGAAGCACTATATAAGGAGAGAGTAATTTGTGTTAAAGTAACATGCAGGGTGGTTTCACAACACTGAAATTTCAGCATTGGTCAATGTGAAACAATGGCAGGATTTTTAATGAACAACATCTGGAAGGGACCTTTGGTCTCTTGGTTGGCACCATATCTTGACTGTCACGGAGTGGGGCCTAGGGGCGGCCGTGATCCCTCCAGCACCCCCCACCGTGTCAAGTAGGCGATCCAGCACCCTCTTTTCTCACCCGCCACGTCTTGTTGGTATATCTAAGTTTCTATGGGAGGCTGCCTTTGATCCCCTTGTACACGGTGTTATGCTGAAACTATCCCCCGTTCCATATGAGGTGACTAGGTCCACCCCAGCCTTAAGGGCTATGCGTGCCTCCTACCTGCCCTTTAGCACACCCCAAGCCTCGCAGCTCTTCCAGACATTATCAGGTCCTTTTCTTTTCCACGCCCTCCCCAGCACCCCTGGGCTTGTCACGTACCCAGTGCCCCTCTATCCATTAGCCCTCTCCGGCTTACTGACAGTACTCTTCGCAGTTGGGCTCAGGCAGCCTGAGCCTTACCTGGCCCCTTTGACCCCTCGGAGTCCCCACCACTGTGGAGCCCCTCTGGGACCCTTTCCCGTCCGCACCCCTACTGGGGTTTCTGTCAATTCCTAGTTGGGCTCAGGCGGCCTGAGCCTTACCTGGCCCCTTTGACCTTTCAGGGTCCGCACCACTGGGGAGCCCCTCTGGGATCTCTCTCAGTCCGCACCCCTCCTGGGGTTTCTATCAATAGTATATGCCCCCTCCTGGGACTTCGCTCAATACTTGCCCTCACCGGGGCTTCTCTCTGTACCTGCCCTCTCATGGGGCTTCCATCAAGTACGCACCCGCTCCTGGGGCTTCTCTCTGCACTCTCCGGGCTCGTCTCTCTAGTAGCACCCACCCTGGGCTTCTCTTCACGTGACTCTCCCCTTGGAGCCTAACACAAGTCCCTGCAGGCTTCTCACTGGTGCTCCTTGCCAGTGGGGCTCAGGTGGCTTTAGCCGTGCCTGGCCCCAAAATCCTCTTTGCCCTTCTCAGGGCTAGGGTCTTGTACCCCAACTACAGTGCCCTCACCGGCACTGTGCCCCTCCCCAGGGCTGGGGTAGTACACCTCACAATGTAGCACCACACTCCAGCACTGGGAGCACCCCCACTTTACTGGGGCACTCCTCAACGAGGCCTCCTCCATCCCCTTATAGCCTCACCTGGTCCTCTGGTCTAACAGTAGCAAAACAGAACCATAAGCCAAACGGCTGTAACACAATAGTAAGCCTCCTGGCTATAACATAGGATCTAAGCTCACTTGGCTCTCTAGCAATGGCCTCCCAGTCAGGGTTCTCTCCACCCTTACCATGGTGCA
>NW_017728924.1:16119651-16121735 GCF_001723895.1 Crocodylus porosus | reverse complement strand
TGCTCCTCTTAGCTGATGACTCCTCCTTATTTTTCCCCAGACCCTCCATTCTGTCCCCTTTCTTTGGATGGGCCGTGTCCCTGTTTACTGAGCCCCTTTCTGCCATTGTGGACTAGGGATCTTTGCTGCCTCTTTCTTACCTAGAAAACGCAAGGGTTCCCTGAGGGGGAGTTTGTTTAGCCAGCTCAGTTACAGCTCCTACTGCCGAGTTAGTTGTTTCTGGCCTCTCCACCTCACATACGGCTCCCTCCACCCTATCTTGTGGAAAGGGCAGCCCTCTCAATTGTTCTTTTACATGGCTCATTTCTTGGGATCAGTGGCGGAAACAGCACGCCCATGTGAGGTCCCAGTATTCCTGAGCCGACAACAGAACCTCCTTCTTTAAGGCCTCCAGTCGCTCCATTATGAAGCCCTCTTCTCTAGCACTCCTCCCTTGCTGATCTATTCCAGCTCCCTCTCTAGGATCTTCCAAGTTCCCCTTAGGGGAACATCCCTTTTTCTTTAGGCCTTCCGTTAGTTTAGGCCCAGCCTTCTCCACACTTGCCTCCACATTTTGAGAGAGAGACACAGACTTATGAAAGCTCTCCATCTCATCCTTGATGGCTTCCCTCTCCCTGGCTAATTGCCCTTCAAGATCTTCCGACTGCTTCTTGAGCGGGTTCATCATCTCCAAGACCTGCGCTTCTTGCTCCACTAGGGTCATGGCCTTTAGCTCCTCCACTTCCCTAACCTCGTGGACCTCTAGGGCCAGCTGGTTATTGGCCTCCAAGAGGCCAAAAGATACACTGGAGAGAGTATCTCTCTCCAGTGACTGAGCCTGTTCCTTCATGAGGTCATTTTCTGCTTTCAGGCTCTGCACTTGCACACTTAGTTCCTCCTTCTCTTTCTTACAGTCAGCTAATTCTACTTCCTTTTCTGCCATAAAGACCTTGATTTTTTCCATCTCTCTCACTATGATCTTACTATTTTGCTCTGTTTGCACCTGGCTCTCATTTAATTCTGCTTGCAACTCATCAACCAGACATTCTGCCCCCAGGCATCTTTCCTGCCAGCTCTCCATGTCCTTATGGAGTCCCCCTATCTGTTCCACTTGGGCATGGAATTTCTTTTGCAGCACCTCTACCACACCCCTGGCTACTTCCAGCTTCCGCTGTGTCTCCTGCAGTTCCCCTGCCTTATTTACTCAGGCCTCCAGAGACTGTGCCATCCAGGCATCCATCTCTGCCTGCATCCTTCACAGCCTTTCTTCTCTGACTTGACCCTTCTGGGCCTCTTGGGCAAACAGCCACTCTAATGCCCTAGTTTTTTCTGCCTCCTCCGCCATCAGGTGCCTAATTTCTTTTGTTCCCTTTTCTTTCTCGCCTAGCCGCTCTAGCATTGCGACCTTAGCCTCAGCCCTCTTCTTCTGGGTCTCCGCTAGGGCTAAGTCACGCTCTAGCTGGGCTATCCTTTCTGTCAGCTCTTCAAGTCTAAGTCACCAGAGGAATTTTTCCTGACCCCCCCCATAACCCCATCCTGAGCCATAGCTACCCTGACCCCGTTTCTCTGGTCCAGGGCCTCAGTTTTGTTCAGGACTTCTGAGCAATGGGTATCTTTACTCATCTCCCCCAGGCAAGCTATGGTAAAAATCCTCTCTTTCCGTAACATCTCTCTTTTGGCCCCGCTCTGGGTTTGTTCTTCCCCTTTAAAGAGGGGAACACAGTTCTCTTACCCGCGCACAGCCGGTTTCCTGGCCAATGCACCACTTTGTCACAGAGTGGGGCCTAGGGGCGGCCGTGATCCCTCCAGTGCCCCCTACCGTGTCAAGTAGGCGATCCAGCACCCTCTTTTCTCGCCCGCCATGTCTTGTTGGTATATCTAAGTTTCTATGGGAGGCTGCCTTTGATCCCCTTGTACACGGTGTTATGCTGAAACTATCCCCCGTTCTGTATGGGGTGACTCAGTGCACCCCAGCCTTATGGGCCATGTGTGCCTCCTACCTCCCCTTTAGCATGCCCCAAGCCTCGCAGCTCTTCTGGATGTTATCAGGTCCTTTTCTTTTCTGCGCCCTTCTCTGGCTCCCCTGGGCTTGTCACGCACCCGGC
>NW_017728924.1:16114498-16118686 GCF_001723895.1 Crocodylus porosus | reverse complement strand
GGTCACCTGACCAGCACGGTTGCCCCAGCAACCATCACCTGAGCTGCCCTTGTGATGGACAGCTGCCCTTATTCCTTCCTAGGAACAGGGCACCTGGTGTGACCCTGTGACACTGACATGAAGTTCTGTGTTTTAAGAAGGGATTTATTGTTCCATATAGTTGATTCCCATTAAAGTCTCTTCAGAGTTTTGCACAGAGTTTGATGTCAGGATATGATGCCAGCCAAGAAAAAAAGGTCCCGATACGTTGTTTATTGACAATCCTGCCCATGTTTCACATTTTGAGCTATGTTGTAATTTTACCATGCTGTGAAGCCAATCTGTGTGCTATTTTAAAATTAACATTTTCTTACAGACATCCTTCACCCTTACCCAAACATAGGGTTTGGTCTTGTGAAACCATCTGTGCACAGAACTTAAATTGCAGCTTTGGGCATGGGTTTGGTTGCTGCAAATAGTATATTCTAAAATGTGACTTGTCAAACCCAACAGATATATATGTTCAAACCGGAAACTAAAAAAGTCAAATTTAGATGGTGTTGGTGGAACCAAAAAAGTTGTTTACTTTAAAAAGCTCAGCGTAACACTTTCTAATAAATATCAAAGCAGGTAGCATAGTGTTCATATGTGATATTTTATTAACGAGAAGAGTCTTTTAAAGTATTATATTGAGACAAAAGCCCATCCTTTTTTAAATTATTATTTTTTTAATGATTTATTTTGCAGTCTTAAAAGCAAGATTATCTTGGTCAGATTCTCAGCTGATGTAAATTCAGTATTAATTCCACTGAAGTCAATAGAACTATACTGATTTGACTCAGACATATTATCAGTAAATCATAGTGCTTGTTTTCAGTTTAGCTGTTTGCAGTGTGTCTCTGTCACATTTCTTTCCTTGATAATGTGGATATACTCACCATACATATTAATAGCCCCTTTCATTTTTAAAGGGCCACAAAATTCTGACTTTGCAAACTGATCTTAATTATTTTAGAACAATATGGAGGGATCTTGTCCTCACGCCACAGAGATATAGCCGTCTCCTATATGAAATGGAAACAATTTAACGGGACATCCCCACACTAAACCTCTCTTTAAGGTAAGAAAAAAAATAATAAAGTATCTGTTTTCAAGTTAATGAGTTATTTAGATAGGATATAATTATTCAAATTAGATTTTAGCCAAGTCATCAGTGTTACCTTACCTATTATTTTCAAAGAGTGCCACTGGGTTTTTAATAGCACAAATTGTCAGGACTTAACTTTTATATCTTATCTAGAAAAGTTTACTTACAACATATATTTACATTTTCTGAAATACATAATTCCTTCAGTAACTGAAGTGGTGTTGAATTTTCATGAACAAAATGCTGCTATTGATTATGGTAACAAGAATTGCTACCATGGGAAGAGGCTAAAAAGCCAATTTTGATCTTCCTTTTCTTTCATTCCCTGTTCATTTTATTCCTCAGGTATTTGTTTCAAATCCTTGTTAAATGATTTAAGTTCTTGTGATTGCTGCTCTTGGTAGCTGATTGCATATATTAACTAGCTTTCTGTGTAAAGGAATTCCTCCTACATTCCTCTAATGTCAAACTCTTAGCTTGGGTTCGTGCTCCCTTGTTCTGGTATTTCACACTAGCTTTAATAGAATTTTAGCTATATACTGTCTATCCCCTTCAGACAGATGGGATATTTTTCAGAAGACTGAAGAACTATTTTCTTTCATCTTTCTGAATAGCAAAAAATCACATAATCCTGCTGGCCCTCTGCTGCTCTGTTTCTGCAAAAACTATTCATGTTAAAATGGCCTAGAACTGCTTGTGCTGTTCTAAATGGGTCTTCATTAGGTACCTTTATCCATGCATCACAGAACATTGTTGGCTTTTGTTTTTTATCTACTTTTCATTGACTGTGCCAGAGGTTTGGGAGTATTATATTTCTTAATAACATACATCACACACCCTGAGTATTTCTTTTCATCTGGTTTTGTAACAGGTTATTATTAAAGAAATATTTCCTTCTGTTTTTTCCCCTCCCTCCTAGACTCATTACCTTTCTTTACATTCTGTACCCTAGACTGCTTAAACATAATATTTTGAGCCTGCACATGTCATCCTGAATTTCAGGTCCCTCCTCATTTCTGTGACTGGTTTCATAAGATCATTACTTTTATTACCTTATTGCACTTACTAATTTTGACAATTTTATAAGTAAAGTAAAGTAAAGAAAAGCTGCTCCTGACCTACTGAGTTCACGCTAGCAAATTCAAGTGATTTGCAGTATGGATATCATTGTTTCAGGGCTGTCAATCAGGACTCTTTAAAAAGCACTAAGCAGATTCACTTAAAAAAGCCAAGAGATATAAATAGTATGTTAATTAACAACAGACATCACCCTTGTGGCAAAACGCCAGAGGAGTTCCAGCAAAATGTGCCTCATTGCAGCTGTTGCTTTCATCATTGGCTATTGTAGCAATCATTAATTCAGCCTCAGTATTGCTGATCCACAAGGCATATCCCGAGGACCTCTGTCATCCTTGCCTCGGCATGCTTTTCCTTATTCAGTACTTCAAATTGTTCTTTATATTTTTACTGTACCAAAATCTAGTCAAATCATGTTAACTTTCCATTCTGTTAACTCTTTATTGTGCCCTCAAAATGTTTTATATGAGTTCTGCAATCTTAGACCCTGCTCCTGCAAGCATCTGAATAAACTGAATCAAGTTGAAGGAACTTGCATCTCAGAAAACTGGAACTTAAATCATACATTTGTCAGCCCTTCTGTGGTATTCCTGTTTGTCTAATTTCTATTTCTTGAAGTTAGATCTCTTTTCACACATGTATAACTCAAAAATAGCTCCAAGGAATTCAGTGGAATTTCATTAGTCTAAAACGAGTCAGTCCAGAATTAGGCCCTACAAATCTGTAGTTTCCCATCTTACATGGAAGTATGATTTAAGCTAATGATACATTGATGTTTTCCAGTGAAGTTTTAAATATACCTGCTAACTTTTCCCTTTGTCATCTTAGCTATTATCTCTGCTGGTGGTCCAAATTGCCTTCTGCATTTCTTACTTCCTTGTAAAACTTGTTCATTCCTCTCCTCCCTCTTCTGAAAGCCATCTCAAGTTAATAAGTTAACTGTTGTCTCCATCAGAGGCTCTTCTGTCTCATTCACTGTTTTTCTCTTCTTTATTGATGTGATTCAGGGGTGGATTGGGGGGCTGGTGTGCAGCGGTGAAGTTGCACACCTTCCACTGTGAAGGTTAGGTGTCAGCAACTCCATTTCCCTATACCAGATTTCCCAACATGGCCTGAGGCACAGCTGGAGGCACCAGGGGGACCAAGCAGGGAGCAGGCAAAGCAGGGGGGACCCACCTGATGCTACTGCTGTTCCTAGCTGACCCAAGGGTGGGGAAGCCCCAGGACCTCTCCTGGTCACCTCCTGCCAAGGGTTGCAGGGAGCTGTTACATGGGCTGCCCAGGTAGTGGTAGGTTTGAGTCCCTGCTCCCTACCGCTCCACCACATTTCCCTCATGACCCTAGAGTACCAGCTTCAGGGAATAGCTGTGTAGAGTGCAGGGCAAGGGTGGGGACAGCAGTAATCCCCACCACTACTGGCACCTGCTTTTGGACCACAGGGAGCAGCCAGGGGGAGGGCAGCGAGCAGGAACTCCTGGAAGGCAGGGGATTGCCACTGATGCCCCCACGTCTGGCCCTCTGCATCGTTGCTCCCACAGCTGGAGCCCTTCAGCCAGCAGGTAAAACAGGGTGGAGAGGGAGAAAGCAGGGACTTGACCCTGCCACTGCCATAGAGCCCGGCACCCTGTGTAGCTACTCTCCCCAGCCTCTGGCTGAAGTGGGGCAGGAACTGTCCTTAGTCTTCCCTATCCCTGGGTCATGTCACCTGGAGACAACAGCAGTCTTGAGACCTTCTGCTCCCAACCTTTCCCCTGTGGTCTGGGAGCATGTGCCAGATGGGGATCTGCCTGCCGCTGTGTTGGTCACCCTTTCTTGCACCTGGAGTCAACGCGTAGGCAACCCTTCTGGAGATGGTGAGAGGTTGAGGGAAGAGAAATGATACTGTCTCCCACAACATTCTCATAGGCAAACTAAGGAAGTATGGGCTGGATGAATAGACTAAGGCAGGTAGAAAACTGGCTGGAGCATCAGGCTCAGAGGGTAGT
>NW_017728924.1:16066510-16107854 GCF_001723895.1 Crocodylus porosus | reverse complement strand
ACCTTCAAGAGTAAATTGGATGCTTATCTTGCTGGGATCCTATGACCCCAGCTGACTTCCTGCCCTTTGGGCAGGGGGCTGGACTCGATCTCCCGAGGTCCCTTCCAGCCCTAATGTCAATGAAATCATGGGCTAGTTTCAAAACCTGGCTTGGTACTGCTTTGGGACGAATAGCTGGGACTGTCAGGTCTTTGGTCACCCTCATCATGAGGTTCCCCTTGCAACTAAAAGTGTGGGTCCTATTTTGCTAAGCTTGCATACACTATGATCCCATTGGCCCAACTGAATAGTGCATAATGAGGAGCTTATACTGAATCCTCCCTTTGTTCATGAATGAAGCCCTGGCCTTCCCCCACTTGGTCCAGTCTGCTCTCCCAAGGATCCCCTGAGGTTCCCTGATCCTTGGCATCCTCTGGATGGGGGTTCAGATTGCATTGAACCACAACCCTTTTTCTGAGCATTTTGTCTGACTTGAGAGGGTCTTTTGTCTGACCCACTGCTATTGTCAGCATGATTTGGGTTGAGGTCCAAAGAGCTCAGGGTCTGAGAAGGGGAATCTCTCCCCCAGCTCTGGCTCAGTGGGATTGAGGTTAGCTTGGGTTGTTTTCACTCTCCAAGCCAACTGTATCAACTTAGGGTGAGACTGGGGCTCAATGGCCATCAACACTGGGTAAGATAAATAGTTAGCTACTGTAGCTCACATGTTAACTTCATGCTTAGCTGGAATTTGAATTGTAGTCAGGTATCTCCATGACTACAGGAGACATAAGCACATTCACCTCTCAGGATGTCTACTTGCTTCAGAAATCACTCATGGACAAAGGTCTGGCCACAGCCTGAATCTATGAGCCCTATGACAAATGAAAAACAGATAAACCAAAACCTATGGTGCTTCCTGAAACCCTGAGAGGGTAACACCAGCTCTGTGCTTTCCCCTCATCACCACAGCCTTCACTTCTTTTCCTTCTCCCCCTCTCCTTCCCCTTAACTCCCTTCCCCGGGGGTTTTTAACTTCCTCTATGCCAACTTCCTCAGGCTTGGGCAATTATTTGGGCTAGCGGGCCACTTAGGCAGTTTTGATAAGCTGTTGTGGGCTGGGTCAGCACTCCCACACCCCCACCTGCCATGCCAGGCTGGGTCAACGTATCCATCTACCCCACCTGCAATAGCTCACCAAAATGTCTTAAGTGGTAGATTACTAGACCTGAGAACAGATCATGGCTCTGCCCTGGACCCATGCTGTCACTGCCTGGTGATCCTGGCCCCAACCCTGGGGACTCAGAGACAGGCCCTGGACTTCTGTAGGCATGGGCGCTCATGGCCAGGTAGATGGGATGGGGTCATGGGCAGAGCTTGGATCTTGGGCAGTGACTGTGTGGGGTCGAGGCCTATGGCAGAGCTGTGATCCACCCCCTGCATGCCCCACTCACCTGTCCCACTCCAAGATGCCACTCCCCACCTGCTCACAGCCCTATCCCACCCATCTGGCCAAGTGTGTCCTTCCCATACGGGTCCTGCTTCAGTCTCTATGGAGACCCCACCTACCTTCTCCATCCGGTGTCCTTGACAGTGAGTGTGGGGTGGATGGGCCAAGGTGCCCAGGCAGTGGGGCTGGGGCTGGTGGTGGTGGTAACACTGGCAGCATCAGTCAAAAGCACCTGCCACCACCAGGGATAGCAGGAAGTGGAGTCTGGCCACTGTGCTGCCCCATCTCCACTGCTTCCCCAGGGATGCCAGGACCAACCACATGTTCCATTGCATGGGCTGACTTTTGTACCTGGGCCAGGCATGGCTGAGGGACCCACTATGGGCCAGATAAAATCTGTTGGTGGCCCAGATCCAGCCCGTCCACTGTATTGTGCCTGCCCCTGCTCTAGGACTAGCCAGTCACCCCTGTCAGCTGGCCTACTGCTCCTAGGCAGACAGGCTATTACCCTCTATCCCCCTGCAGCTAGGCTCTAGCCCCTAAGCCATACACCTTGTTACAGTAGTCTTTGGGTACTATTACAAAGGGCAAATCAGATCCAGTATGTCATATGTAAGAAAATAGTGTTTGAATATTTCAGTAATTTTTTAATGGATTCTGCCCTTTCATGTGCCATTTCAGCTACTTGACTTTTAAAATGGTTTTCTATCATTTTGTTAATTTAAAAGAAGTCCACCAACAACTTGATCTCTGTGAAATGCAGTTACACTATATATAAATACACAATTTTTCTCCTGTGCTCATTCTGTTTTTTGTTTCCATAGGGCAAAATCCTATCCATTTTTCCCAACATTAAAATTCTATGGTGGCCTATAAGTATCCAATTTCTAAATTCTCGTACAAAAGAACAGTTGTGTTGTAGCCATGTGATCACCACATGAATACTTAAAGGGCTGAATTCATGTGTGTTTCATTGTATTATCACTGACCATTATATGGAGGGCTACAGTGTACCTTATTATGTTGCTTGTATTTTGAATAGTAAAACATTTGACTTAAATTATAACCATCCATACTTCTTAACACATCTATATTTTTAAAATTTCTGATGCAATTTGCTACATTTAGAACATGAGATTTAGAGTATAACAGATATACTTTAAGACATTTCTAAAATGGCCCTTAGAATTAGCTCTTCACCTGATTTCGCTGGAACTCGGAACTATCAAAGAAAAATATTACGTTTGCCCTTTGATGAACAATTACCAAGTGATACATGTTCAGAGGAGGAAATTTTATTTTATGAGTCCAGTAACTAATAGAGAATTAGAATAAAACTCCTGTGGGAACACATTTGACATTCAAATGAATAACAGATGAGTTCATTATGATCCATGCTTATAAAAAGAATGGCAAATGAATTCATAATTATTAGACATTTAAAATAACACATTCTCCAGAAAGATACTATACTGCATTAAATACTAGGCTGTAGTTCAGCTGTAGGGCTGTGAAGAATCTGCAATTAAATGGTAGCAAGGCAGGTAGCTACAACTCAATGACAGCCTAAATATTTCGTCATCTGCCACATCTTTTTAACTGCTTGTTCACCAAACTAATAAAGACTCTTATGTTTCTGAGTTAGGTTTGAAATTTACAGACAGATCTTGTGCCTGAAGAGGGGGAAGGGCATGGATTAGAGTATATGGTGCATAACAGAGTTATAAGTCAGTGTGTGTGTGAGAGAGAGATTGTGCATGTGGCCAATGATATATGAATGCCTCAGTTTTTTTTGCACGCTCAGTTTTAAGTGTATCCTGGGCTGAGTTTCTGTTACAGTTATTTTGCTCATGAGCTGGGTGGGCCGGTGTATGCCATGAATACCATTGAGGACAATTATTATTTTTCTAGGAGCAATTTTCTCTAATACCAAATGCCAAGGCTTCACATTAGCATGCTGCTGGCTGTCTGGCAGGAATGGTATTCTGACCCCTGCTTTGCTATGTGGTGACACTGAAAACACAGGGGTCTGTAAAGGTTAACTTTTCTCTGCCCAGACAAGAAGAGAACAGACATGGAGGGAAATGGGAGTAGCCAAGAACAAGAGGGCACAAGATAACACAGAGCTAGGTTGCATGAGAAAGAGGGGGAAAGGGATAATATATAGGGAAAAACATGGCTGCTCCTAGAACTCCTAGCTTGAAAGGGATCATCAGAGAAGGACTCAAAAGTAGAATACCTTATGGGTGCGGTAGACACTGTTCACACACAAAAAATGGCAGTCTCCTCCTTCTCCCTCCCCCAATGCTTATAGTTTACCATAGTGATCTGCATAGCACTTGAGGTGGTGGTTGGCGGAGAAAAGCTTGCTGGCCCAACTATGGCTTCCCTCTATCAAGCCACATGCATGGATTTCTACCACATGGATTCTGACTCAGGAAAGCCCTCTGGTTATTCAAGGACTAGAACAGAAGGTGCCATACACTGTTGATGTTACTACCACTATATTGGTTGGGGAATACTTGTGGGAAAGGTCCTGTCTAAATAGATTTCAAAATCAGTTTTGCCACATGCTTCCTGACAGGTTGTTTCTTTTTCAGTTGGGATAAGTCTGCAAACCTGCCATTTTTTGCAGCATTTGTAGTAGTCAGTCAGTTTCCCGTTTCAGCACCAATATCCTGATTCACTGGGTTATTCCAGTTTTACCTCTCTTATGCTGAGTAAAACAGGGTGGCAGGCTGCCCTACCCTTTTAACAGATAATGGAACCCACCCAATTAAGCATGCAGGGAGTTACAGATTAATTACTGCTGACACATTCAGGCAAGTGTGGCTTCTTAGATTCCATCATTAGAATTAGGGAGGTAGGAGTAGCTCTCATAAAAATGGGAAGAGGTTTGGGTATGGGCTCATCCTGTATATAGCAGCTATGGGAGTAGCCCAGTTTGAGCAAATGACTCAAGGCGAGGCTTATGTAGTACTATTCTGTAATTTCATTTGTTTTTATAAATTCCCTTGTTTAAATGAAACCAATCCCAAGAAGGGATGCTTTTTGGTCCTTTGAATGGTGTATCGCTTCTTTGTTCAGAGGTCTGAGAGGACTTCTTTACTTTAAATAAGTTTTTAGCTGTAGAATATGCTCATACAGGACAAATCTTATGGTTTATGAATCACCGTAATTTGTGGTGCATTGACTTGCAATATATAATACCTTTCTTAATCTTATGGATGAGTAATTATGGTAAGTAAAAGCAACTGGCAGTGATTGTAATGCTAATGGTAGTCTTCATTTTAAACATTTGTTTAGAATAACCTCAGCCTGTTATTTTACTGTTTAAGAACAAACCTTCGTCAAATTGTATTTGTTTACTACTGAAATGCTGCATTAGTGTTCTCTAACCAAATTAGGTCTAATTGTTAATAACTAATTGACCATAGGACTATTATTAACAGCTTTATTTATGCAAAATAAGGTTAAAAAGTAGTTAAATGTCTTACTTTCTGCATAGTAAATTCTACATTATTTCAGATTAATCCTTCAGAATTTCCTGAGACCAGCATGTGATTCCTTTCATTTTATAGGGGAAAAAAAAAATAAACACATGCAATATTGGTCTCAAGGTAAAATGTTTAATAGGAAGAAAACAAATTATTCACGTGTAGAGAAGTAGTTAGCTATGTTAGGCTGAAGTCAGGCAGAAGGCAGGGTAGAGATGCACCTTATAAGTGTATCCACGTGATAGAATATGCTCTCTCTCCCCCACATGTGAATAATGCTACAATCATATCAGTAAATTCATGCCAATAAAGAAATCACACATCAATGGGCGCATCTAAACATGCGTTTTACTGTGGAATTGACTAATCGGCTATGCAGTAGTGTCACTGTCCATGTGTGTACCCATATTAGGGCACACTAAATTAATTAGCTCTGCTGTTGCGTAGTAGTGTCCAGGACAGGTCATTTAGCGCATGGAAAAGCACACGTAGACGGTTACCAGGGCTAGCTGGGGCACAAGGGTACTGCAGTGCCAGGGTGCACTGTAGCATCCTTGTGCCCCAGCCAACCCCTCTGCTGCTTGACTCCACAACCCAGAGCCTGGAATTGACCTCCCCCAAATCCTCTGCCAGCCGAATCTGTTCCACCCTGGCTCAAACAGCTGCAGTCCCAGGTGCACATGTATATGCTGCATTTGGGAGCAGCTGACTTGGGTGCAAACTGCACCCAGAGTTTAGTGAGCCATGCTAATTGCATGTGTTGATACACCCAATACATACTAAATAGTTACCGTATTTTTTAAAGAAAAATTAGAAGTTTTATTTTTTACTGTTGGTTTGTTTTGTTGTCCCCCCCCCCCCCCCACATCTCCCTATCTATATGACTTAATTACCTTTGCTGAAATAGCTGGGTAGGACTCGAAGGGAGACATTTCTTTTATATCTAGTGGATATTTATATTTTTCATATGGTGCCATAAAATAATATAAAAATCAAGTCTGAACTGCTCTGATGTAGCTATACTTACTACTATGATAAAGCATTTTTGATCAACCTTATATTTATGTAGGAGTGGGGCATTGCTTATGAGACCTGTATACCTCATAACTAGTTTTACAATATAATTTTTAATTTTTTTTTTTAGCTGTTTGCTGAGTGCAACATTTTGGAAACTCCATAGGTCTATTTCTTTTTTAAATAAGCAATATTATATCATGAAATGTACTAAAGGAACAGGAAAATCATCAGCTTCTAGTTCGATCGATTTAGTGATTGCTAGGTATAAGCTCTGCCTTTCCAAAGGCATTCCTTTCTATCTGTCCCCAGTTGTAGATAGCTAGCATAGCGCGTCTTTTAGCTAACATACAAGGGGAGAATTAATCTAATCACAAATCATATTCCTCTCTCACTGGGATCGGGAGCTGACCCTATACTACCACACTGAGACTTTTACAATTTATCTGCATGAATTATTAAATATATTTTATTGTAATAAATTTAAATTTGCCACTTATTTTCTTGCACACTATTGAGTATGGGCCATTGCTATTGGATTGCATGGCTGCTTGTTGGTTTGTAGCATGTTCTCTCTCTTCAGTTCTCATGTCCTAGGAAAGTAATGTAATGTTTGCTTTGCAGACACTGCAGCAGTGTTCTAAAATAAGAATAGTCTTCCCCCGCATTATTAAGTTATATGGGGGTGGCTGGTTAGATTTCTAACAAAACCCCCTAAGTTTTGGTCTTAAATTACTTGAGTGTATCCCTTTTAGATTGCTGAATGCAGGCCTTAAAATATAAACAATATTCATTGTTTACAAATCTTATTCTCAAAGACAGAAGTACCAGGGAATGGATATTCCTTATCCCAGGGATGCTTTCACAGATCTTGGTTCATATTTCTCTGTCTCTTAATTGGCAGAGCTAGTGGATTTAGGGTCCAATCCAAAGATCATGAGAATCTTTCCATTGACATCAGTTGATGACAATGAGTTGTGGATTGAGGCTTTGGGGGGGGAGGGTTGGAGGGAGGGGTTATATATTCCCAGGTGTCTGAAACAAAAGAGAAGAGAAAGAAGGGAAGCATCAGTGCCCCTAGGGCAGTAGAGAAGCTGGATCCAATGTGCTGGTTCAAATAAAAGATGAGAGCACCTTAAGGACCCGATTCCAATGGGGACCAGTGTTACAGAGTTATGCTATCTGTCTCTGCTCCAGTGTCTCCTGTGCCATAATGAGAGAATGGGGTGGCTGGCATAGGACGCAAGTCTACTAAATGTATAAGCATTCCCCTCCTCTGAAAGAATTCTCCACTGGCTTTTTGAAGCCAAAATCTGGCACCATTGTACCGAGTGGTGTAAACTGGCTGGATGATAATGGAGCATTGTGCCAAGAAATGGGAGGTAATCATTGCTTCTGTAGCACTCAGTATATGCTGGGGAAAACGTTCACTCTAAGAACTGAACAAAAGCATAAATTTAAAGAGACTAAGGAAGGGCAGGGCTCCACCTGCTGTTTACTTTTCTTTAGTTTTTAGAATTGTTATTGCCCACCTCATACTTCATAATCTTGTACTGTGCAGGGGCATGGCTTGGACTATTAACATTTTGATGAATAACTTCCAGATGACTGGAGAGAGAGAGAGAAGAGAAAAGTGATCCTTCCCATAAATCAAGTTCACTGTGCCTCAGGACAGGACTCGGATATCTACTGCTGGGTGTGTTTTTCCCTCTGTGTAAAAGCAGCATATTAACTTTTTCACCTTCTCTTCCTCAGTGTACAAAGTGTACAATGAAGGACCTTGATATTTTACAGTAGGGGTGTGCAAAGTGGGCCCTGTTCGATTCAGATTCGGCCCAAATCGGGAACAGTGATTGGATTTGTTGATTCAGATCACTGTTCCCGATTTGATTCGGTCGAATCTGAAGATTTGGTGCCGATTCAGAGAATCAGCAATTTGGACATAAGCACTGCTTTAAATGTTTTTTTTCTACATTCCTCGAGGTACCAGCGTGGCTCATGAATGCTGTGATGATGGGGTGGATGGAGCATCCCACAGGAGCACGGAGGGCCCCCCACATGCTTGGCAGCGAGCCTGGAAGTGGACTGAAAGTACTTCTGGTTCACTTCCGGGTCAGCTGGGGAGCATGCTGGTGGTCCCCCATGGCTCCCCTGGCTCAGCAGTTGGCTTCAGGGGGACCCTGGGTGGCCCCCCTAGACCCAGGAGGCACCAGTTGCCAAGCCAGTGGGATGTGGGGGGGGCCCCCAGTGCGCTCTCCAGTGGATCCAGAAGTGGACCAGAAATGCTTCTGGTCCACTTCTGAGTCTGCTGCCAAGCACACTGAGGAGCCCCCTGTGCTTCTGTGGGACACTTCATCCATCACAGCATTCACGAGCCACCTGGTACCTTGAGGTATGTAGAAAAAACATTTAAAGTTATGTCTATGTCTGGATCGCCGAATCTTTCCGAACCTCTCCAAATCGATTCAGAGGGTTCCAATTTCAATTCAGATTTGGAGATTTGGCTACCAAATCGGGTTGACTCTCTGCTGAATCAAGAGCCCAAGTGCAGTTTGCGCTAAAGGTTCGCACAGCCCCACTTTACAGTTTGAACAAAGCTATCACTAGGGAAGACCCAATCAAAGGTAACAATAAAAGAAACAAAGCTGTACAGAAACAGTGTTTTTTGGTTTTTCATTTACTAGCAAGTCACAGGGCCATAACATCCCAGTCCAGCTGACTAGAACTTTGCGATTTTTCTCCTCCATTAATAGTACATTTGCTTTAAATAATGAAGTTTAAGAGGGAATTAACCCATTTATGAAATTGGGTTGAATCAATTCTGAAAATGTTAATATATTGTATTAGTTTTTAAAAAAAATAAACCTTTTTGACTTGATTTTAAAATGGTATTTTTGTTTTAAAAATGCCTTTAAAAAAAAAAAAAAAAGAGCCCAAGTAAGTAAAAGGGGTTAATGACTCCAATATGTAACAAAGCACTTCATTTTGGATCAAACAGTGTTTTGGGCTGTCTTGAGATGAAATTTTTCCATTTTCATTTGGTTGAGAAATCTGAAAAATACCTGTCTGACTGTTAGTCTTTTTTTTTTTCTCTTGGAGAGGCAAGTCCATTACATGCTGGCCCTAATCATGAAAACTGCAGGTGAGCCAGAAAGACTGAGAGTTTTCCCTCTTAGAATTTCCTCGTAGTCGTCATGGGGGATGATGTAAGGGGGAGAGAAATAAATAAATAAATAAATAAATCACCGAGCAGGAGCCATCCTCTTGGAGGATAAGTTCCTCTGCATGATAAGCCTCTCTCAGCATTATGCCCTGTACAGCTTTGCTGCCTACTGTGTTCTGTTCTACTCTCACTCTTTAAAGAGATGAGATTGTTGACTGGGAAATACCATAGTTTTAATGGGGTCATGCATGGGCTGAGGTTGCAAGATGGGTTCCTTCTGATCTTGGTTGCAGGATCTGGGCTGTGAAGTATAACTTAATTGCTAATAAAAAAAGGCTATGAGAGTCCCTGCTGTTTCCCCTGTGCTTTGTGTATCTTTTCCTCTGTGCTCCTCACATCAGATATCAAGTAAAAATATTCCAAATAAATAAAACATTACAAGGCAAAGTTACCAAGAAGGAGATCAGAGACAGACTGAGGATCTTGAACTCTTATCAAGCCAGCCTGGGCCTACCCACTTTTTCAGAGGCTGCATTTTTAAGGCTAGGATACCATTAGGGAGATGCGTCTCTTATTTTTCTGTATCAACATAAGTGTCTAAATCCTATTTCACCTTCACACATCTAAGTGCCATGTACAGCTTGGCTTCTACTGGCACCTGTGGCAGAGTAGGACAAACTATGTGGGAAGGGGGCCATTAAGGGTTTGGTTGTTGTTGGTACCCTCCATGTCCTCCATTTAACATCTAATCATATTTTTAAAACTTACCCAACATTGCAGATGTGCTGGGGTGATTCTAATTTGGTTGGGCACCTATGCAGCCAGATTAGCAGCCTATTGAGCACCTAGAGAAGGGAAGTGTAGGGTGCACATAACAATGCTGAGTCACAAATCATGTGTAGGTGCTAAAAGCTGCAGTTATGTGGCTAGGTAAGTGCCACTTAGCCATGTGAAGAAATAGGATCTAGCCCCATGCAATCAACTAGTACTGTAACACAGGTGGTGCCAACGCTGCACTGGCACTAGGCACCCTCACACTGTCCTGGATGCCAACTTAAGGGGGAGAGGGAGTGCAATAAAAAGTGGCTGCTGCTGGCACCAAATGCCTGGCCATGTCACTACGCTATTAGATCAACTCAGAAATTATCCTGACAGGCTTTGTAGAGAAGTCTTTTCAGTCCTGATTGTTACCACAGGGGTTGAAGGTTGGTACAGTTTCTAGGAGAGGCTTGGAGGATTTTTCAAGGGGAAATAAAGGCGGTACATGGTGTTGGACAAAATGCTTCACCCTTTGATTCAGCAAGATATGTAACTACATATCAGACTGTTAGCAGGTGAATTGTCCTGTTGACTTCTGGAAGGGAGGTTGTTGTTTTTTTGTTCAGTATATTTCAAAGTAGCCTGGTTGTCTTTTTTTTTTGTTTGTGTCATGATAGCACCTAAAAGTCCCAGCTGATTTAGGGGACCCATAAACACTACTATACAGACTCCATACTAGTCATCCTTGCAATCTAAATAACCAGACAAAGAAAAAGTGGGAGTAATGAAGTTTTAACTTAAAGTTTACAGGTAGGGAATTGAGACAGAAAAAAAATAAAGGTGCTGAATCATTTGCGTACAGATGTTAAAAACAAAAAACCAAAAAACCCCCAAAAAACAAACAAACCCAAAAACAAAGACCATGCTTTACTGAAAGCAGCAGTCTCTTAGTTGGATTGAGCTCTGCAGTATCTACATAGATCAGGTAGTACAGCTGGGATTTTTGGCATGTTTTATCTAATAATTGATTCAATCAGCCAAAAAAAAAAAAGCACCACTAAAACACCTGATTGATACAGATGTTAGGTAAGCTGGGTTCAACTAACATGATGCCTCTTCTGGGTATGTCCTGGACTTGGTGTGGGAGCGCACCAAGTTTAAAGTGCCAGGGTTTCTTTGTTTCGTTTGTTTTTTACCATCTGTAAGCGGCCCTATGTGCCTAACTTTCAGCATGTGAGCGGTTCATTTAAAAAACACACTGAAGAGTCTACATGCTGATTTTTTCCAACATATAATTTGATACCTGAAACACTTTATATTCATACATTTCTAATATTGATTATCGATTTTTGATATTTGATTGCAGCAGATATTGCATGTTCTATTCAATTTGATTGCTGGATTTTTAAATGGAGCACAATAACCATTTTCTATACAGAAGCACATGTCCAAGCTTGTGTGTAGGTCTCATTTTTAGAAAAAAAATGAAAATCAAAAAAAAAAAACAGACTTTAAGTTTGCTTACATTACGCAACTATTTACCTACACCCACCCTTATCATGCACAACAAAGAGGCTTGCACATTGCCTGGAAATGCACTTCATTTTGGATCAATGAGAGTGTTTTGGGCTGTCTTGAGATGAAATTTTTCCATTTTCATTTGGTTGTGTGAAAGTCATTGTCTATAAGGGATATTTCATTGCCATTTAGAAGTAATAAGACAATCATAACATAACGGATCTTAAAGATGGCTAAACTGTTTTTGGATTACTATATTGTAATCTAAATCCCTATGTCTGACACTAGGAGAATAATGACACAAGATCCTTTATCATTACTATAACAATTAAGATGTTTATAGCCAAAGTGAAAATGTATTCATATTCAAGCAGTTTGACTTCATTTAAGGTTCTGACAGCATTTGAATTAAATTTGCTAAAGTCAAAGGAAATTTTTCTCATGCAGGCTTTGACACACTCTAGTGGTAGGAAGTTGCAAAACTGCTTAGGTTATGAAGACCAGTCAAGGGCTAGACTTGGTTCTTTGCCAGTCTGGTTTTTTTCATGTTCATATGCAGTAATGTTGCAATGGAATAAGCTTTTAGTCTGTCATTTAGCAATTAAGACTTTACCAGTCCAACCATAACTTCAGTTTTACTCTTATGTATTTTGATTTTATTAAATGTTGTTAAGGTGTTTATCTGCTCTGTGTTTGTTGGGAGCCTCACCCTAACCTGAGTCTTCTGTGCAATGCCACAATAACAGTGTTGGGTAGTCATAATCTGTGACATCCATTCACAAATTCTGGAAAAAAAGTTTCCTTTACTTAGTCTGTAAATTATACAGACTTCAGGCTACCTCATCTCCTAACTAACCACCATCAAGTAGCAAACCAATATTCATTTTGAATCAGAACCTACATATTTTATAGCCAGACCCTACCCAAAGGTAGCATTTTGGTATCTCCTGGATAACAAATGTGGCATTGTCATATTGTGTGCTTTATTTTTGCTTGTTGTAGTTTTCTCTTATCTTATTATCATAGTCTTAGTTTCTGTCTCAAAAAATTTACAGTCGGTGTATGAGCACTCGCATGTATGTGCATGCAAGGAATCAGATTTCTGGGAGCAAATCCTGAACACATTTAGTTATAAGACCTGAAATTGATGTGCACTAGTCACTTTCACAGTTGCTAATATCAGCCCTGAAACTGACATTACCTACTCAGGTCCAGCACTCTTCTCTGTGTATGGTTTGCAAATACTAGCTCTGATCAAAGATCTTGAACCCTCTTACACGCAGTGGAATGTCCCATTTCAGAGAGTCTTCAGGAACACTGGGTTATGGTCTTGAAATTTGGGACTGCACCCAGGTAATCTGGAAGGGATGGTCATCTTAAAGAGTCTCAATGAGCACAATGCATTGTGATATCCGGCTTCTAAGCACTATGACAATACTGATTTGAAATATAAAATTAACAATAATAAAAACAATAATATATTGAGCCTCAAAGAAACAGTTATTTTGTGCTATGTTAGAAAGGGCTCCCCTTAAAGGTAAGAAGGATATACCATTGGGCCACATGGGCTTGTGACTCAATAGACTTTAACTCATTTCCTGGCTCAGGCTCAGACTTCCCATGTGACCTTGGGCATGCCTCTTTATTGTATGCTTCCATATCTTTTTACAAAATATGGGGATGGCTTTGTGCCATCATTTGAGGTGTTTCCCTAAAATAGTGTTGCAGTTCTATAGAAAACAGATATTAGGTCTGCTATAGAGTGGTTTACTTCTCTTTTTTTGTCCTATTGCCTCCAGGGCCATCAACCAAACAGAACACTCAGTTTCCCACTAGAGCAGACAAGTAGCTTTAAAGGCCAGACACTGATTTTTGTACAGCTCTATTTTGCCAATATATTTCTCATTGTTCTATAGTAATACAACTTTCAGAGAATAGTATGTGCCTTTATTTGAAGATACAGGTTTCCCTTACCAACCATAGTTTTGCCAACCAGAGTTTTGAGTATCCACGCTTAATATTCTATATACCATTCTGGCTACCATGGTATACATTTCTGAGTATCCACACAGTTTTCCATGGCCACACATCAGCCCTCCACCTGCCATTTTTTTCATAAGCCTTTTGTCTCGTCAACCACAGTTTTGCCAACCACAGGAACTTTCAGGAACATAACCCCAGCTGTTGGCAAGGGAAGCCTGTACATACTTCATTGTTACGTAGCCAATAGGGCCTAGCTTTGGTAAGCAATTAATTATTCAGTGACTTAAGGCAAAACTATTAGACATATGTTTCCTGTGTCTTAGGAATGCAAGTCCTTTTTATATTTTTAGTAATGTCTTCATTTTTTACCTAGCCCCTAATCCAAGCTAGAATATGCCAACCCATAAGTGAGAAGATGGATGAATGAGCATCTAGAGATAATACCACCTTCTAAAGGCTCAGTCAGTCATACCTACTAAAGCATCAGTAGTTAACCTTAGGTCATCATTATCAAATGGAGCTTTGTAAAGCTGCAACATGGAGACAATTCTCCATAGATCTACAGAACACTATTATAGTGACAAAGCACTGTTGAGAGGTTCAGTTTATAGATTATCTGTGATTTTATTCTTTTCATCTTTGTGTTTTTAACCAATGCAGAATAATTCCATTTTAGGCTTGCATTAAGACAGATAATTTTTGCTTTGCAGATAATTATTTTAAAGTTCATCTGAGGGGGAAAAGAGAAGGGTAGGGAAGGTCAGAATCATATCTTGCAACTTCCATGATACTTCTTCCAGTCCACTGCATTGTTAGCTTCCAAGTTACTCAGGAAGCTACATGGTGGGAGAGACCAGTTCTTAACCACTTATGATTTTGATGTGATGACACCTGTCCGTCCTCCCAGGATGTTCACCACATTCTTGTTTTCTTCCAATTCCTTATCATCAAAAAACAGCCAACATGCTACTGCCTTTATTTTATTTTTTTTAATCATAACTATTAAACTCCAGTTCTCATTGTTCTTCATTGACCATAACCAGAGCCAGTTTCATCTTAACTTGCTTTTGTGCATTACAGGTTGTGAAGTGGTGTCACCAGAAACAGCACATTCATATTAGACCAATAACTGTTACTACCTGCACAACAATAAGTAGATTATGCAGGGGCCTGACTGTGGGGTGCAGGGTCACATCCTCTGCAATTGCCCATTGGGGCATTTTTTTCCCTTACATTTCCTTTATCTGTGTAACAAGTGGGTATCTTGAGGTTGGTCTCAATTATGCCTACCCACTTGTTTCCAGGCTAACCACCTGCCTGTCTCACCTGCCACAGCTTGCTGCTCCCAGTTGATAGGTTGATCTTAATTATGTGGGAGCCTGCCCTTTAGCTGCCCTGCTGATAAGACCTCTATACACACTCCAACCTCTCCTTGATGTGTCCTATGCCTTGCAGATGTTTCATATGGTCTAATAACTGGCCATATCGTCACGCAGTTTAACAACCAGCCTTATCATACACCAGGCTCCCAACCTTATCCCTGAGCCTATGAGCCCCTTCCATGGGCTCCTAGTCCCATCCATAGGACCCAAGCCTCTCCTGACTCTCAGCCCCATCCTCAGGCTCCCAGCCCCAACCTCGGGCATCAAGTCTGCCCCATCCTTGAGCTCCCAAGCCCCAGGCATCCTATCACTCTCAGGCCCCAGGATCCTCCCTGGGCTCCTAGCCCCTCTCTGCTGGGCCAGGGCTCCAAGCCCTGTCCACCCCTGGAGCCTCACACCCCGCTTTCAGGTCCCTGTTATAGATTAACCCACCAGGGATGTTGGGGCTGGGGTTATCAGGCACCCCTACCTGCCTTTCACTGGGGAGATAACTGACCTGGCATTTCTTGGGAGCTACCCTACCACAGATAGCTCCACTAGGCCCCCCTTCCCTTGCAGGGTGCAGTTTTCTGTCATGCCCAGGACAAGCAACCTCCTATATCATCCACATAGTTCCCCCCTCCAGACTGAGCAGCAGCTCAACCAGTGCTTACCTTTGCAGCTCTTGGCAACAAACTACTGCCCACTCTGCAGTTCAGGACTCAGTTCTTATAGTCCAGCTAGGCACTGTTCCCCAATCCCGCAACCCTGCCTAATTAGGGTTTTCAACCAGCTGCAGCTGCTTGCCTGTTGCCTATGCCCCTGTAGGTAACAGAGATCATAGTGCTCTGTTACAGTCTCCTTAATTTGCTGCTGAATCAAGTTAGCTACAGATACCAACACTTCCTTAGTATGCTCTACCAATTCTTGTATTTCAAGGTGCATTTAAGGTATGAGAAGAAGTTACCCATGTTGCCAGGAGGGGTGATGAGTTCAGTCAGTGTGCTCACATCAACTATCAGCCAGAAAGCATAGGGTTTGTATGAAAAGGGAGGGTGGAGGGGAAAGAATTATAAAAGAAAAACTTTAGTAAGTGTAACTAGCTCTGTCAGAAATCCTATGAAGGAGAGGTGTTTGGGACTGTGAATTTTAAACTTCTATGGAGTTATGACTGATTTTTAGGTTTCAAGTTTCCTATGAAATTTAACTTCAGAAACTTAAGGTTCCTATACATGTGCAGGGAGCCTGTTCCCATGAACTATAATTTCAGCATGTTGGAGTAGGCTTGATTAAACGAGTCTGCTGAAGCATTGAAATGAGTGCACTCCAGCAGCCTCCAGCATCATGTGTATCAGTGTCTCCACACTGAAAAATGGCAGCAGGGCACTTTAAAGCTGGTTCAATGAGCTTTAGTTTAAAGCGCCTTGCTGCCATTTTTCAGGGTAGGGGTGCTGATGCGCATGATGCTGTAAGCACTTTCAATTAGCGTGGCTCTTGGAGCTGTGCTAATTAAAGCGCTCCTCTCTGCACCTCCTGGAGAACGTGTATAAACACCCTTAGAAATGGCTCCTCTCCTTCCTGGAACTCCTGACAAAAATAGAATGAAAAATGTTGGGTAAGTGGTCAAGGAGTTCCTGTGGCATTTTTATCAGCTAATTGGCATTGCTGAGTCACAGGGTCAGCAGTTATCCTGCCCCAAACAGGGTTGTTCACCCATGGCTCTATGCAGATGAAATTGTATTGCATCTTGCTAAGGACACAGCTTCCATAGACCAGTGTGACATACTTATGGGCACTGTTGCCAGGCACTTCAAAGCTTACTTTATAGACACGGCCTAATTCTCACAACTGTCCTGTGACATCAGTACACACAAATGTTACATGGATGGAGAAAGTGAGACAGAAGTTTGTGCCCAAGGCCGGGCAGTGAATCAGCTTTGAACCAGGCTGAAGTTTACAATGCAGTATTCCATCTAACACTACCAGCAAGATCAGTTTTCAGGAAGGAGGTAACTTTGAACAGTACATCATGCAAATATCCTTTGCTATATGCAGGACAGACTCCACTTCCTTGCCCTTATCCCTACCAACTGTATGTTACTAGGTACTGTTGTATTTGACTGCTTCCCATTCCTGAAAACAATATTTTGTCGTCTCTTCTTGGCATTATTCACCAACTGGATAAAGAAGATGGTCTCCTGATACTGGAAGAGAGTTGTTGATAGTGTGGTGATAGGCTGTGAAGAGTCTTAAGAATGAGGACAAGTAGCTTATGTTTGTGATTGAGAAGAGACGGACCGTTAAAGAGAAGTGGAGATATGGTCAGAAGAAGCTAGGAAAATTATTGTTGCAGCAGTATTCTGAATCAATGTGACTGGGGTAAGACTGTATTTTTCAAGGCCTGAAAAGAGGAGGCTGGAGTAATTGATATGCAGGATAATGAGAGTCTGGGAAAAAAGCCATTGGCTTTGTTGATTTGTGAAGGTAGAAAGAAGATAGAAAAGACACTGAATTTAAGATGGCATGCACAACGAATCTGCAAGACTTAGCTGAAGTCTGGAGAGAGGCCCAAGTTACTGATGTCTCTGCCATTGTTACTGGCATGGACAATAGGCAAGATGGTGACATAGTCCTGGTGATTAAGAAAGGATATAACAGGGAAGGTTTGGAGGCAAGATGGTTAAAGACTCCATTTTAGTCGTGTTGAATTTGAACCTAATGGCTATTGATGAGTTGTCAAGTTGTGTCTTGACTGCTGACTATGAAGGACTATCGCTGGAATTCATCCATCTTAAAAGACACTAGTTTCTTTTTTTTTTCCAAAGTATTTTAAGGAAAATTTAATGAATTCAACAGTTTTACATTTAACACACACAAGCATTAAGTTCATCTGTCTTAAGACTTTTATCATCAAGTTAGTTACTTGATGTCAGCTATCTAATCCAAAGGATTTATTTCTTGTCAGCATAATAAAATAGCATCACTCTAACTGCAGATGTTTTCAGTCATTTAATAGAATCCAGGACCTGCCATCTGTAAATGAATATCTCTGATAGACTATACCCCATACTGCTAATATAGGACCTGACTGCATTATAAAAAACCATTATGAGCATTTGCACAGGTTTCAGATTTTGAACAGTGTTTCAATTACAAATTGTGTCAGTACTGCGATCATGAAAAGCCTTCTGGATCATGTAGGTCAAATATACTGTAATATATAGTGCAATTGTATCATTTGCACAGCAAGTGAATGACCATATCCTTACTCCTTTAACCACAGTTGTAGAGAAACACTAGTGATGTCAGTGTGCAGTCCATATCTATTACTCTATACTCTATTAATAGAGTAGAATATGACCTATCGCAATGGTTATCACACTAAGTACAGGAAAACAGGACTGAAAGGATTGACCCCATCGTATAATGCTTTTCATAAACTGGTAAAGATCTCTTGTAACACTCATTAGTTTTTGTTTGCTGCCACTACTCCTTCCAGGCAGCTGTTCCAGAACCTGCCTCCACTAATGGTTAGAAACGTTCTTCTAATGCTTGTCTGATATTTATGCACAGCCAGCTTATACCCATTTGTTGTTGTGCCAACACCATTATTTAGCTTAAATTATTCTTTTTCCTCACTGGTGTTTACTATTCTACTGAATTTAGAGAGAGCAGTCCTATCCCTTTTCAGCTTTCATTTTGTTAAACTAAACAACCCAGGTTATTTCAGTCTCCTCTAGTATGATAGTCTCTCTGTTCCTTTGATCATCTTAGGAACCCTTCCCTATACCTTTTCCAGTCTGTGTTCACATTTCTTGAAAGTGGACAACCAGAGCTGGTCACTGGTGAAGTCTCAATTATGTTGTGTACAATAGATCTACCGGAAATGTTGCTTACGTTCACCTTTTTCTCTGCCAGGACACATTAATCCTTAGGGTCACCCTGTGATCAATTTTTACCTGCTAGTCTATCTCCTTCGTTAGTTCTAACTTTTGAGCTTCCAGGTTTAGCCATAATTATTATTAATCCCTCAGTATATGACCTGGCACTTTGCACTGTTACTTTTCATCCCATTTTAATTACTCCAGTCTCACAGATCATCCTGCTATTTCTGTGTGATATCCTGCTCCATCTCTGTATTGATGATGCCTCCCAACTTTGTCGTCAGCAGATTTCCTTTGTACAGACCTACTCTTTCTACTGTATTTGTATCTAAACTATTAATCAAGATCAGTTCCAGGATCTATCCTTCAGGAAATGGACCAGTAACCTCCCTGAAGCCAAATAATTCCTCTGTCAACACATCTCCCCAACTGAAGTTACCTTGGATCTGGAAATACCATGGTGTAATGCCACAGGGCAGTAAAATGATAATTCCGCCATGTATTTTTCCCAATGTTAAACAAGCTTGTCAGTAGGACAAGCTACAGGTTGATCACTTAACACATCTCTTTACTCCTGTATGTAAGGGAACTATATGACTGTCCAAATGACAGAATAAATATCCTTTCAGGCCATAGTCTGACTATGTAACAAGCTCTATTTTTAATCCATCTGGGTTCCAGTCTACCCATCCCCCATATTTTTTAAATGTATATTTATATGCATTAGCTCTTCATAGCAATCTCTTTTAGCCAGGGCTCCTGATGAGTGCCAGCAAGTTTTAGGTATTCTAAAACAATGAGGCCCTGATCTGTGGGGCAGCAGGTGCTTATGCCATATTAACCAATATATTGAAAATTCAATTAACCCTTATTCACCTGTGTAGTTTAAGCCAGACTGTGGCTGCTACTGTGCAAGCAACAAGGGAGAAGAAGGCATAAAGAGTCCGTGCTTCCATTTTCTTTGTTTTTCTATGTAGCAGTCATTTGTTGACCCCAGGAGAGTTTACCAGGATTGCTTGTATCTAATGATGCCAGTGCATCTCCACTCACTGAAGTGGGTGTGTAGGACATTAGATAGCAGACTGAGCAGGCATGGGAGGAAGGACACACTGGGCACATCTACGTGAGACACTACTGCTCAGTTGTTACTGCGCATTTATTTAGTCTTGTATTAGCAAGTACCAAATAAGTGTGCAGTAACCAGAGTTACTGCACAGTAGCTCTGGTGAATGTCTTTTAGGTGATGTTACTGCACAGTAGCTGAATAATACTGCGCAGTAGCGTATTAGCAACTCTGTGCTGTCACGCGCTACTGCGCAGTTAGTGTCTTGTGTAGATGCACCCACTGTAGCCTGCAATGGGAGCTACCAAGTTAACAAGTGTTGCACACAGATTCTCCACAGAGTAATCACAGCCAGCAGCAGCAATATGCAACAGAAACTGGATGCTACACCATCTCTCCATGCACAAGAGAAGTCCCAGGCCCTCTCCACCAGGGACCTTGAATTTCCTGGGAGGGACAGGAATGATCGTTATCTCTGCAGCAGCATCCTCCATCTATAGTACTGATGCATGCTAATCTTGTTCCTGACAGGAGAAATTTATGGAGAAGGACCATGTGTGAGAGGGTGGCTAGCTAAAATATTAGGTGCATTAGCACAGGTAATTTGAAGACCATTTGGAGAATTTTTAGTTTCTTTAAAGTGTATTGCTTTAGATCTTGACTAATATCAGTAGGGATTTTTACCTTTCAACAGGAGAATTCACCTAAGCTGTGAACTACTTTAAAAATGAAAAGTTTATCTATATTTGTTGTCATTTACTTCTGTATTTTGGTGGTAATTTCTGTTTTTGAATCAAAATGCAGAAAATTAAAGTACAAATTCCTAATAGCAAAATTTTAACATGTCATTCCATAAAAAAAGTCCAAATAGGTATCATTTGAATAATTGATGGTCACCTGCATAGGTGTAATCATGGGCAACTGGTGCCTCCTGATTCTGGGGGGGCACCAGCTGCTGATCACCAACTGGGGGTGTGTTTCCCAGCGGCCGATCACTGACCGGGGGAGAAGTCCCCCAGCGGCACTTCCACCAGCACTTCCAGTTTCGCTGCTGGCGCTTCTTTTGCTTCAGTGGGGGTACACCAGTGCTTCTCCCAGAGCTCCCACTTCTGGGGGCCAATCTCGGAGGGGGCGTGTGTCTCCCCTACGCATCGCCAATGGATTTAATACTTTAATGAGTTTTATTGCATTGAATTAAATATTAAGCCCTTTAGGGGCCTGTCCTGGAGGCAAAACTTCCTTTGACTTCTGGCTCTGCAGCGAAACTCTTCTTTGAGAGGAGAGAGAGGGTCTGGTCAGACCTGTTTGCACTATAACTCTAATGATACATAGGCAGTCCTTTAGTAACAAGAAACCCCAATTTCTTTGCTAGCTTTTTTAGCAATAGTTGTTCAACATGCAGCCACCTATATCTCTTTCTTTCTTTCTGTTTTGGTTTCTGTGAAAAGGTGCAGAAGCCTGGCAAGACTTCCAGCCAGCAGGATGCTAGTTCTCTCCTCGCTCAAATCTTCCAGATGAAGTAACACAACTGGGTCAGAGAGTAAAGGAACAAGTTTGATCTTTCTTTAGTTTTATGCCAGTTAAGTTCCATTGACTGTCAGTGAAGTTAATAGGATAAGAAGTGAATTAAGCCTTAACAGCCAATCACAAATTCAGAGGGAATATAGGAAATGAAATATACACTGGGAGCAAAAGGGAGAGGACACTTCAGAAGAGGCAAATATGCCACCCCAGGATCTGTTCCAAAGTCTGTTAAAATCAGTGGGAGTTTTTAAAATTGACTTCCGCAGACTTTGGCTTAAGCCCCTAGTGTGCTGAGCTATAGTCCAAAGTGTCCTGGGTGGTTCATTTTTTGTGTTTGGTTCTTTGTGTATCCACCATTTATGCCCTCATTCACATAACTCAGGCTCACCAGTGCCCAAGAACAAAGCCTTGAATAAAAATCCTGCTTGTTGAAAGCCTTTTGTTTTGTTGCTGAATGTGCTGGTCCACTGCACCAGCCTGTACTCCCATAGATATGTCCAGTTATTTCTTGTTACCCTTCAAATCTGCCCTCTTGTAGTAGACGATTCACCGAGCATTTTCTAGTTTAAAAAAAAAAAGAAAATGAATTTCTACCTTACCAAAAAAGTGGCAGGTGAAGGAGGAACAGCCCCCTCCGACTGTTTGAGAAGGCATTGCTAACTTCTGTTTCCACTGCAGACTGTAATGTCTGAGCGTTTTGAATGTCTAAGCATTTTATATCCCATATGGGGCTGCATTTGTACATTATGCTCTTGTTTCCTCCTGACAGTAGATACAGAGAGCAGTTGATTACTTATTCTGTTTGAAGGCCCCCCTTACCTCCAATGCAATGGCAAGTTTTCCAAAATGTCTCTCTTAATTGGACAACAGACACTGAGCTGCAGTCAAATGTTTGGATGCTCTAAATTAAGCCCTGAACAATTTTCTCTTTCTTTTTGTAATCATGATATCACCAACCATTAAAGGATATTTTTTAAAAATTCCAGTTTTTCCAGAAAGCCTCAGATGGGGTAAAAAAAAAGGGGGGGGGACCCCGTTTCCGTTGACTAGCTAGAGCATTTGGTTTTTAAATGAATCATAAATAGAAAATGTTCCCCTTCCTGGGGTAGTTCATATATATAAGAAGTCCCCAAGCATACTTAAGTATTTTCATCACTGTTTCAGTAAAACTGTACATGCTGTACATCCTTGCAGAGCATGCATTTCTGTGAAGATATGGAAGAGAACTGCATGATAAAAACCTATTTATTTTTGGTATAAATAGGTCTGCTGCTTTTAGTTGTACACTTGGTGTATCTTTGTAGTGTTCACACTGATGTATAGCAGCTTTAAAATATTATTGCAAAGCCTGTGTACAAGACAAGAAAGCAATGTATGTAACTGGAAATCAGCTAGAGCAGCTCCTTTTTTATAACAGTTCTATTTACAGTATACATAAAGCAGGTCCCAGATTTGAATAATTTACTGAGCTAAATAATAAGACTGACATTCTTTCTAATATAGGGACACCCAGGCAATAGAAATATCCACAATTCAAGCAGGGTGAAAAATTACAGATCTCCAAAACGTGCATAAATAGAATGGAAAAAAGAAACTGAACAAATCAGTGTCAGTCATTGATTTCTAGAACACACAAAGAGACAGTGAGTATAAATGTGTTACTTACAAGTGCTGAAGATTTTAGGGAATGAAAATGGAGACCAGAAGCTGGAGACTGCCTGCCATGCCAGCAGTGTTGATTTGGAAGCGATGGACACAAATAAACGTTCAGCAAAGCTTAAAAAACTGCAATGCAAGGTTAGCCAAAAGTGTCCATGTCCTTACCGTGCTGTGGCTGGCAGGCAAGCCGTGTCTGGGAGCCTTCAGTCCCTCTAATCAGGCTCCGGGGATTTTGTTTGCAAGAGAGATTGTCCTTTAAGTGATCAGTGCAGGAAAACAGAGAAATAAAGAGAAATGAACAAATTGTACAAGGCAAATAGCTGCAGGTCTTTAGCATGCTCCCTGCGTTTTCTTAAGCTGCATCTGCAGTAGAGAAAATGTCCCAAAAATAACTCAGGCTGCCAATGACTTGCTGAAACCTGAGAAAGAATTGCTGAATTTAAAGATCTGGGTTGCTGTGGGTGTATGATTAAAGTGAGAAATTGCTGGCAGGAAGAACCTGGGATGAAACCACATGGTTAAGGAGCAACTTGCAAGTTCACCAGTGTCAGAACATGACCTGACCTCTGATTTCCCCTACTCAAATCCATGTTAGTTAACCCTTAAGATATCTGTATAAGAGAAAATTTGGTCCTCAAACAGAGGGAGAGGAAAGATGCATAGATGACCAAAAACATTCTTCCCAACTCTCCCCTGTGATTCAGTCACAGTAAGTTACAGCAACATCCTGCTGTCTAAATATTAAATCTCTGAAACAAAGTGGTACTGGCCAGAGGTCTTGGGAAATATCTATTTTTAACTTTTGGAAATGTTAGCTTTCTCAAGGTTGATTCAAAGAGGCTAAACTAACCCTAAATTGTAAAGCCAGTGCCAGCTGTAGATTGTAACCATTTTAGACTATTGAATATCTTAGTGTAAATGCCAACAAGAGACTGAGATTTGAATACAAGAACGTAATTTGAGGTAATCTGAGGAATATAATTTGAGGATTAAATTTATATAATAGGTTAAAAATTATTTATTATTATAGGGGTAATTTATGAATTTATGTTACAGAGTCGAACGTACGTATTTATGATGCAGATTATGGCCTCTATTAGGCTGAAACTGACTGTGAAAGAAGTCCTGTTGCCTTGGACATTTAAAACATTGCTGAATAAAAAAATACAAAATATTTCATATGGAGCAGTCCTGTGTCATAGGAAACTGGAATAGAATAATCAGTCCCTCAATATAATATGAATAAACAATAATGGATAAAACCCTGCAAAGGGAGTTTTCTCCTAACTATGAGCAGTTTAAAAATGAAGGATGGACAAGTCCTTTTCTGTATTATTCTGGTGTCTTGAATTTCAAAGCCAGGTTCTAAATCAAACTTAGATGAGTTTTTCTTAAGGAGTTGGGTGGAAATGGATTGGGTGTAGGACCTGGGATAAACGGAGTAGGAAGAAAAAAAAAGAACTGCAAGGAGGCTGGAGAAGACAGAAACTGAGGGCAGGAAGATTGTTAATGGAGAGGGGAAACAGACTATGTAAGACTTCCTTTGGTGCCAGACTGTTGGGAGTAGAAACCTCCATCTGCCCAAACTGAAGAATGCAGTCCAGGTCTCACTTTCTGTGTAGAGACTTGCATTTTAATTTGAAACTCTCTCAGGGAAATACATAGGTTTCAATTCTAGGAAAAGTATTTTTGTGATAAAGCATGGTTTCTTGAATCCTATGTATCCAAAAAAGACAGTAAAGTTCCTAAATCCTGATGCTCCAGAAAATTCATCCGTCTAAAAAACTGTCCCTCCTTCCTACCTCAGATAAGAAGATTAAAATGTTTTTCTTTCTGCTAGAAAAGTTGTCACATACTGACTCTGTGGTGTTCCCTTTTTCTCCCCTATATGGGCTGCCCACATTACCAGTAGCGACACAGAGGTAAGGGAAAGAAGAATAGTTTCTATAGGGCTAAAAGGTCTCTGGTACAGATGAGCAGACAAGGACAGGAGTGGAAGGAGCCTTGACCTCCATCTTCATTGCAGGACTGGGAAGGAAAGGTATTCCCTGGGAGCGTCTGCATGAGATGTTTCCTGCAAAATTGCCCAATTACCTCTTCAGTAAATGTCTCAGCGCCTACATGGCCACTGGAAACTAGTAAACTCCGCAGCAGGGGAGTATGTATAAATACTAAGTTATATGGAGTTTTTTTATGCACAGCATTGCACATGGAGACATTGATCCGGCTAGCTGGGGCACCAGCGTACTTCAGTGCAGGGGCTGTTTGCCCTCTAGCCCCGAACTAGAGCATCCTTGTGCCTCATCCAGCCCCTCCGTAGCACTGAGTTGGGTTGGAGCAGCCCCGGGCTGACATGCTGACTCCCCAGGTCCCCCTCCAGCTGGGGCTGCTTTAACCCAGCTCAACATATTGTGGTCCTGGGCAAGTGTGTACATGCCAGAGTTTATTGAATTGCATTAATTTCACATGTAGATGTGTCCCCTAAGTAGCAGGGAGAGGGTTGGCACAAGTTACTCTTGCTCCCAGTTTCTCATTTCCCACCTGCATCTGGAACAAGTAGGAATTAGGCAGATTTCAGCTGTGTTTTGCCTTTTGTTTATGGCTCCGGCAAAGCCACAGGTGAACTTTACTATGTGTTTGCACCTAGCACAACAGAAATTTGATGCAAGGTCGAGCCTCGTACTGCGATCAGAATAGTGCTGCTCCTGGTGTTGGTGCCCTGTTTTCAGGCAGAGAGCATGCCAAAAGTCATGCTCAGTGGAGAAAGCCAGTTAGCAATTCCAACCCCACCAATCTCAAGCATCAGGCTAGAAACTGAGGCAGCAGACAATCTCTGAAATAAGCAGTCATGTGCTATTTATGGGATTTTTTATACCAAGATTTTGGTGTTTTCATGTATACCAATACTGTATACCAATATTCTGCTGGTCATTAGGAAATGCAGAGTATTGGAAGTGATGGAGCACTGAGCTATATTCACCATTGGTGAACAAATAATCACGTCTCAGTCATGTTCTGCAGCATTTGTCCTCAAACAAAAGGCAGGAAGTACCAGTGTGAATCCAATAACTGAATGCATTATCCCAGGTGTTTCAAGGCCAGCTCAGAAATGTGACTTCAGTCAAATCCATGTCTCTGCTCCAGTCATTGTGGCAGCAAACAGTAATGTAAAGATTTTTGTGAGTGTGTTTTTAGAAGTTATTACAAGTTCAAAGCAGTAAATAATGGTGGCTAGTGGTGGCTACCTTCAAGACAGAAGGTAAAGTACAAGGAAACAATTGGTACAGTAACAGTCAGGAAAGACTACTAGTGGTTGTGTTAACAGAGATACTGTATATTTAAAAAAGTGAGAACTCTGTGCCTCAAATAAGCTGATTAATTCAAGGTCTCATTATAAAGGAGTGGTTTATGCAACCCCAAAAAAGCATCACCAGATCTTGAGCAATTGGAAACTAAGCATGCAAAACCTGAATCTCAATTAATACTGTCATGCTAGAAGGACTAGAAAATAAAGTATTTATGAGAAATAAGGTTTGGTTTGGGTTTTTTAACCTATAAATAGCTTAGGACAAAAGTAAGATGAAAAAATGCTGCAAAATGTAGTGAAGAACAGATGGATAGTTTGGCATAAAGCGGGAGGTATAAAAATGTATTTGTCATTTTTACAATGAAGCACTCTTACAGAGTTTATGATGCTAGGTATCTGCAGAGAGGGGTCTATTGTGTGTGATTATGCTGCTGCTACACATCTTTGAGGATATTTAATATCAAACTGTCTACTGAACAGGTGAGGTTAAATCCTAATTTTTTTATTCAGTCTTTACTTGAATCTCCATTAACTTTGCTTTTGCCTAAATATGCACCAAATATAAACTAATTCATAGTCTCATCTTTGGTCCCTCTAGGTATAAGGAAGTATCCAAATTCTCTTTGTTCTTATCCCACCCAAAAGAACATTCCCATCGGTTACAATTTGTCTTTACCTGTCTTAACAAATCTTTTCTAGGAGATGGGCCCACAAGATAAGGTATTCTCGATAAATCATATATGCTCAAAATTGTCATGCACATTACAGTCTGCATTTCAGTATTCAGTATGCCTTGAGAGCACATGTTTTTGGTCCATGGTAACCATGGCATAACTGGCAGGGCAGTGGGAGGGATGGGGCAACTGCCCCAGATGCTGACTGGGCGTGTTAAAAAAAGCAAGGAAGAGTGCTTAGGGATATATGTCTTTCAAGCCATATATCTCTATGCGCTTTTCCTTCAATAACCCAGTGCATATGTTAGGGTTGTAAGTTGAGGCCCTCTAACTGAACTTGACATCTCTTTCCACTGAGAGACTCTGGTGTTGCTAATACTGAGCAAACTGAGCTCTATAGGGTATATTAGTACAACAGTGTTATTGAACTAGGTTGTGTGTGGAAGTTCCTAGCTACAAATTTAACTGATGGCCATTTCCTCGATCTCGAATGTGCCTGAAGAATACAACATTTTAGAACTGTGCAAATTCATGACATAATTCATACAGACTTGAAGTAGCTTATGGCTCTGGTTCTAGGCTGTCTTCACTGGCTTCTAAATAAAATCTTGTTTCTGCCAGTAATTCTGTTTTTGCTTTCTTTGCTTTTCTCCAATGTGTTATTCGCTTTTCAATCCTTTTGTCTTCTGCTCTCTCCTTTTTGGTTTTCAGCCTTTTTTTTCTGTCCCCCAAATCTGGAACATCCTCTCTCTTGCTTCAACTCCCAACCTTCAACCTTTCCCAACCAGTTCCACATAACTTCTCATCACATGCTACACCGTCCAAGTCCTGGGCCATTGTTCTGCATTTTGTCTTTTCTTAAAGTTTAGACTCATCTATCCTAACACATTGAGCTTAATTTTTGTAAAGCTTCGTGTACTGACAGCAACTGACAGTGCTATAGAAACCTGTGGTAAAACTTATTTGATTTCCTATAGGGAATTGACTTATGAATTCTGTGAGGTCCTATAACAATTCCTCTGCAATCCACTAAAAAGAAAAAAAAGCTAAGGATCCCACAGGAAAAAAACAATCCCCTTTCCCCTCCAAAGCCTTGAATTCTTCTGGAAATGTCACCACAATCTTCCACAACCCATATTGGATCTGTTTCAAAAACTCTAGCTCTGCTCTGCTATATCTGGCTAATGACTAGTTCCAGAAATTTTCTCTGGTGATCCCTGCCTGAGATGCCAAGAAATCAATTGCTTCAGTAATGCCTGTGAGTTGGATGTGTCAAGGATATAGTTTGCTCCTCTGAGCTTATAATGAAACATCTTATTATAGCAATTGCCTAAAGGTACTAATTTGATATATTCTACATCTGCTTGGACTGAGCAATTTGGGGCTGCTTTAACAAGTAAAGACAGTGTGGTAAGAGATTTCTATCTGCAGTCATCAAAACGATAATAATGTCTGTGCTGCAAAGACTTGGGAGAAACCCAACAGTACATTTGTGCAATATTGTGTGTATAGTTGTATAAATTGAAAAAAGGTAGGGGCTAATCCTGACTACTTCCAATTCCATTATAAAGAAATTAAGATCTGTTAAATGTTAGAGAAAAACCTGAACACAGCAGTTTAGATTCAGGTGTCTTATATAGATGTAAATCACCATAGCTCAACTGGCTGTAAGGCTAAGTATGGACATTCAAAAACTCTGAGGCAGAATCAATGTGGATTTCTCTAAAGTGCATAGATTGGATCAAGAGTGAATGGACCACAAATTTGCCCTTGGGGTAGGGCTAGGAGGGCAAGCAGATACCTGCACTGGCTGAGGCCAGTGTGGGGGGCAGTCCTGCATACCTCCCAGTCTGCTAGAGACTGCCGAGGGTAGCTGAGTGGGGACCATCCCTGATGGGCTGCCGGGCATATGCCCCCAGCCCCCTGCTGACACCATGGACACTCCCCTGTGCCTAGCCCTAGACTTCCAGGAGAGCCCCAGGGTGGGTTCACCATGGTACAACCTTCCTTGCCACTGCCAGGCATGCCGTGGTGACCTCCTTTGGAGCTTTCCTGGAAGTCTAGGGCTAGGTGCAGAGGATAGCCCGTGGTGACAGCAGGGGGTTGGGAGCCTGTGCCTGACACCCAGTCAGGGATGGCCCAGCTCCATAGAAGGAAGGATTGGGTTCCCAGGTCCCAGTCCTTCCTTCCATGGAGCATTCATGTCCCCATTACTTGGTGCAAGCCTCCCAGACTGCCAGGAACATCTCACTGGAGCTTGGCAACAGTGGCAGCTGGCAAGATGCGCCAGTAAGCCTAAGAGGCTTGCGTTGGACGGCAGGGCCTAATCCTTCCTTCCACAGAGTGCTCGTGTACCCGCTGCCTGGCACAAGCCTCTTGGGCTCCCCAGTGTGTCTTGATGGCTGCCGCTGGTGCCAAGCTCTGGCAAGACACACCAGGCAACTCAAGAGGCTTGCGCCAGGCAGCAGGGCCCAGTCCTTCCTTCCATGTAGCGCTTGTGTCCCCACTGCCTGGCGCAAGCCGTCTGAGCTGCACAGCACATCTTGCCAGCTGCTGCTGGTCCCAGGGTGCAAGGGGCCCAATCCTTGCTTGTATGGAGCGCTCATGTCCCTGCTGTCTGGCACAAGTCCCCCTCCCCTGCAACTGTGTCTGTGCTGGTTGGGTCTGTGATAGCCCATTACATTCAAGCACCTGGCAAGTGCTAGCTTCTCGCCCTGCAAGGGGAGGGCCAGCGAGGCCCCAAAAGCGCCTGTGATGCCAGCGGACAGCAACCTGTAAGTTGAGTCAGAAGGGGATCTGGTACTGAAGTTCAATAGACTGGTTTAGCTTAAAGTGGTTAACTCTAATACTGCATCAGTCCTGGTCTATGTTAGACTGGGATCCACCATTTTTAAACCAGTCTATGTGCTCTGACCTTCTGTTCTGTATATAGATCAGTTTCCGACCACCTAAATGAGAAAAAAAAGTGTCATTCTAGATTTGTGCTTTCATAACTAGAGCAGAAGTTGGTTTAGTGAATAAGTACACTGACTGCAATGGAGATTTTGTCTAAGGACTGTAGAATCAAAGGATTTGCTGTATGGTCAACTGTCTGTACAACACACTGGAATATTAACCAGTATGTGTCTCTAGTGGTCTAACGCTAGTCTTCTAGTGAGTATATCTGTTACACCTTTGGAAGCCAGGCATTTCTTTTAAGTATAGGTGGCTAATAATATTAAGACAAGGAAAATAAAAAGGCCTTGCCAGTTAGTAAAAAAAAAAAAAAAAAGAAGAAGAAGAAATTAAAACGTAGAATTTAAAAAAGATTCAGCGTAGTATCAAATCTGTGCGATGTGTTATGAGTAGAATTACAAAAGGAATTCTGTTCAAACACAGGTTTTAGAATGCTGCTTTGTTCGATGCAGTACATCTTTCTGCTTCTGAACAATACTTTTCAATGGTGGTGCTAATGAATCATTTCAATGTTTTAATTTGTAGGGAAAAAATTAATAGAACTGCTTCAAGGTTACCTGTAGTTCTCAGCATAAGGTCTGTTGCAATCTAATGTAAACTGAATGTCCAGATGGTGAATGAATATAACAGCCATTTATATAGCATCTGCAAGAATTGGCTGGCATTCGCATTCTTCCTCTGAGCTTCCAACCAGTTCATACATTTTCGAAATGGTGATTTTCACTCTTGTGTTACCTTCTTCCCACGCATGTATTTTAAGGTTAAAGACCAGGTTTGCTGCCCTGCCTAGGCACTGTAAAAGCAGAAGCATCCACCTGCCTCCCCCCTGCTGAGGTTTCCTACATCAGAAAGGAATTCTGTGTTGCTTTCCTGTAGTTGTCATGCAGGAGCCATGTCAAGGGTGTGGCACCATGGGAAAGCAGCATGCCTTTTGTCTATCCTGAGATGGTGCGCAGTCCTTTAGGGGCCATTGCCAGGCCAAGAAGAGGGTCAAGGAACCCAAACTGTCCTTCTCATGCCCCACTTATGCTTTACTGAAAGGATTTGGCCACAGCAGAGTATCCGGTCTTAAGTATCCTAAGGCAACACACTATACGTTTTTCTGGCCCTCCCTTTACTCCACTGTCACAATATTGCAAGAAGCAGCTCTGGCTTTCAGGTGACCCAAGAAACCTCTTAGCTCAATGGCCTCCAAAGCACTTTCTTTGAAATGGGCTTTTATGTAGAAGATTCTTATTTAGCTCTGCTTGTCACCACTTAAACTATGCATCCAGAATATTTATTTGTCTCTCTCAACCTTCATGCGTCATGTTGTTATTTCATCTTGGTCAGCAGGACCAGTGCCTCATTTATATATTTTTCTATTTATAGGAGCCAGCTCTTTGTTTTTTTAATCTCCATGTATGTTTAATTTCAGCTGCCACACTAGAGATACCTCTTGCTATTCATGGGATGAGCAACTTTCTTTTTCTTGTGAAAGACATTTTTCTCATGTCGCCTTGTCATCTGGTTATTCTGCTGGAATTTCCCTTTGGATTGCTGTATTTCCGCCTCCTATATTGGACCTTATCTCATCAGACCTTGGAGGTGCTGGTGAGATGCCAGCATACTGGAACAAACAATGGATATGAACACCGCTGAATTTTAGGGAAGTTTAGTTCTGGATCCCGTTTGGGATCATTCTAATCAGAACAAGATTTTCCAAATGAAGAACTTTTTTCCAAATTATAGATCAGAATTCTAGTTTCATTTCACAGAATCAGTCCAGTAAACCTTATAAATATGTGCTTAATGATGAATTGGCTTTCTGATTTCTGTGGGACTATGCATAGGTTTAGAATGAGATATGTACTGAAGTGCTTTGCTGGCTCAGATCTTAGCATCATGGTGGGGTTGCTGCTGTTCAAGATGTTTGATAGGAGTACTGGCTGACAGAGCCAAATTGCTGAAGGTAAACTCATACCTTTCTTTCTGTCATGGGGCTGCTTTTCCTGGTCTGGTGCTTAACTTGCTTGTTTTTACTTTTAATTTTGTTTTTTTATGATTTTTTGCCACTCCAGTCCTCAAGTGAGTTGCATTATAAATTGAATGTGCCCACATGTGCCTTCGTGGCGGTGTTGGAAAGTGAGAGGGTGGCTTGTGGGGCCTCAGACATTGTTTGTGAGACTTAGGATGACTGGACTGCATAGTTGCATCTTTCCAGAAAGGGCATCAGACATGAGGTCATAACCTTGGAAAGGACTCTGTAAACCCAGTGCTAGATACAGTCACAAGACTCTTCCCTACGTGAACCCCTCTCACAACTGACTAGTTCCAATACAGTGGGGTACTGGGTAGTTTGCACAGATGAGCAAAGGATTGGTTTGTGGCAAGGGTTACCAGTACAGTATATACTGATAGCTTTGGTCTCCTTCAATAAGCAGCCATCAACTTGGTTTAGTCACCCAATTGGTATGAAACTGTTGGAGGGGGCTGGTAAGTCTGGCCCAAAATGTACAATTAAAAAGTTGTTAACATAACCAAAAAAAATGTAATTGGCAGTTCTGGAGACACAAGGAAGAAAGAATCACATCCTCTGTAAGCAGAAGTTCTCTTTGCACCTAAACAGGTTTTAACTTTTACCATTACAAGTGATTAGCTAAATATTAAGGTTACTGTCCCACAGTCTCTCCTTGCCCACAAAAAAAATCAGTAAGAGAGAAATTTGGCTGAGTAAGAACTATGAGATGGGGGGTCCTAAACATAAAACCAAAGAAAATAATGTGAAAGGAAATGAGTTGCTAAATCTGCTTTCAGAGAAAGTTAAATTTTCTATGCCTTGTTTTGGTTGCTAGAGGGCAGCATTGTATAAGAGGTTAAGAGGATAGCAACCTCCATTTCCCTAAGCATCTAAATGCTTGGAGTTTAAATGTGGTAGCTTTGAAGTACATCAGTGGGTCTGCAGTTGTAGGATTCCAGAAACAGCACATATAAAACAGTTTCTAATTTGATTGTTTTGTCAGTTATTGTTACAGTCATACACCTCCATATTTCCCATTCGCTTTTGGTTTAGCATAAATGCTTCAGAGACCTTACCTTTTTTAATATGCAACAACCAAATAAATAGATTGTGAAACTGACTTGTTTCCCCATTCACTCTTTTTTGTACATAAAGAATAATCCACAATCAGTTTATTTGCCTTTCCCCCCACTAGATGGCATTTGTAAAGTCTGTGTACAGCTGTCCATAGTTACCAGGCAAATTATTGAAACTCATGTTGCTTAGAACTGTTTGGTTATAAAATTTGTGAGAAATTATTGCCTTGGCTTGCTTCTGAGTGGACATGTTGTTTTCTGTTTTATCTCACAAGGCAGTCTGTCTAATTTTTGTGGCTGTTTTTTTTAGTGTTCCTTACTCTAACCCAACACAGCATGTAGCATAGGGGCACTCAGACTGGAAGTGAATATCGATTCAGATATGTTTCTGATGCATCTGCTTACAGAGCTCATGAACACCCAGGTGTTCTAAATTTGCTAATCTGGAGACTCATTAAACGTTCTAGTTCAAATATTTGTCCAGTTGCAAAATTAATGATGCACAATTTACATGCAACTCTGTTGACATCAGTGAAGGTTTTTAAATGGGGGTGGGGAGGGGAGGACAGAATTTATGTTAAATCAAGGAACTCACTATTTTCAAAGTAGTAACTAGTATTTCGGGTCCGCTATATGACACCTTTGTTAGTCACCTGAAACAAAGATGTCCAGAAAATGAATGACTACTGCTGATGATCTGTCCGAAATGCCACCTGCATAAGAGGGCAATAATGAAGAACCGGCTATACTAACCATGGTGCCAGAGGAACTTCCTTTGGTTGGGAAATCTCTCGTTGCTGTTTTTGGGCAGCTCTAAGTCCCCTTCAGTTGGTGTGATTCAAAGAGCAACTTAATCCCAGTAGAGCATCCTCTCCAAGGTCTTATCATCTTATCTCAGCTCAATATAGGCTCCCCATCTTAAGGAATAAACTGCTGTGTTTGCTGCATGGTCCATGGATATCTTCTAGGATCTCTGTAAAGCCAGGGCCAGGTACACATGGTTTCTCTGGCCCCTCCCCTGGCACCTCCCATCCCTTACTTGAGGCTATTTCTCTTCTTTGGAATCTCTGCTGGGTGCCAGTGTGTATTCCTCACTGCCCCACCTGTTCCTCCCTAAGCCCGCCCGCCCCAGGGGCCCTCTGCCAGTGGAAATCTGGGACACAAACCCCCCCCCCCCCGAAGTCTGTATTGTTACCTGAAATTTGGTTTAGGCAAGAGTCGAGTGAGGCCCATAGTAACAAACATATTTGAAGAGTGAGGACTCGCACTGTAATAAACAACATGGAGGCAATCAGAATGTTTATGCTCAGGAAGGCAGCGTTACAGGAGTGTATTCATTATCTTTCTCATTCCATTGTTGTTTGTTGAGAGAATAAAGCAATTACTTTGTAACTTGACCTCGCAGTATATAGTCCGTTAAGCACCCGCCAAGCTGGCTGGAGCTGACAATCCATGGCTCTATGTTTTTTTTCTTTTCTTTTTAAATCTCACTTTTTATTTGTTTTTAGCAGCCTAAGAACATACTCCCCCCTCCAAAATAAGGAAAATAAGTGCTCAGAAGCTATTGCCTTTGGATTATATACTTTAATGACAGCAATGTGTGCTCATGAGTATGCTTAAAGTTGTGTCAGTATTTCCATTAGAGGCTTTTATTTTATGGATTTATTATTTGGCCATAAAACTATACTTTGGGCTGCAGCTCAGCAGACTAAGAATTGGCACAAAGACAAACTTGTTTCATTAAATTAAAAAAAAATGTTTAGCCATTCTAAATTAAGTTAAATCATAAGGGCCAGATTCTAAGATGGTGCAAATGGGAATGGCACTGTTGAAGTCTGTGGTTTGTTCCAGGAGGCAACCTGGCACTTAAGCCCTACCAGCACCGGCTGCTTTTTAGAATACCTGCATTATTCCAAAATATTTTTCATTTAAAAAACTAAATTGGTCACATAATTAGGGCATCAGATGGGGGTAATTATGGGCTAGAGCCTGTTGCTATTCAAGTCATAGGAAGTTTTGTCTTTGACTTCAAAGAGAGCAAGATTATGCCTGTATTTAGAATCAAAGAAAAGTAGAGCTAGAAGGGACTCTCGTTCAAACCCCTGCTTGAGGCAAGGTCATCCCTATCCAAATAATTCCATATAAGTCCTTGTCTAACCTATTCCTAAAACTGCACAATCAACACTGTTACACAAGTACATGGAATATGGTCAAGACATCACAAAGCACCCTAACCTGCCACAGGTAAAACTGGGTGATGAGGTCTGTCAGTGTCCTGCTCCTGGAAGGGTTTTTAAACTGCTCTGGAGAAATCCAAGGAAGAGGGCCATGGCTCCCACTACAGAGGAAGGCAAACCACTCCACTCTCCTATAGTCTTTACCAATTTGATGGTGGGGTGAAATTTATTCTTGATACCAAATATGGCAATTGGTCTGTCCCTAAGTGGAGGGGCAAAACCCTCCAACTTGGAACGTCTTGGTTTTTATCCCAGCAGGATATGTATGTCTGGTATGTCTCCGTCAAAATCCCCAGCCTTGGAGGCCTGGAGCCCAAAGTGAAATGCGTAGGGAGTTTCTGTCCAGTCTTGCTTTCTATACACTTCAAAACACTTCCAGCAAACTCTAGTTAGTCCTTATTGACATATCTTGTGGACAGTGCCTGTAGAAGAGCCAAAGATTGAACAATACGTGGAGACTGATTCTGCTGGTTGCTCTAGACGGGAAGTGATGCATGTTGGTGCAGTGAAGTAAGATAGCAAACCGTTCCTGACCCAGCTCCTTTTAGAGTCAGTGAGAATTGTCCTGTTGACTGCAGCGGGAGTTGAAACAAGTTTCCAATACCAGTGTGTTTCTTGGAGGTTAGAAGGAAGCTTCCCTGAAATGGGACGCAGCTCACCTTATCTCATGTACAGCAACCAGTAGATGCCATTGTTAGTCCAAGGCATGGGCTCCTCTTGGGACAGATTGCAGACTTTACTCTTCACGTTCCCTTCCCCAGTGCTACAATTACTTCATTTTGTAAATCAGTGCTTGTCTTCACAGGCTCACAGCATGACATTTCTTTTGATTGTTTGTGTAGTTTTTAGTTTCACAACTAAAGTACAAAAAACACTTTTAGCTCTTATTTTAAAAACTAATTTTTTTCTGGGAAGCAAAAGGCAGCCAAAGACACACAGTACTGAATAAGTCCAATTATGCTGCATTCTTGTGGTTGAATAAGACACAGAGCAACTAAAACAAACTAACATAAACAGGGGAAGCCAAATTAAATACTTACGTTTGTATAGGCAAGAAGATCCTGTGCCTTGGAATGTAATTCAAGCTTGATTTATTTTTTAAATAGACAGTGCATAAAATAGTTCAAGATCTAGCCAATGCAACTTGAACTGAATATTTTTTCATCAGGTAAAAAATCAACTAATAAGATATTTCAGATTAACTTAAATCTTTGCTCATTACATAAATTGACACGTCTAAAGAAAGCATTGTACAATCAATCATGGCTTTTTATAATGCAAAATCAAATTATCAAATGGAGACCTGATGCCAAATGGATGGGGGAAGAGAGAGGGAGAAGGAGAGAGGGAACACATACAGTTTGCACAGCACTGGAAGTGTGAAGTCCTTCTTGAAGCAAAAATGAATGTGGTATGCAAGGAATGCAGATGTTTATCTATATATCATTGCCACTGGGGCTTCACACAGTCCTCCTTTTAATTGTGCCACAGAAGGGCTTTTGGATTTTTACAGAACAAATCTGACCTTCACATTGCTTCCTATTTGAATGTGCTTTTTGCAAAAGAAAATAAATGAAAATGTAGGTATAGCATGATGTGGACATTAAGAAATGGACATGCAAGGGGTCAGCACAATGTATGGCAGCTAAGGGTTTCTTCATTTTTTTTTTTTCTGAAAGTAGCATAATTTACTGGCATAAATGATTTGCTTCAAGCTGTGGTTTTTGCTCTGCTCTCTGTGGTCTGTTTGGTACTGGCTGGTGGTCATCAGAAAGCTGTCTGTAGGACCGTTTCTTCTCATCTTCTCTTGATTCACAGTATCCCTCAGAAAATGCCAGCTCTTAGATTTCTCTCATTTTTTGACTCTGGAAAAATAATACAGCAATTTCTTTGTTGCAGAGAACTTGGAAAGAACGCAATGGGTCAGAATGTTTTTGACACTAGAAAGTCCTATTTAAAATTTCCGGGTTTATTTTGTGAATCATGTGCAGGAGTTTGCACATATAATGGTGCTCATAGTGAGTAGCAGCTCTTGAAAAAGGATCTTACAGCACTCCAGGGTGCTGTAGCTGAGAATCTTTGTCATAGAGGCTATGACAATTTAACCTTAATTCAACATAGCAACTGGAGCCCCAGCCAGCTGGGAAGGACCCTGTCCCTGCGGCCTGGCCTGGCTCCATCAGCTGCTCATCTTGCCTGGGGTTGGGGCTGCGGGATTGAGCTGGGGCAAACAGCAGTGGTGGGAGGGGTGGCTATGAGGGGCTAAGTGGCGGCTGTGCTAGGAAGAGTTTGGGGGGCCACAGCTACCCAAAAATTCACCTTAGCCCTCATAGCCACCCTCCTAACCCTGCCGCTGCCACCACTCACCCTACACCGGCTGCGGCAGCTCTGCCAGCCCCACTCCCATCCACAGCACACTCCTCTCTCAGCCCCGCCACCAGGAAGAGGCTTGCGCTCCCCAGCCAGACTCCAACCGGCGTGGTCCCCTAAGGGAAAGGGAGAAGGTTTATTCCCCTTTCTCCTTGAAGGACCCCAGCTGGGTCTGCCTGGCTGGGGTTGCATGGGGGTGAGCAATGGAGGCAGCAGCTGGGGCTGGCAGACCCCTGCTGGGGTCCTTCAGTGGGAAAGGAGAGGGAGAGGGGACTAAACCCCCTCTCTGCCCCATTTGCCTTAGGTGGCCATGCCAGCTGGCTTTTTGCCATGCCCCCCGGCCTTGAGAGCAGAGGGGCAGGGCCAGCCCTGCTCTCTGGAGCAGAGAGCACATCCCAGCCTAGGGCTGCAAAGCATGCTGGGGTGTTGGGGGACTCTGATTTAACTTAAATCAGGAAGGGGCCTGGGACAGCATTTCCATAAACTGGTTTGACCTCAGTCAGTCAAATCTGATATTACATTCAACCAGGTTGATCTTAAACCAGTTTCAGCCATTTTGAAACTAGTTTGTGCCCTGAGCTGCTGTTCTGTTACATGTTTAAACCAGTTTCTGATCACTTAAACCAGTTTACGTGTAACTACTGTCCCTAGTCATGGTCACGTGCAAAATGGAAGTTGAACTATGGTCTTCATTAAGGACTAGTCTATCTGAGAACCTCTGCTGTTGGTGATTTGATTAGTATTTTCAGAGTGGCTATTTGTAGGGAGGAAAACTAAGGACTGATTTGGTTCTTTATCACAGTAATTCCTGAGCAATGACAGTTCATCGATGTCAATGGATTCACCTCAGAATTACTGTGGTAATAGAGTATGGAGTTTGTCCGAAGTCTGTGTCAAAACTACAAATATTAATGCTGATTTGGCTGGATTTAAATATACTTTTTAATTGAAGTCATTGAACTGTCTTATCTTGTCCATATTGCAAGCCAGTCATTGCTAAAGATTTGTAATAGGCCTTTTAAATTCTGTTGTTAATGGTTACCACAGAAGATGTCCCAGACATTCAGTATCCTGTTCTGGAGCCTGTATCTTGAAGTTCTTACTGAAGGAAAATTCCCCTTGACTTTACATAAATTAGGCCCGTATGGGAGTTCGACCAGAGTAATGCTATGGGACATGGCCTGGATCTGCTGTTTATTTACTAGGATTTCCAAGATCAAACACAAAATTTCAACATCCCTAATTATGTCAATGTATCACAGTCCAACAGAGGAGATCTCCCCCCTGCTTTTCTTTTTCCCATTTTTCCTCTTTCTGTCTATTCTCTCCCCCTTACATTCTCTCCCTCCCAGAGTTGTTTATGGAATTTTCTTTCATCATTTTGGCAGATCATATGGCAGGACAATTCCTTCTGAAATCCTAAACCAAATCACTGGCTGGAATTTTCCTTTTAGCATTTCTTGGTTTAAGACCCAGCCTTGCACACATTCACTACATGAAAGGTTACCAAACATGGGTTTGGCTTATGCCATTTATACCAGCATTATGTTGTAATCCCTCTGCAATTTGCTGATCCATGTTGCCCCATTTCCTGTTCTTGGGATCTGTAAACCAAATGTCAGAATTTTATTGTCTGAGGCCACAGCTTTCAAAATTGGGAGCCAGCTGTAAATAGTCAAGTTTCTATTTAGACAGCTATATAAATGGCCAATTTTTCATAAAACAGTTCCTAGTGGCATCAGTGGGGTCACAAGGTGTTCAGAACTTTTTAAAAATGGGACTGCTTATTTAGGTGCCAAGGCATCCACTGTTTGAAATTCATGGATTCTGCATATAAAAAAGGATTCACAGCTCTTTACATTATTCACTAACTCCTCATAGTATTTTTATATGGATGGTTTCTTAGCCCATATTTACTAGCAAATAAGGAACTATTCTGATCATACTGGCATATACTGTTCTCTGTCTTCTGAAGCCAGCCATAGTGTCCATACGCTTGTTCTACAGTGATAATGGGAGTCAGACCCTAAGGGTGTTTATACACATGTTTGTGGGGGGCAGGAGCACTTTAATGAGAGCGGCTCTTGGAGCCACTCTAATTAAAGCGCTCCGAGTGTCACATGTATCAGTGTCCCCAGACTGAAAATTGGCAGCGGGGGCACTTTAACTAAAACTCAATGCTCTATCTAAAGCTCATTGAACTATGTATTAGTTATAAACATTACTAGGTGTTCAGGACTTTTAAAAAATGGAGCTGCTTGAACTAACTCTAGTTAAAGCGCCCCTGTTGCCATTTTTGAGCCCAGGGACGCTGATACACATGATGCTGGAGTCTGCTGGAGTGCAGTAATTACCATGCTCCAACTGATTCAGTTAAGTGAGTCTGCTCCACCTCGCTGCACATGTATAGGTGCCCTAAGTGATTCTTGTTAGGATAATGAATCATGGTCAGATAGAGTGGCCATTGGTCCTATTTTATATCAGACTGTCCTGTTTTTAAACCGTACGTCCCCCTCCATTCCTGAATGAGGCCTGGACTGAAAAAAGTCTTGTTTTTCAGTTTATTGGTAGAAATACATGGCAGTGATTTGTCCTTGCAGTTCTCTTGGCTGTGCCTAGAGGTAGGGCAGTGCACAGCCAGGAGGAGCAGGGTTTTAAGCCAGCCAGGAAGAAATGGAGAAGGGAGCCTTTTCTGTGGTGGCCCTGCCCCTTGGCTCTGATTGGCCAAGGGGCCCAGTCACCCCACCTCTCACTGGTGATTAGCCAAGGGGGGCAGTGGTCTTGCCCCTCACCAAGGGGATGGCCTGTATCCTGGAGATGTCAGTGGCTACCCTAGGGTCAGAGTTTGAGGTAGAACCCTGTGGCCCTGACTTGTGCCACCTCTAACCAGTAAATGGCATGCCTTTGATTTATTAGATATAATAGTACCTCTCTCACTGGGCAGTTCCCAAATAAATTATTCATTTGGTTATAAATGATACATGCCATTTTTGTGTGTGTTTGCAGAATGTGCAACTTAACCAATACCCAAGAAGAAGACAAGAGAACAGCTGGGCCTGAGGCTGTGGAGGGCTCAGAGCGGGACTGCTATATTCTGTGCAAGGTAATGGAAAACTTTACTGTTCTTATTGTTTTGGTGTGGAGTAATTTGAGCTGTACGGCTATTTTTATTCCCTTCTGTTTACATTCTTGGTGCCCTTTTCTGATTTTTTTTTTCCCCCTACATATATATGCTTATTCTCCTATCTTTAAGGGATACTAGGCAGAATTTTGCTGGAAAAAAAATTGTAGCACAGGCAAATGCAGATGCAAGAGTTCTGTAGTTACACTTCTGTTTTCTGCATTAATCCACTTTCCATGCTCTCTGTATTTTCTGTTTATGTGCACCTGCTTCCTAATTAAACTACACACCAGCATTAGATTTAACACCAGTCTACTGTAGTGCAGCTATTAACCCTTTCAACTGCTTCTGCCCTTCATACCACAGACCCATGTGGAGAGGTGGCAAATGAATGGAAAACCTAGGGACTCAGTCCTCATCCATGTGGGGCTGATATTGGTACAATGGAGAAGAGCAAGAGGAAGAGCTCTGGAAGATGTTACATTTGTGGCACAATTAAAATGTACCATGTTGTACCATTGCACCTGTAACATGCCAGGCATTTAGCCAATTTATGGTGCAATAAAATGGCAAACCAGACAGAAAGATATTTTTCTATATTAAATGTGGAACAACTTTGTGGATAGTTTGTATTATGCTTTAAACTGTCATGTGGTTCATCAGTGGCGGGTCCTGTCAGACCAACCCGGTGGCCTTTTACGATCAGATCACCAGATCATTAGATGCAGGGGTAGCAGTGGATATAGTCTTCCTG
>NW_017728924.1:16038979-16065695 GCF_001723895.1 Crocodylus porosus | reverse complement strand
CAGACTAGATGATCTGCTCAGGTCCCTTCCGACCCTAGAAACTATGAAACTATGTGGTTAGTATCCCAGACTAAGATTGTGAGAATGGGTATGGGAGTGCCTTGGGGTTTGGAACAAAGCCTCCCCCTGGCTGATCTCTGGGATCAGGCAGGGGACAGGCCCAGGTCTCAAACTGGGACATGGCTGCCACCAGCCTGATCCCTGGACCCAGTCCTCATGCCAGTCTCTTGGTATGTGGCCCTTCAAAGGGCACTCCAGGGAGCATGGAATCAGGGACAGGTTCCTGATGCCACACATCCTGAAGCACTGTTTAAAAGTCCAAGTGCTGGGAGATTAGCATGGGGGACACATCCTCTATGCTAGGCTCCTCGTGCTGGTGGATGTGTGATTTGGATCTGAGGAATTTTATACCCGATCCCTAAAATCATGTATCCTGCTGTGCATGTCTGTCATGGCAGGACACACAACTTTCAGGATCAGGCATAAAATACCTTAGAATCATAGGCCGCATCTACACAAGATGCTGACTTTGCACTTGTTATTGCACAGTGAGTTAGTACTTGCATACAAGTGGAGTAACTGTGCAGTAGTATTGCCAAATGGATTTTAGGTGACAGTGACTGCACAGTAGCTCATTCCTACTGCTCAGTAGCATTGCATCACACTTCATGCCAAGCAACACTACTGTGCAGGAGTAAGAAGCTACTGCACAGTTAGTATTTCATGTAGATGTGGCACAGTAGTGTTTCAAGCACATTCCTATTACCATCTGCCAGGGGCCAAAGATTAATCTAAGCAATCTTTCTTTTTCCCCAAGCCCTAGTGAGACAGGGGCTGACATTGCTTCTTGCCCAACTTAGATCAGCCTCAGGATTGATGTAAACTATACCAGCTCCTGTCCTCAGCTCTGCTAGGCAAGCAGCAGATAGTGTAGTGTGTGCTCTGCTAGCACACCTCCTATTCCATTTCCTCCCCCCCCTAAAAACTCCCGACAGGCTCCCTGTGTGGAAGGAGCATAGATAGGTTGCATAATCTTAAGATTCTTCTGGGCTGGGAAACCTTTGGTAACTTTCCAGTTGCTTTATGCTGCCATAACTGTGGAAAGCATCTGAAAAAGCCCTGAGAGTTTCAAATATGATCATATTAGGCAGTCTGTGGAATGCAGCAAGATTTTATTTACTACTGGGGATTTTCATATGATGCCTTTCATATGATTTCAAATGACTCCTCCTTTCATATCCAGCGGTAAGCACACCATTTTCTTTCTTTCTTCTTTTCTTTTGGAAACCAGACAATCTCTGATTCTAATACAAGGATATGGAAAATGTCGACTATTTGATAACCGAGCCTGCCCTGCTGTATGGCGTATTACCTAACTGGAAGCTACTCTTGATAAATTTTGAGACTTCACCCAAATGAATTATTCACCTGGTGGGTGGAGTGGCATTAATTATGATGCAGCAGACCTAAGGTCACTGCATCTCTTCCCAATGTGTGGTCTCTGAATAATATGGAAGCCTGTGAGTCCCTGAGGCAGTGATCTCTTTGTGAAAGAATTTAAGAAAAGAGAATCTCCACTCCAGCTAATATCTGCTATGTTTTTCTCTTGCATCCTTGAAGAATCTGTTCAGTACTTTCATACAAGTAACTGATGGTCCTGGGATGCAGTGTAAACAGGATCTTACCAGACAACATCCTCTTAACAGCCTTAAGTGGAAAGACAGCATGCAGAGAAGGAAGGGATATACATTGTCACTGTTATCTTGTGGGGAGCATTCAAAAGTCAGATAATGTAGAATCTTGACTCCAACATTTTCGGGGCATCTAAATATAACCTCTAAAGTCCATCTATAGGTATTGTAAAATAGTCTGATTTTCAGCAGTAACTACTTATAAATCAAACTGAAGCCTATGGTAATTACATGTACTTGGCACGGCTGAAATTAGACCACTTTTAATTTGGTGCCTAAATGTAGATTTAGGAGCCCGATTTTAGGTGTGCAAGTTTGAAGATGTTGGTTCCGGTCTGGTCAACACATTGTAGAATCATAAATCAGAGAAGCAAAGACTGCTCCACCTTTTAATTTCTGTCGTGTAGTGTGAGGCAGGTAGGCCTGCATCTAAAACCTGAAACCTCCAAATTGTGAGATTAGAAGGAAATAAAAACACACATGCAAAAAAAATGTTTTCACTTGTTTAAGTTAAAGTATAACTTTCCCTTAGATTTTGTGTGCCAACACAACAACACTTCTGTTCAAAATTTCTCTGTAATGCATCTGTCTCTCAAAATAGAATTGTTTTGTTCCTCTCCAGGTATAATAGGGGAACTCTAGAATTAATGATTTTATTTCTAACTTTTGGTCTAATATTTTATAATTATTTCTGAGTCAGGACTTTTTAGGATGGATAAAGTATACATTCAAGACCTTTAATGCCTCAAAATACCTACTGACTTTCTGAGGTGGAGGGTTTTTTTTGTCTTTTGATCTCTGGATTTTCCTTTCTAATAACTGAGGTTCCTGGAATGGAATTGTTCCTTGTTTGCATAAAAATGACCTAATTACTCCAGCGATAGTCTGGTGATGCCAGTTGACCTTGGATCATGGGCAACTGGTGCCACCTGAGTTGGGGGGGAGGGGCACATGCCCCATCCCCCCAGTGGCCAGTCAGCAACTGTCCCCTGTGGCAGATCTTGCCGACTGGGGGGGCGGGGGCATCCCCTGAGGCTGATCTTGCCGACCAGTAAGCATGAATGGTGCTCATGGAATTGCCAGTGGCACTTGACCCTCATGTACTCCCTACACGTTGCCACTGCCTTGGATGGTCGCTCCATTCTTGTTTGTCAAAGTCTTGTCCCCATCTTCCAAAACTTGATGAAAGGAAGAAGCCATGCTGCTGACGTGCTTGCTTTTGGCTTCAGAGAAACCTGTGCTTCTTCTGCATTCCTAGGTGGTTACTAACATGCGGCTAGCTAGCAGATCTTCCTGTTAAACCTCACAGTCCTTTATGACCACCAGCTAAGCTTTTCAACCTTGTACCAGCTTTGTAAAGCTGAGTGAAACCACAAGAGTCTCAACAGCTATCCTACATAACCGTTTTTTTGTTTTGTTTTGTTTTTCAGTTTTTATTTGAAGAAGGGCATGTCTACCTCAGCACTTTTGCATTTGTTTTTAACTCCAGCAGATGGCTAGTAGTCTGCGTTGAGGGGGCATGGGAGATGTGTCTGCAGAAATGTATTTAGTTAGAACATATAACATATATTTAAGGATAGTTCTTTGTATAACTAAAAGAGACCAAAGTTAAACAACTTTTCTAAAAGATTGCACAAGTTTCTAGGTTTTGAACCAGAGAAAATAAAAGCTGGTTTTGTAACCCACCTAGCATTGGTCTGATAGGTATCTATGTTAGCTGCCCTGTTAGTCTTTCTGCAACGTGTGCCTGAACTGTAATACTTTCAGGAAATTTGACTCGTGAATTGATCATTTCTTATGAAAACCATTGTGAAATCCAGAATCCTTGAAAGCCTGATGTTGTGGGTGAGTGTTGGTCAGCCCAATGACTGACCAGTTACCCATAATAGATCTGTACTTCTCACATCAGTGGCTCATTTTCTGATTTATTGGACATCATCCCATTTGAACTTGCTTCTCATCTTTCAGTTGGGTATCCATGGTTCATCTTTTTCCATGTCTTGGGGTTTAGATTTTCTGAAATCAGAACCATGCACTCTGTATACATTTGGGCCCTGTTATAACACTCCCACAATTACAGGTTTATTTTCTTAGAGTTTAGCAATTCAGACTGATGGGTACCCTTTGAAATCGCTTACTCATAAAAAAAACCTGAATTTAGATGGAGCCTAAGCTTTGTGGTGCTCTTGCCAAGCTGGTTGTATGCAGAGTATTTTCACATGAAGAAGCAGGATGTATATACTACGTATATTTAAAGTAATGTTCTAGAAATTGACACACGATAAGGAAAGAAAAACCTTGTGAATACCCAGTTTTTATATTGATATAAATATATCAATAAGGGGAGGGATCTTCCCCAAAATTATACTGGTACAATCCTTGCTGTATATGGAATTACAGTGGTAACAATGGGACGTATTCCACTCCCCATATAAGATTAAGCTGTAGCAACACAAGTATATTTATAATACAATTGTAGCCATGCTGGAGGGGTTTTCCTCTTTTAAATCTACCATTAGAATTAATTCTACTGGTACAATTTGTATTTTGAGAAACCTTTTCAAGTGAATTCCAGGGCTTGTGGATACCTTCAGTTTTGGTCTGCAAGAATCTTATACATAAGTGTACTCAAGATTGAATTTTTGTCAAATGTATTGATTTTTAATTCTTATGCTGTTCAATAACCTATTCTTAGTCACTGTCCTTTACGAAAGTGAAAAGGGCCAAACAATCTTCCTGATCTCTTTCCCATTGAAGTTGCATGTAGATGATTCAAAGCCAGAAATTTGAATCTAGGCCTCTTAATGAATGACAGTGCAAGAGCAAGTTTGGAGCTCAATCCCCCAAATTAAAAAACCTGGAGTTCCAGCCAGAATCCCAGGAAAGATCCCAAATGGAAAAAGGCCCTAGTTTGGGTTATATTAGAAATCTCAGGAAGCAGTCATTTTTAGCCTAAGGAGAAGGAAATCCCAAAAGCTCAGTTGATCCCATGAAATTTCTTTTCACCATTTGGGCCTGACATAGGATGAGATTTTGCTACTATCAAAGTGGAACCCCAGCCTAAGAATTACTTGTGTCCTAACATCAGCCCATTGGAATGTCCATGGCATGGAATGACTAAGACGACAAGTAGCTTGTGGACAGCAATTAGCGTTACTATCCAAGCATGTTAAATAACAACAGGGTAGCAAAGGCGGAATATGGACTCAATTCACATTTGCAAAGATATCCCCTTCACAACTGCAGTAGTGGCAAAACTTTGCAAAAGTGTAAATGCATATCATGCTCTAAAGCAGGGGCGCTCAACCTCTAGCTCATGGGCTGAATTTTGTCCATGGGGCTATATCATTCAGCCTGTAGGTCCCCCCACAGGTCCAGAAAATTGGCTTCAGGGGGGAATGGCAGCATTAGTTGCTGTGGTTTCCAAAGCCATAGCAATTAATTCTGCCACCGCTCCCCCCTTTGCCAGTTTTCTGGCGCCATGTGGAGCTCTGTGGGATGGATAACACAATCTTGTGCACAGGGCCAGGCCAATATGCAAGGCTGGGTTGGTGCACGGGATTGTTCTGTGGCCAGATCCAGTGCGTGGAGCCAGACTGGTGTGCCAGATCACACCCTCATACCAACCTTGTGCACTGACCCGACACTGGATCCAGCCTCTAAACTAACCCCACTCGCAGTTTGTGGTCCACACCACTCATCCAGCTTGCGGGGCCAGAAGGTTGGGCATCACTACTCTAAGGAGATTTGCTGTGCTTGAACTCTGTAAAGAGCTTATGTATAAGTGAGAATCAGGCCCTAACCCCTTTTCTGTGAATTTTTGCATTCAATGAATGGCATTGTTAGAGGTTTGCTTGTTCCATTTTTCTTACAAATATGTGATTTGAAACTTATTGTTTTCCAGTTCAAGTGCTCTTCCCCCTGCATTTGATTTTCAGTTTCTTACAGCTCATTGTTGCTTTTGTTCTAAACTCTGCCTGTATGTTACAGATGATGATGCTGGAATAGTTTAAGAAATCTGATGTCCAGTACTTATTCACAAACTGGCTTTACTCCAAAGATGACCCGTTTCATCTGATCATGATGCACCTTACTCATGTGAGAAAAGGCTGCCATCTTGATAGTGAACAGCTGCAGTATGATTGTCTGCCCAGGGAATAACTGTCAACTGATAAAATACAGCGTGCTCATCTTGCACTGCATGAAAGTGGTCTTTACTCTTTTTCGTCATGTAAAGCTGAACTTTCTTAGATTCCCCTTTGTCTGGAATGATTTCAGCAGTTTCCATCAAGAAAATGTTCCAAGGGGAAAGCTAGTTCCCCAAACCAGATTTACAACAATCACCTTCTTACTCTTATTCAGTATAGAAATGCTTAAATAAATTAGATAAAATAGCTTAACAGTGCTTTATATCCTTTCAGAACATGGAAGTTGGACAATACAAATTGAAACTTTCAAGATATTTGAAAAATACACAGGCAAACAATATATAAAACATCAGAAAACCAGAAAATACACAAGGAAGGTAGTACCTTCCCTTTCCCATTCTATGTACTTTTTCCTCTGCACTCTAAATGACAGGGAAGACAAAATCTACATTTCCAGGAGATGCAGAAATAGCACTGAAAGCTTTAGAGATTTAATTACAAGTGTCACAATTCATGGTATTTTTATTAAGGCTGGTTCTAAACAGTCATTTGATTGCATGAAAATCTTAATTTTAATTAAAAGAATAACTACTAACACTCAGCTGCAAAAAATGCTTAAAAACCATGAACCCCAAAGGCTCAAAAACAAATGAAAAGAGCCCAAATGTTGTCATTTTAAAATGCTATTTATTTTGAACCAATGTAATTATTGTCGGCACGGATGCATGGTTTTTGATAGCTGGACATCAGCAGTTACCTCCCACACTAAACATGTATAGATAACCTTCCTTCTGCCCTTGTAGAGAGTGTATCAGGAACAGGGGCAGGCACAGAGTCTTGCCTACCCCATGGAAACCTGCCATTGTCTCTTCTGCATTAGCGTCACAGTTTCAGCTCTGTACTGATGTTTATATATTGTCACTGACCCTCACTATGCTTAGGATAGTAGTATTGACACTATTGTAGCAGCTCAGGCTCACCCTACCTCACTGCAACAACAGAAAGCTAAGGCACACCTGTATAATACAGAGAACACTTCTGCTACATGTTAAAAGTGATCCTTCCATGTACAGTTTATTGCCCAAGCCAAAACAAGAGCTCTTTCCTTTTTGCCCTTAGTTGGGCAAAACTCCTGTTGAGCATTGCCTGAATAATGTGTCCAGTATTGGAACCATTATAGGCTGCAAGTTTAGTACTTGCAGGTGTTCACAGCTAACAATATTGAGCATTTGTACATGACATGGGGGTTTAATTCTACTTAAACTGAAGTGGTGTTTTTTTAAAAACACTGCTTTAATTTAAGGCGGAGTAAACCCCCCCGTGTCGTGTACACCCATGTCAGAGACCAATCCTTACCTGCCTCTCCAGTGGCGGAGAGGGGAAAATGAGCTGCTGGCAGGCAGAGCAGTCCCTGAGGTGCGGGGGGAATGGAGGGGAGGGGCTGGTGCTTCCCTCGGATGCAGCAGTGGCCAGCACCCCCCAACAGCACTTGCCTGCAGGCACCCAGCTCGGGCAGTCCCTGGGGGGCACCGAAGCCGCAGAGGGAAAATGAAAATAAAGCACAGGGATAAAAAAGAGGAAAAAATGTGCAAGGTAGTTTTTACTCATGTTTTATACTCTGTAGCTCATGCTGAAACCAGAAGAGAACTTTTTTGTACAACTGGTTTTATAGGGTCATGTTCCACTTTAAAAAGTTCAGCATGTCAATAAGGATTTCAACAAATGGTAAACTGATATTTATTATCAACAAAGACATTTAATAAAAATAGGAACATGTCTGAATTTTTAGACATGCAATGTTGCTAGTAATGAAAAATGTGGGTGGTTTTTAAATCAAATTATGTACTCGTCTCATTGAAGTTATTTGAAAAGGTTCATTGACTTCAATAACAGTAGGATGCAGCCATGAATATGGATATTTATTGCAAGAAAAAGTTGCTTGTAGTAATGACAAATAACTGTCAGGATCCTGTCCCAGACCCTCAATACATGGTCATTAGAAGATTAATTCCTGTTACCTGTCATTTCATGTACATAATCATTTCAGTCTCTCTTCACATCTTGTTAGACTGCAAACTGTAGGGCAAAGACTGAGTCTTCATCTCGTGTTTACTCTGGGAGTTTCACAATACATCTCTGATCCCATTTGGAGCTTTTGCTTGTTGCCTTAAAATACACATTATAAAACAATAGTAATGTGCTAATTGTGGCAGTGTTACTTAGATTGAAAATATGGAAGCACCTCTATTTTTAGCAGTAGGAAATAATCCTCAGTACAAGCAGTGTTCTTACTAGCTCTTTAGTGGCTGCTTAGGAAGTTCCTGTGTTTTCTGAAGTGGGCATTGATCATGAGTTTTATCAGAGTTGAAAACAGTGGATCTTACCAAGCACTGGGTCATAGCTAATTTGTGTAAATAAGGAATAAGGAAGAAGAAGTGGCTGGGATGATATCTCATGCAGTTAGGGTCAACCTTATGTGCGACGGTGCTCTCAGTGAAATTTATTGTGTAGCCCAATTAAGTAGTATCTTTCCCAGCCTTGCTTTCTGTGCCTTCTCCATCCTCATTACCTTTTCTCTCTCCTCACCTTCCTTGGGCAATCTTTCTTCAGCTACTTTGTCTGTCTTTGTGCTTTCTAACTCTTTTCCCCATTTGCCCAAGTCCTACTACAGCCTTGCATTTTTGGTGAGGTTTCTTTTGCACATTATGGGAAAGGCCTCTGGATGATGGTAGGACATCTTTTATAGATTTATGTGGTGCTGGACTGCACAGGAGGGGTGTAGATGTGTGAGAAGCCTTTAGGATTCCAGAAGATATCAACACATTAGCTGTAGCTGTAGCTCAGTTCAGGTTTTCCTAGATATTTTTACCAGAGGACACTGTCTAACAACCTGGGTGAAATTCTCCCACAAGGCTATTTGCACCATTTAAGTACCCACTTAAGCTCTGTATTATATGTATGCCTTTTGCAGGCCTTCTGTGCAATGTCTAAAGCTCTGTTGTATAATCCTCTGCACAAGAAGATGCTAAGAGGGTGTCCTTGCACTGAGGATCTTATACTCTAGGGACAGAAATTATACATAAACTGGTATAAGGGATCAGAAACTGGTACAAATCTGTAACATAAATAGAAGTTCAGTGCACGTAAACAGCTATCAAATTGGCTGAAACTGGTTTAAGATAAACCTGGATGGGTGTAGTATCAGACTTAACTGATTTAGGTTAAAACAGTTTAATTAATGTCTGTGTCAGATCCCCTCCAGATTCAAGTTATCTCATAGTCCCCCAGCATCCCAGGATGTTTTCTACCTCCCCTGAATCCACCTCCCCGCTTGCAGGGTGGGTGAGCTAGCCTTAGCTCAAGTTGTCTGCTCCAGCTGAGCAGGGAGGTGTGCTCTAGCACCCCCCAGCTTCTGGCCTGGGCCACTGCAGGGATATGGCTGCATTTCCGGAATCAAAAGTGAATGTCTGTTCACTTGCTCATTGGTTCAATCTCTGCATCTTAGAATAACCTGCAAAGATTGAATCACTTCAGCCTCAGGCTTTTTGCCTGTCTGTACTTAGCCCAGATTACAAAGCAGACAATGGGTGAGGGTGGGAATGGGAAAGAGGAAACAAAATAAGTGACCCTGAGCAAAAGTCACTCAGGAGGTCTGGGGATTGATCCCAAGTCTCTTGAGTCTCTATCCAGTGCCCTCTCATCCAGAGCACACTGCTTCTCTCAGTCCTGCCATCAGCACATTACATAATGTTAGTCATATTAACAGTGATTATCTTTATTGAGCTGGAGCCAAAGGAACCTTAGCCTGCTTCAGGGGAGGTGGGGATATATTACATGATAATTACAGGATGCAAGAGCTGTCCAAGAACAGTTTAAGTTGAATGTATCTGATATTCCACAGATATAAAAAAGGCTGCAGGTGGCTGCTCTCTCAGCTTTGCCCCTTGACTCTTGGATTGTGGCCCTATAGAGGATTTTCAAACACTTCTATGTGGGATAATAGTCAATGGAAAGCTGCCCAGATGAAGCTTGTTTCCTACTGGGAGGAGGAGAAATTACCCATCCCCATGTTCAGATGCTTTGTGCACAAGTGCTTCATTTCTGTCAACAGACATAGTGTAGAAACAAAAGTATAGAACTGTACTTTCAACCACAGCATCTACTCAGATCACTCATGTAGAACAAAAGGATCTAAAGGAAAAAGGATCTCAGTAATAAAAATATGATGATAGAATGTGACCAATATATGATGTGTGTATGCACATGTGCGTGTGTCTGTGTACCTCTCTATATATTATGCTAATATTTACCATATCCATATACTTGTCTGTTAGGGCTGCATGAAATTTCACTGAGTGTTTCATTTCAAAGCTGCTTCGTCTCATTTCGAACTCGAAACAGCAAAATTGAATTGAAACAAAAAGCTTTGAAACAGTTTTGAAACCAGTTTCAAAGCAGCCCAGTGGCAGGAGGCAGGGGAGAGCCAGGGCTGCACTCCGAGTGGCTCCGCAGCCCCGTGGAGCGGAGCCCAGTGGTGGGAGGTGGGCAGAGCCAGGACTGCGCTCTGCCTCCCGCCGCTGGGCTGAGCTTATATGCCTTGCATTCACACGTATGAAGCAATGCTCCAGTTTGTTCGTATATGCTGTTAAGTGTACTTTGTTCTACGAGTGACAGTTACAGTTTGCGTTATTTGATATTTGGCCTGATTCAGAGTTTCTGCTGGCTTCAGTGGCCTTTGGATTGGACTGTTAAATGTTTTCAGAAAGGTTTCCTTCAATCTTCGCTAAACTTGGATCACAGACAAATGAGATGGATGAAAAAATGTGTTTGGATATTGACACAAAACAAAGAACTCTCCCTGCAGTAGGCTATCCCCCAAATATTTTTTCTTGTATTTTCTTTTACTCTAAAACTATTAGTGAAAAGTTTCAAGGCAAAACATGCTTCCCTCCTAGTTTAGACTCTCTGATAAATGAAAGGACTCAACTTAATCATATGGTTAAACTTGTTATATAAAATCACTTTTTAAGCAATTAATATTTGAGTGAAAGCTTCTCCAGAGAGAGGCCACAATGGAGCATTGTTGTACTATCAGATTTCATAAAGAGACTATTTTGCCGAGCTTATTTTGTAGAAAAACAAAACAATAAAAGCGAGCAAGAAAAATTCAGTATTTTTGGAGTTATTTGCTGTGGCTTATCTTTGTTCTTTGCTGATAGTAGGGCAGACTTCTCTACAATTTCAAATCTTTTTTCTTGGAGTGTTTTAACCTAATTTTTTCTCAGTGTGATTGTAGGATTTCATTAGTTTTTTTTTGTTTCCTAAGAAAGAGAAATGTTTTGGCATAGATTCACAACAGGCTTTGATAAGTTCCAGAAAAGTGACTGTTATGCAAATACAAAGAATGAAAAGAACTTGTTATCTTTAACAAGAGGTTGATCGGATGTAATAAAAGTTCCTTGTTAATTTACTGAATGTTAGCAGCTATGCTGTTAATGAATTTATAATCAACAACATTTGATCTCCTGCGGAAGCTTTTGTACAGCTCCCCCCAAAAAACGCTTCTGGAGAGAGTCCAGATAATTTCCTTTAATAGGGATTAAAACTTTAAAGGGGCATTGCTTTATGGTGACCCCTTTTTGGCAATTTATCAGAATACTTCTGCAGCTGCTGAATGTAACAATATAAGCCCATGGAGGGATGTAACTTTTTTCCTCTCGGATTGATTTTATTTTAAAATGAGTAGCATATTGTTTACAGCAACTCTGACAAAATAAAGAATCACAAAAATGAGCTACGTGAGCAGGAAAACTTGGATGTACGGGAATGGCTCCAAAATGTTGTTCATGTAATGTATGTTAAATGAAGTCATTATATTAGGACTTTGAAACAGTCCTGCACAAATAGACACAATGCTGTGTTTTTAACCAATTATGCTACGTTTAGAACTCTGAGAAATTGTCTGTGTTTTTAACATAAATTAGGACTGACATTTACATGAGTGCACACAAAAGGCTGCCCAAGCACTGAGCTGGATTTATAGGAAAATTTTCCTGTTGACTCATTTTGATTTTATAACCCCTTTTATGGTCCTGTGTTGTTTTTTTTCCCCTTTGGTTCTCAATTACTTTCATATTCCACAAGGTTCCAACCTCTGTTAAACACTATCATGACTTTTTGATATAAGTACCAGTGCCAAAGTGACAGATGGACAGGGTAGACAGACGGCTCATGTAATCCATACTATGCTGGCTTTAAAAGTCTATAAAAATGTAATAAAGAAAAGGGTCTCATTAGCTAGAAGCAGGGGGTTGATTGATTTGCAGGCCACACTCATTTTATAGCCACCTTCTGTGTGAAAGTCCACCTTGCAGTGTGAGCTTGCCTGGTCTGCCCTAGCCTGTTTGCTGGTTTAGTTAAATTTCAGATACTCTTGGTAATGTTCAGTTTCAATCGCATTGTTATCATGCCTTCTACACAAGCCTAGCATCCAAGAATAGTCTCTCCCTCACAGTTCAAATGAAACTCTTATTTCTGAAGCCAGGAGTAAAATGGGTAAAATGCTCACAGCAAACTTTTTGCCCAGGCCTTGAATGTACAAAGGACAGAAACGGTAATGACCTTTTGTGACTAAAGGGCAAGATAGAGGAGTACTATCACTCTAAAAAACTTTCCTACAACTCTGATAAACAACATCTTAAGTATTTGGGGCAGACGGACACTGCTAATTTGGCATGTGACTGTATTTTTTTTGTTTTGTTTTTTTATATAATTGCCCCCACCATTTCCCTGTGTAGTCGGTTTCCTCTGTTGTTTTCTCCCCAGAAAAAAAGGCTTTGTATAGCATCAGTACTTTTGTCCTCTTTGAATCCTGCATGTCTTCTCTGCTGCTGCCAAAAGTTATCAGCAGAGTTAGAGAGAAAGGCAAATAACATTGTCATTGTGGAGTCTCATGAGGCAGCTGAGCATGCAAGAGCATAGGAAATGCCCCATTGGCTCAGTGCTGTGGTACACCTAGTACCCGGTTGGGGGATAGGGATAGTGCACTGGATTGGGACTCAAGAGACCTGGGTTTTATGCCCAACTTTGCTATTGGCCATGGGGTGCAGTTGAGAAATCACCTTTTTGGTCTTTCTCTGCCTCAGTTTCCTTGTTTATAAAATGGGACTATAATGATACTGATTTGCCTTGGGATGAGATAAAAAATATTGTATTGGAATTAGTTGTTGCTAGTCATTTAGTAGTGCTCCCAAATGTATTGGTAGAAATTTAATAATAGACAATTAATGAATAACCCATCCATAGGAGATATTATTGAAGAATCTCAGCTAGAGGGATGTTAACACATGTCTGACACCCAATGGTATATAAATCCTTTGAAATCTTTCCCCAATCTTATGTTACTGGAAACGTTCTTATTTAGTTATAGTTGTTGAATACATAATTGAGTCTTATTATGAAATTGTGCTTTCATGGTCTCTTGTGGCCATAAGTTCCAAAGATCTGTGTATCCGTTATATTACATTCCTTTAAGCAGACTGCTTGTTTTTATTTGCACGTGGAGTTTTACTCAGGAGTTCTATGTGCTATTTAGCTCAAGCTGGGTGCGTCTACGTGAGATGCTTACTGTGCAGTAGTGTCACTTGGCACAAACCATGATGTGACACTACAGTGCAGTACTAATGAGCATAGGCTGTGCGAAACAGCACCCTTTTGTCTTGACTTCTGTTTCACCGTTTTGAAGGGATAGTGTTTCATTTCACTGCTTTGAAGCTCTGTTCCGTTTCATTTCATCAAAACTGTTTCGCTGTTTCAACATGTTGAGAAATTTTGCCAATAGGCTAGAATGGGGAATCATGAAAATGCCCATAACTTTGTCATGTCTTGATCTGAATGGAAATTGCAGGGTTGGGAGCCCCTTCTGAGGGCATAAAGCCTGCCAAGTTTCAAGAAGATAGATACAGGGGTTTTTGTGAAACTGCACCTCAAACTGTTCAAATCAAAACTAATATCACTTGCTGGCAGTGGCAGCATGCTGTCATTCCGCATGCAGATCTGGGGGCCTGCTTCCCCCCGGGAGGAGTCTGGCACAGCCCCGCAACCCTCCGGGGGCGCATGGGACCAGAATCTGTGTGTGGGATGACAGCAGGCTGCTGCTATCTGCTGGGGCCAGCACCAGCACTGGGTTCTTCCCAATGCTTGGCACAGGCTATGCTGAGCTGACTTGAGTGCTGTTGCTGGTGCTGCCCCAAGCTGGCAGCAGCAGCCTGCTGTCATCCTCATGCACAACAGCTGGTAAGCGCGAAGCTTTAAAAAAAAAAAAAAAAAAAAAGCCCTGTGTGCACCGACTCTGGCAGTGGCAACTGGGGCCTCTGGGTACTCGTAGCAGAGCCCTCTTGCGCAGCAGGGACAGCGGAGATCGCACCCCCTGCCTGGCACCTGTGCAGCAGCTGCCACATAGTGCGGGTGCAGCGCAGCTTGGCAGAGTACCATGCGCTGTCTGGGAGCTGGGGTGGCTCCATGCATCAGTCGGAGCTCCCAGTTTGATTCCCCAGCTCTCTGATTGCTTCCCCCAGCTCTCTGATCATTCCCTCAGCTCTTCCCAGGGAGTGCAGCCCCCAGATCTGTGCATGGGGTTTCAGCAGGCTGCTGCTGCTGGCTGGGGAAATAGAGCTGCTGCCATCACCAGCTGGCAGCGGTAGCCTGCTATCATTCTGCATCATCTGGGGGCCTGTCCCACTCGGGAAGAGCTGGGGGAAGCGATCAGAGAGCTGGGGGAAAGATCAGAGACCTGGCAAATCGAACCGGGAACTGGTACCTGAACAAGAAAATTTCCCCAGCCCCCAGCTCAATTGCCTCAGCTCTCTGATCATTCCCCCAGCTTTTCATGGGGGGTGCGGGCCCCCAGATCTGTGCACTGGGTTTTAGCAGGCTGCTGCCACAGGCTGGAGCCAGCAGCAACACTGCAGTCTTCCTGGCACTTGGCGCAGGCTGTGCCGAGTGGTTGTTGCTGGCCTCAGCCCCCAGCAGCAGCCTGCTGAAACCCCACGTGCAAATCGGGGGCCCACACCCCCTGGAAATGATTAGAGAGCTGGGGGATCAAACCACAAGCTAGATGTCAATATCAGAGCAATCCTTCCCCCCCTCTTCTCTCTCCCTCTCCTTAGTTTCTGTTTAGCTGCAAGCAAGCCTGGCTACGAAACTCAAAACGTTTCAAAACTTTTGAAATGTTTCGAGTGCCCTCGTTTTGTTTTGAAGCATTTGGTTTCATTCTGATTTTGCTGTTTCGAGCTTGAAATGCATCGAAACAACTTTGAAGCAAAACACCCGTCGAAATTTTGCACAGCCCTACTGTGCAATAAGCATCGCCGGGCAACTATGCCAGGATGCTACTGTGCAGGAACACCGGTTACTGTGCAGTCATTTAGTACTTGGTTATGGAAGTACTAAGTAACAGTGCAGTACCAACTGCACAGTGGACGGCTCGTGTAGATACACCTACTGTGTCTGATTCTTTTCCAGACTTGAGGGAGGGTAGCTTGTGTCCAAAAATTTGTCTAAGTTCTCTTTCAGCTATAGAGGCAGCCCAGTACAAGACACCGCCCCCCAAAATCCTTACCTCTCACATCATTTTAATGATGTGTTGGGAAAGAATAGAATTACTTCCCTTTAAAAAGTGGAATTTCAAGATTTCAATTACCATTTTTAATTCCTCCCCAGTTCTTAAAGGAACATACAAAGATGAATTAAGATTTGGAGCAGTTGGGATCTCTTAATGGGTAGTGAGACTTGGGGTTTCTAGAAATGTCCCTGTGTTTAAAAAGGCTGAAAACAGAAATTTGTCAAAGGAATAAATAAATCTAGCAGTAACCAAGTCCAGCAGTCATTTCTGAAATGTGTCATCAGCCCATAAAATTGGGACCAAGCCTTATGTAAAAAGCACCCCACAATGTTTAAACCCCATTAGGAGAATCCTTTGGGATGCTTAGGTCAACCCTAATTACAGCAAGAGATTATCCCCCTTTTCCCAAATTAAAATATTCCTCTTCATTTAGAGAAGCAAGAAAACCAAATAATTAGCTCCCATGTGATGCAATTAACTGGGCAACTGATTCCCATGGTTTAATGCTAAATCCCAACCCCAAAGAATGGGGTCTTCAAAGCCCCCTACTGGATGTGAGCAGCCAGTTTCCATTAATTTTAATGGTAATTGGGTATCCAACCCCTTAGCTTTGAAAAATCTTAGTCAGATGCTTTTCCCACTCATGGCTGCAACACAGTGGATACCCAGTTACTCAGCTACTTTTCCCAGAACACTGTAAGGTGAGGGTCAGAGGCAATAGTACCATCCCAAATACAAACGGGTGTATTTCCACCTATGAATGTTTTATTCTGGAAAGCTCTTATCCATGTTCCACTCTTACATGACTAAATTGCATGTCAAAGTACATTACAAGCCTGCAACAGGAAAAAGAAAGGGACCTTTAACAAACAGATATAATACTGATTAGGCTTTTTTGGACTGCACAAAACAATGACTAATGTTAAGATATTTGTTTTCCTCAAACCCATCCAAACTTATTTTTTTAAGCATAATAGTTCCATCAGTGGTGTTTGTGTTAACAGTCCCCCAAAACCACGGGTTTCATCATTTAAGAATGACCCCAGGTCACAGCATAACTAAAAAAGCCATAAAGCCACCATATCCTACTCATCTATTTGCAAACATTCAAAGTCAGCAACCTGGGTTTTCTTCCTTATGCACTTCTATTGTTCTGGACAGGCAGTTACTACACAAAAAGATCAACCTCTTTAACCTCACATTAGAGGAGCTAGTTAGAGGAACCCATGCTTCACAAACATTTCAGAAGAACCAAATGGGAGAGTAGTTCACAATACATTCACATTCTCCGTTGCAGTGGCAGGGGCTGTTACTAACTTTCCTCTAGCCCTCATGTAATTCACATTTGGTGCTGTCTTCTGTTGGTTCCTCAGCTACACTGTTGTCAGTTGTGTTGTTTAAAATGTATTATAAATCTGTATTTCCCTCATCATAAACCAGTCTGGAAAAGGGCATCTGTACTGGAAGCTGTTTTTCTGCTTTTAGTGACTTGACACTTTGGCTCTTTTATGTAGTGAAACAAGTTTTAATTTTCTTAACATAGGCCAGGCATGGTACATAAAACTCTTCCCCCTAGGGAGGCTTTTATGTTTGATTCTTTTAGTGGCAAAGCTTTTGAATTTCTCTCCTTGATTGACTTGATTATGATCTTCCCAATGTATATCCTTCATGTTGATGAATTCCTGGTAGGGATCCCCAGAGGAGTTTACAAGGCTTGAAGTTAGATGAAACAAAGGAATTAAATTATCCCTGCAAATGTTGCTATTAGCAAAAATGAAGTGGAATATTACAACCATCAGTGTTTAATGATTTCTTGGGGGGTTTCTAACTGAGAAAACTGTAAACAGGGGAAGGGTGCTGAGTACTTTTGGACATCAGGGTTGTCTGGAGACAAAAGACACTTTGGAAATTTAGGCTAAAATAACTATATGACTCAATATTGTGCTGACTAAATTATCTTTTGTGTTGCACTACTTCTGAGAAGGAAGAAGGTATATGGTAGGAACAGGGAAGAAGAAGGAGACCCGTTTTGGTCAATGCATAGCAACTTCCAGAGTCCGCAAACTTACTGATATCAGGATTAGCCAGTCCACTAGCTCAGGGAACATTCAGCTTGAGAGGTAGCTTCTCCTAAATTGTTGCTCCAAAAGTGACACGTAGCAATTCATTTCACTGTCCTTGCTAACAGGACATAGCTGGCAGTGTTCCTCTTTCCTTCCTCTTCCCACACAGCTTGCCCAAAATTGGGAGGGATTTTGCCCTCCAGTAGTGATATCCAAACTTCATATTCTGTGGCGAATACTTAACCCCTTCCCCTCCTCCCCTTGCACACACTTGCCCTTAATGAGGGGCCTTTCTGGAGCAGCACAGCTGCCCACCTTCCATTCAGCTGTACGCATTGTACTTCTCCAGAGAGCAGGAGGCATTCTGAAACTTCCCCAAATTACGTATATTCAAATGGGATTTCACGGACACTGACTTCCCCAACCAAGACCTTTGCCAAATAAACTGGTAGGTTTCCTTGGAAGACAGGAAACAGTTCACAGAAGATCAAATATGACCAACGTAGGAAGAAAAAATCCTATGTTTTATTTCATGTGATCAGCTAGGCCTTTTCTTCCTGGGCATTAGATAAGATATGTTGACTGTAGTACTATTTTATTTTTGAACTTTCCATTGTTAACCTTATTACAGAGAGAACAATATGAGCATTGCTTATAGGTCATGAGGGACACACGTTGTTGATCTTAAACCTGAGTTTCAGAGAATCAGGCCTCTTCTAGGTCATTCCAGTTGGACAGCTAAAAGGCTCAAGTGACTTTTGAAAGGTTTGCATGAAGGTAGCATGTCATACCTGTGTTTCTGGGTACTATACCTTTAGATCTAAGATATTTGTTTTCAGCTGCATACAGAGTTAGGGACATTTCAGGAGGGAGGATCTTGCTGAGTGAGACCTATGCTCTGCTTTTCCTCTTGCCGTTTTTATGTTTATTCTTTGGTTTTCCTGAACCTAAAACAAAATTGCTTCTTTGTAAAAAAGAGGGAAGGGGAGAACTGTTTCCATTTTCAAATTTTGTATGCAATTTTGTTCTCTTTTTTTAATTAAAGAAAATGTTTGGATGGGTTTGTTTTCATCCAGTTCTAAAATTGCCTCTGCTGGGCTGGAAGTAACTAGGAGAATTGGGAGGTGAAGGCAGGGCAGACAAAGGAAGCTTCAGTAAGTACAGGCAGTAACTTAGGCCTGTTCTGTAAGACACTAGATATTTTTTTAACTGACGAGAAAAGTAGTAGAGAATGAGAGATATCCCATGCACTGCTTAACTTCATCTACTTTTGCATCCTTCTCCCACCCTACTTCATTCATCAGCGCTGTTGTAGCCAGTTGAAAGTCCTATCCTTTTCTTATTCTAAGGCCCCTGGCTGACATTACACGTAAGGTGAGATTAACCTGTTAATATTAACCTGACCACATGTTCAGGCAATTTCCTAATTTCCTGACAAAACTGGAAACCAGTCACAAAAATATTCCACATAAGATGTAACAATTTTGTTGCTCATTTCCATTTGTGCCTTAAATTGAACATATGGCAGGTGATCACCTATAACAGTATGATTGTTATCTGACCCCTGATCCCAAAATCATGTGGCTCCTGAGCCAAATGGTAGGAAGTGCAATTGCTTGGACTGGGAATCAGAGCCCCATTGCACCATTAAATGAATGTGCACCTGGGTCCTAACTTACCTTGGCCCACCGTTTCTTGTCATTCCATCTTGACTTCCATAATATGAATAAAAATAATGTAAAATAAATGACATTTTAGAAACCTTGCACTACTGACCTTGAACATTTATTTAAGCTCCCTGCTTGTGAAAAGTATGTGGATATAGATCTGTATATTAAGAGGGTTGATCTAGAACACACTTTTGTCAGGAGTGCTACAAATGAAGCTTTGTACCCTCCCAGAGTGCCACTCTGATCTCCTCCCCCTTCCTGATCTGCTGCTCTGCTTTCTGCTCTGTCCCCTTCCTGACACGCCATGTACCACACACAGAGGCTGCCTGTGCTATGGGTTGTCCGCCTCTGACTTAGAGAATAACCAGTCATAAACTCCCCCAAAGTATATGATAATTGCCTCAAACTCCACTTGGACAATATGGTTATTTTGACAGTTATCTTTTTTTCATTCCCCCTGTGAATCACTGCTGATGATTTACAGGCAACCCCTACTCTAAGACGGTGGGAGAGTTAACTTTCTGCCTAAATTGTTTTTTTCCCATGACAAATGGTTTTTTTCCACAAGACACAGTTTTTGGATGTGTCTGTTTTCTATGGATGAATTTGAGTATTCTGTTGAAAAATCAAATTCCTGAAAAAAATGAAAACTAAAATATATCAATTTGGATATTCCACCCTGAGCATGCTTGTGCTGTTTCTGTGGCAATCTTGAGACCACTGTGGAGAAAATCACACTGCCTCCTGTTCATGCCACACACAGAGTCAGAAATGAGGCCCGGAGGCATGCTGTGGGTGTGCCCCATGGCAGTTTACAAGCAAGTAGGAGACAGCAAGATCAAGAGTCATGGTGGGGACATCCCCAGGATGGCGTCACTGCCTCATTTCTGAGTTGGTGCTTGTGTACCAAACTGTGGAAGAATTGTCAATGTTACCCAAGATGTTTGTGATAGTTTTAGCTTGATTGTCTCCTTTCTGGGCTGTGCTGTATTATGCTGGATATGCTGCACTATATCTCTCATGATGCAGCATGGCCAGGGATTCCCAGGATGCAACACCTTCCCTCACTATTTTGAAAGTGATCGTTGGTGATGTGTAGGAGGTGCACGTGGGTGCACATGCACCCCCTGAGATTGGCCATGCCCCCCCGAGAGAAGTGCCGGCAGCACTGCTGGGTTTCTCCTGCCCAACCCTGACCCTGTCCCTAACCCTAGTCCTCCCGGGTCAGCAATCAGCCGCTGGGGGATTCCCTGGGTTGGCAATTGGCCACTGGTGCCCCCAGTATTAGGAGGCACCAGTCACCCCTGAAAGTGGTGATTCATGTGGTCTGAAAAGGGGACCTGTCTTATGGAGGAAAATGGAGGCACAGGGCTTCTGGCATACCTGGAGACACCACTGAGGCTCTTCCATATTGAAATATTTCAGTTGTCAGTTTTTTGTCTAAAAGTCCAAATGTTCCATGGAAAAATTCCATGTTTTCTACAAAAACAAAATGTTTTTCATTTTTAAAAAGATTGTAATGCACCCCCCACTATTTTTGGACTGTTTCTAACCACCACCCTGGATACTAATTGGAATGCATGCAGAGCCATTACTGATCTGTTTTCCAGCATACACTAAATTTATGCTTATTGCCCTCCAAAGCTTGCGTGAACATGATCTCTACATTTTCTAAACACCTGGCTTCTTTCAGACAGGCTGAAAATTAACAACTCCCCCAAATATGAAAGCTTTAAACCTTCAGCCCTTTAAAAACACCGCTTCCCACTGGTGCTAACCTCCTTTTCATTGCAAGATAATTAACCTTCACTTCTGTTATGCACCCTCGCCTTCAGTGCGGGACTCTGCATAGCTCCCGTCATGGTCAATTATCTAGCAAGAGAGGTCCACAATGGTAGAGACTATTGCTTAATTGTTATTGTGGAAGCCTTATGCAGCGTGCCATTGCTGGGGCTCATTTACAATTCTAACACATCCAGCACACCCTGCATCAGGAGTCCTGTGAACTGGACAAAAGTTAGAAAGTAGCAGCGCTGTTCCTGGCCAAAAGCTCATTAAGATACACATCTCCTTCTAGTGAACATCACACAGATGACACAAGCAACTCACTCCAAACAAGCAACACTCTTTTGTTCTGCCTTGCTCGGCCTTTCAGATATAAAGAATTTGAGGGGCTCAAAGGGCCAGCTGTGATGTGAAGGGAACAGGTTTAAAATAGCTCTCAAGGGCTGTAAATCCTTAATGATCAGATCTTTCATTGGTCTTGGGACATTTGAGGAGACTCAGCCAGTTAAAATTTTTGTTGATTACTTCAACAGAGGCCCTTTGTTCATATTATCTTGCAGAATAATTAAGCCAATGCAAGCAAGCTCCTTTAGCTATATACATAATTAAAAACTTTGATTGTGATTAAGCAGACTGTTGGCACAGAGAACACCTATTCACTTCATAATAGAGTGCCATCACTGCTTTTAACACGATTTTATCCCAAAACTCTTTAATTTTTATATTTTGAAACAAGGAGTTTTACAGGCTATGGAATGGTCAGTTCTATCTGCCAGGACTAACAAGAGGTGTGATTGAATATTACCATACAATATAGCTCCAGTTAAGTCTGCTGAACTCTTTTTAGTCTGGATCTTATCACAGATTTACATAGGACAGTAAAAGGAAACAAAAGGCAAAACCAAATGAACGCCAGTGCTTTGAAAAACAGAAACTCTGCAAAGCAGATATAGTGTATTCAGCTATTCTAGGATAGTGAGGGACTTTGTGTCCAGACAGAGCAGTTCGAGATTTTTAATAGTGGGCAAAGAGATGTGAACACATATAAAGCAGTTACCAGTTGGGTGGGAGATCAAGATGTAAAAAGACCACGTCAGCCCATTTTATCTTGCTTAAAAGTTCATTTTAGGGGGATCTGCGTCTAATTTTTTCTTTTCCTTCGTAACATTGGGAGCTTGTATGGAGAAGTCAAATGCCAAAATACAGGTATATGTGGTTTATAGCCACATATCACATGGCACTTTATTAGAAACAGAAGCCCTTTGATCAATAAACATTTTCAAATAAATTTGTTCACAACTTTCTTTGTTGAGTTACAAGACTGGGATAGGGAACCTAGTATGAATCAGAATGGTTCTCATCTTGAGGGCCCCCAAATCTAACCGTTCTCTTTGTCCTAGGCTGGATTCTCTCCTTCTCCTGGCTGCTCAGAGGAATAACAAATATGATGTCTACAGAAGCAGGAAAACTTTCAATAGTGTTTTATGGAAATTGAAAGTACCTTTCTTTTCTACATATAAGATCCGCCTTGATACCTACTCCAGCACAGCCAGAATTTTCTTTCTATTAGATAACTCTGAGGCATGGCATGGTTTAGGGAACATCAGTAGACTGAGGATTGGGGAAAGATTGGCAAGTAGAACTCAACTTCTCTTGTTACCAAGATGTTTCCCTGTCTTTTTCACCCCTTAACACTTCTTTTCAGGCTGCCACAAAGTTAGTGCATTGGCTATATCTATAGCAGGAAAAAAGGTACATTTTTAATGTGTTAACTAACATATTAAACCCTTAGCAAGTATGATCAAAGTTGCTGGAGCATATAAGGTGTAAGCTACTTAAAGTAAATTCTAACGGGGAGTCCGAGGTATTCCATGACCAGCCTATGTGTATTAAAACTGCACAATCATTGGCTTCAGGCAAGGTCTTTGATTAGGTTAGCTATACATGCTATTAGTGCACTAGAGGCTTACTGCGCAGTAAAAGACCACACAGTAAGCCTTCCCTGGAAGCACAATTACACATTCACCCTGTTGGGAGCAGCCCTGTACAGAGCTGGTCCTTCCCTGCTCTGCCTCCCTGCAGCAGCCAGGGGAACTCCAGGCTCACTTGGGGTGCTACCCCGGGGGTTGTCAGGGGGTATGGGGCTGATCCTGCCCCATGCACATCCAGACACACCACTGTCAGCCACCTTAGTGCCCAGGGGGGTTCCCCACCCAGCAAGGGGCTGGCAGGGAGCTGTCCTACCAGTGGCACAGCTCCTGGCCAGCTCTGAGCTGGGTGGGGATTTCCCACCCAGCCTGGGTCTGGCTGGCAGCTGCCCCAGTGGTAGGACAGCTTCTGGCCAGCCCCTGGCTGAGCAGGGAAGTGGAGAGCTCCCCAGCTCCAGCACTGCTTGGCTCGCAGCTCCTGTGGGAAGCTGGGAGCTGCGCAGCACGAACAAGGGGGACAGAGAGTGCCCTTGTCCTGGCACTGATCGGCTCCTGGGGGGAGCTGGGAGCTGAGCAGCACCAGGACTGAGCCTCCTGCTAGTGTGGCTAACTGGGAACAAATTTGGTCCTAGCCAGCATCTACACGAGCGCTGTATTTGCAAGTACTAGCTAACTGCACTGTAGACTAATTTATTGTGCAGTGTCTGCTGCACATGATTACACGGTGACACTTTACTGCACAGTAGATTAGTCTACTGTATCATAAAGCCTCTCATGTAAATGCACCTATACAGATTCAAATTAGATTCAAAGTGGTGACCACACTCTATTTCTTTTATTAATCCTTTGGGTTTTCAGTCCTTCAGATATTCTGTATTTGGAATTACTCTCCATTTTATCCTTCCTTCATAAGTCATTGATGGTATGGTTGATCAGAAACCACTTTGAGATCTTCTGAGTGAACGTGCTGTAGAAGTGGGAACAATGGCTGTGGAAGAAAAAAATTCAGATGTTATAGGTTCGACTTTTTCTATAAATTCCATTCTGTTTTTAGTGATAATTATTCCAGGGCAGATCTTTACCAGATATAATCAGCATGGAGCTATGCTGCTTTACATCGGATGAGGAATCTGATCCTTTATGTTTCCTTTGAAATCCTACTTGAAACTATGTCAATATTGAACTTCACAAACATTCTTAGAGCTTCTTATCAGGGCTAATATTATACAGACCTTTGTTTTAAATAACAGTGACTGCTAGTGTATTTCTGGGATGGTTCTTTCTCAAAGAGCTGTGTAACAAGAGATCTGTAAAGCCTTATTCTTCTGTGAATGCCTCCCTTTGCTTTAAGAATCTCTTAGCAGATTGATTGTGCTGGAGATGGCTTTTGAAGCATGAGCTTCATTTTAGAGGTAATCCTCTGCCAAATGCCCCTTTCTATATTTTAATCAATGGTAAAGAGATGGATTGTCTGTTCAGAAACATTTGTTTATACTAAAGGGACCATAAAAAATGGACTCCTGTTTTCAGGGGCGTGCATATGCGTGCATGTGTGGTTTGCAGTGTCTCAAAGTAGTTTGGGGCACTGAAAACTGCAAACGGTGCATGTGCACCCGTTTGCCACGCTGCTAGTTTGACACTGGGAGATTCTGTGGACCCTAGGTAAGACTGCTGGGGCTAGCGCAGGTGCTGGCCCTATTCTCCCCTCCCCTCCCTGGGTCACTTTGCTGCTGCTATTTGTCCTATTGGAAATGTGCACCCCTGGACGTGCACACTCATCAGGACACGCCCTTTATATCCAGATGCAGCGTTTTTGCAGCTAACTTGCAGTTCTCTTGATTTCTTCAGGGTTTTCTTAGCTTCCTGTTAGACAAGGAAATTATTATGGAATACTTTATCTTAGGTCTCTAGCAGTAGGGGCAGTGGACACCATGAGCATTGGTAATTATGATAGCTTTGTTTGTCTTTATTAAAAGTGATCTCATCTTGGACATCATTTGGATACTATGAATAATTTCCAGCACATGCTGACTAAAAGAACTTGGGAACTATCTGCAATCTTAGGTCATGGGAAGTACCCAGTCTCAACAGCAGGAGGTTTGTCAGTGTCAAAGTTTCTAAACAGTGTGTGAGTTTGGACTAAGGGAAAAAATAAGACTAGGAAAATATTGCTGTAAATTTCAAAGTCTGCATGAAAAACATTGTGTAGTTTAGATGAGTGATTTATGATGATATGAATTTTCCATTTTTTAATTATTGTAAAATGCAAGTTTTTCTCATCTGAATTTTCACTGAATTGAAAACAACTATGCAGTTTTTTCTTCCTCCTGTGAAAGTGATCCCTGGAACCAAAATAGTGGCAAGTTTTTGAATACCAGAGTTGTGTCAGGTGCTGAAATTGGAAACTCAAAATGATTGACTTTTCCATGCCTTGCACTCTGTTCTACCCATTTCCACTGGTGCAAAGTGAGTGTAGAGTGCTGCTATTCTGACTTGGTAGCTTGCTTTTATACCCAGTTTGCACTGGTAAAATGGCAGTGTTTAGGATATTGAAGAATCAGGCCCAAAGTCTTATAAACATCCTTTTACAGGTCTGTGTGCTGTCTTTGGACCATGTTTGAAAGGATAGTACAATGCTGCTGTTAACTGGGTGCATGTAATTAACACATATCTGGAGAGGTTTAGCTTCTTACATGAATCAATTTATTTCTATCCAAAGCAAGGATATATTTCCCAAAAATACAGACTCCAGAGCATGCCCCCAGGTACACGGTCATGTAGAGCTCTTAGAACAGTCGACAGAAGCACTGTGCACGTATCTAAGGGGAGAATTGTCTCTTGAGTAGGCGCTTACCATCAGAACTTACGCTTTCTATCAAAACATTGGCTGGATTGGCTGAATTGTTTAAATAATGCCATTTAATGTATCAGATAACTACAAAGTTTTCATAAATGATAATGCGCTGTTACTAAATCAGCGGGAAATAGTAGTAGGATGAGGGAAAAGACCAGAGGGCTTATTTGTATTACTATTAACTTGCATTTTCAGTGCTTTCTATTCCCAAATATCCGAAAGGATTTACATGGTATGTGCATAGGAAACACTTCACTCTCCATGGAAATGCAGCTATTTCTATTTATTGAACAGCATATAGCACAGCTGCAGCATATAATATATAGGAAGTGAAAATAAATACCATATTCAATTGAAGCTACAAAGTTTAATGGAAAGTCCTTTTTCTCCCAGTGTGGATGTGGGGCATGAAATTCAGTGCTGTGCAGAAGGCCTGTGAAAACTTTATGCATTACTTACATCCCGCATAAGCTGTGAAAATATGAAGTAAGACAGTCTGAACTGATCCTTTACCTTGACCTGGCCCTTTGCACACAAGATAATTTAACTAGGAATGAACTAATTGGAGTAACCACGTTAAGTCAATGACTCTTGGTGGCTGAGGATGTGTAATGTGTATGTGATATGTTTAATTCTGGTGTACTGTGAATTGGCACAAATTCTTCCACGTTGATTCAGAGTTGAGCTGTTTAGCTTTGTAAATAGTTTGGCTCGCAAGAAAGAGCTCCTCTATGCTATTTGAGAAAGTTGGCCAATGGGATTTGCTCATAATAATTCCATCCATTAATTATGGGAATAATGAATGGAAAACTAGTTTTCCTTTAAGGCTTGAACCCTCTTGGTGTTGAGTACTTTGGTTTTGTTTATCGAAGTGTATGAGCTCATCCTTGACCCTCGGTGCTCTGAGTGTATGTGTGTGTGTGTGTGTGTGTGTGTATATATATATATATATATA
>NW_017728924.1:15999788-16038879 GCF_001723895.1 Crocodylus porosus | reverse complement strand
TGTGTGTGTGTGTGTGTGTGTGTGTATATATATATATATATATATAAAAAGAATGTGCATAAGGACTGTGGTAGACTGAAGTTGGACTGTTCAGCATCCTTCATGCTCAAACCCCAAAACTTCTGTATTGAGGCCCAGCCCTGTATTAGTAAGACTGCATTCTTGTTTGCATACTGCTATAACCAGTTGTAAACTAGTGTTAATATATCCACACAGGGGTTGTACTGATTTAACTAAATTAATTCAAGGGGGTGTACAAATAAACTCTGAATCTCCTTTGTTCTCACTGATATAGAAGAAGTACTATTTTTTCCCCCTTCTCTCCTCTTATCACCTCTCTTTCCTTCATCTTATTCTATGGCAGTAGCAGTGAATGTTTATATGAGAATATTTGTGCTGTTCATTTGTTCTGTTTCATGGTCATTAATATGGATATTGAATACTACATAATTCTTGGCCTTTCAGGATATGGGTAGAAATCCTTGCCAGTAGATGTTGTGATGGTCCCTACCTGCACCCAAGGGTATTTACACCCATTATTGCACCCATTTTACTATTTACCTCTTCTGAATTTCTAGTCACATGTTTATTTGATAAATACCAAATTGTATGCCTTGCATGAATCAGACTTCCTCTGTAGCAGGCATCAGATTTGTATCCAGGCTTTGTCTAAATAGCATTTTAAAATATTGTTGTTTCTTTTAGGAGCTATGTCTTATTTCCACACCTTATGCTTCTTGGCTCTCATGGTAGCTCTTCTGCATTGCTCTTAAGTATATGTCTTCCTAAAACACATGGTGAACAAACATCAACTTCTGTAAAAGGTAAGCAAGTCAGAAAAACCCTACAAAGCAAGTATTCGGTTTTTTTCAAGCATCGTGGCAACAAAGCAATAACATTTAAACCAAAATGGCAGTTCTCCTTTAGTCACAAGCTGTTTTCAGGCAAGTTTGTGCTTTATCTCAGAGCACAAAAATGATCAAAATTGTACTTTACTTTTCCCTAACCTCAATAGCAAGTCAGTGAAATGACTTCAAGAGGCCACTAAGCAGCTGCTGTATCACATCTCTCAAGGCTTGCAGCTGAGGTTTCCAGGATGACTGATGCACTACAAAGTGGAGAGCTGGCAAAAGAATGCAGAAAAGATGTCAGGAAATACATGTGAAGAACTGTTTGAAAACTACCTTTTGTTGCCACTTTTAATTTTTGAAAAATTTTGAACGCAGAGTAGATCTGCACCTTATATGCTAAATAAGATCTATAAAAAGCATAAACTATAAAATTACGAGAGAGTGAAAGAGAGAGCATAAGATGTATACAAAGAGAGCATATATAGCTTATTTAGTTAATCAGTAACCTGCCTTCTGCCTGGTTTCAGACTAATACAACTGACTACCTCTCTCTGAAAAATGTTGACCATTTAAAAAAACTATTTGAAAAGCAGAGTGATTTTTATTTTATTTTTTTTGGGGGGTGGGGCAGGGAGGGGAAGAAAATCCCCCGAAATGTTTGCAAAGATATTGTTAGTAAAATGTCTGTGCTTGACCAGCTGGGACAAATAGTTTGATCCAATCACTTATGTTCTTTGATATTTCTGGGAGCTGTCAGGCCCTTTTAAAACCTGCTCCCACTGATATGAAGGGGAATTTTGCAGCTGAATTGAATAGGAGCCAGATGCAACTTGAATTTACTTAGGCCTTAGCACACCTTTTTGCTCAGTTATTGTGAACTTCTTGGAAAAAAGGAGAGAGCTATTTTTCAAAGCTTCAAATTCACCGTTGGGCAAAGAAAGTTAACATACAAGGCACTGGTGCCACTTGATAGGCACATTAGTTCCACGGCTTCTGAACTTGAGTAGTGAATAAGGTTTATACTAAACTATCTATCCCTTTGACTGTGGTGACTTTTGGCTGAAATAAAACTCATTGCCATATCTGAACAAACTGAATTAGCTATAGAGAAATCTAGGTTGAAACTTAGTTCCTCAGTTTGAAATTGACTTCTGCCTTTTGTCTGGCTGATTCGATTTCTTGCTTACAGTTGTGTTGATTTTATGTTATGTTAGAAAGAGACAGGGTTATGGATTATACTTTGTGTTTATTCATTAGCATTATTTTCATTTTTTTGCATGCTGAATGCAAGCAGTGGAATGTTTTAAAACCTCAGTGCAGAACAACGCGTTTCTTAAAACCCAAAGAAAAGCAATAAATGGAAGTGAGGATTAGCTGTGTCAATTCCAGTCCCCATACAACAGATGTCAGAAGTACTGGCTTTTGAAGGAGATGGATAACAAAATAGGCATCAAACAGTGCACCAAAATTACATAAAGGCTTTATGTATTATCAGTTATTTTGGATATATTAATAACCTGTATTGTAAAATGGCTTTCGCTTTGGTCCTAATAGAAAATGCATGAAAACAGAGGGGTGTGTGTGGGGGTGTGTGTGTGTGTATGTGTGTGTATATATATATATCTATATATATATATGTGTGTGTGTGTGTGTGTGTGTGTGTGTGTATATAGGCATTACAACAGAACACAGCATTAAATAGGGTAGTTCCTTCTGTATCTCCCATACATGAGCCAAAGATGATTCATGCTCTGCAACAGAGAGAATGATATAAGTTATTTCACCCAAGGTCCTACTGCAGGGGTGCTCAACCCCTGTCCCATCAGCCAACCCAATCCCTGGCACTTTGTCATCCACATGCTAGATTTGATTTGCAAGGCAGCATGGGGCCCAATCCCAATGTGTGTGGCTAGGCAGAGATGGCATGAGGGTCTGGAGCCTAATTCCCACATATGGGTCAGAGTGGAGGAGGTACAGGGTCCTGGAGCCCCAATCCTAATGCATGGAACCTGGCAGAGGCAGTGCGGAGTCCCAGGCCTCTGATCCCAGGCAGAGGCAGTACAGTCCAGATCTAGGTGTGTGGACCTGATCTTGCGGCATGGGGTCTTATCTGACCCAGGGACCAGCCCTGCACACCTCATTTGACTTGTGGAGCTAAAAGACTGAGCACTACTGCCTTACTTGAAGGTGCTCACACAAGTTGATGATGGGGTTGGAATGAAAACAGCTGTGGAAGAGAATATTGGCACATGCTAAGGATGTGTCCTAGTAGTAAGGGGGAAATATTTAGCCTCATAACAGAGGCTTAATAAATGGAGGCGAAGGATTTACATGAACGTAAGATGAATCTATAGATGACAATGAAAGAAGAGAAAATAATTTAAGGAAAAATTTCCAATGAACCCAAACTTTAGGTTTGAAATACATCCCAGCTGTACAGCTTCTTGTCTCAAACACATTTACCTTTCCAAGATTTCATGGTCTTAGTTTTATGTAATTTATGTTGATTGTGATTTTTTTCTGATTTTATACAAAGTTATCCTGTACCAGTATTTTTCATGTAGCACAGACTCGTTATCTCAGTGTTTACCAGGTGATCTTGAGGTTTAGTTGTTCACATTATGTAATATGTCCTGTATTGATTTCATAAGCCTCAGGGCCTAGTGAATTGTTTTAGTTGGATGCCTCAAAGCTTTGCTTACATGAATTACTAGTACCTTGCTGACTGAATTGCTGCACTTGCCAAAGGGCAAGGAAAGAAAAGCTTACTCCTGTACCAAAGTCTGGTTCAAGGCCTTTGCATCATAGTGTGGCTGTGCTGTCTATCTTCTGTGGCCCAGCATGAATTAGACCCCCTTTTCTGACCAGTTAGATCCACTGTCCATCTTATTTTACTGGCGTTGCACTACAAAACAGGTTTCTTAAAGATAGATTATGCTAAACAAACCCGAGAGCTTTTTTTTGAGAAAATAAATGAAATCTACTGAAGCACAATTAGTGACTTGCCTTCCCAAGTTCATATGGAAAACACTAGCAAGGCTAAAAAATAAGATCTCCAGAGTCCCAATTTACGCAAAAGGCCACCTTTCTTCTTGTCTTTCATATTGTTTCTTGTATATAAATTACTAACATGTATGTGTAAGAGGGTGCTCCGTCCCCTTAAGAGGAGCCAGCCCTGCAGAGTAGCTGCAGCTGTCAGGAGGCTGCTGATCAAGGAGTAGCTCACTGGGAGCTTAAAAATCCCAGAGAAAAAATCAGTAGGGAAGCCAACTATGAGGGAACAGTTGTGAGTCTGGGGCAGGTGGTGGGCTGAACTGCTGGCTACATGGAGGGACCAGACTGCTGTGCAAATGCCAGAGCCACAGGGGAACACCCCACCTTGCCCAGTATCAGGGACAGGACAAAAAGGTTTGGTTTGCTTGTTTTGATGATTTAAAGACTCTGCTTTATCAGTATGGACTGGCTGGGGAGCACCTCATGGAGCCAGAGCCTACCTGGAGAAGCCCACAGACAAGGCAACCTGCTTACACTATGTAAAAGATGAACTTTCTATAATAATGGTGATAAGAAAACTCTGTTAGTGTTAGGCATTTGGCCCCATCTCTAGGGCTGCCTCTCTTGGGTGAGCTACGTGAGAATGGGTAGCCCAACACTGGGGCATTTAGGGCACCGACAGATATGTAGCTCCCCACTAACTCATGTTGTTTCACAGAAAGGACCATGAGTTAGTGACCCCCCTGACCTAACAGACATTTGCTGTTGGGTGGGGGCTGGGGAATTGAGCTTCACTTCGGAGCTGATCCAGCAAAGCGAGACTGCCTATCTGCAGCCTCTCCTCCCAGGCCCCCCCCCTCCCAGCTCTGGTGCTGTCTGCAGGATGGGAGGGAGAGAAGGGAGAAGAGGGAGAGGCTGGGGTTTTTCCAGCCTGCACTAGAGGGGGGTCAGGTGGATTGGAGCCCCCCCTTGGGGGAGCTTTGGAGCGCCTTCATCTGAGCGTTCATTTGAGGATTAATTTGTCATGCGATTGGGCACTTTTAAAGTGCTCTGCAGCTGTGCACTCACCAGGGCATGGCTGGAGAACACTTTTGGGGGGCCAATCACACAACAAAACGTCACTTCTGTCAGCCCCCTTAAAGTGATGTAGAGATAAATGAAATACAGGCATCTTCTCTCTGCTAAGCTCTAAGCTCTTACATGAATAGTTGGTGCTGTGGCTGGGCACAGAGCTTTGTCTCTACATACTCAGTTCCCTGTCTACCTCAAGGTATGCAGCTTGTCGTATTTATTTCTGTTATAAATGGTTTTGGTACCTCATTTATACCAACAAAATATTCAGAATCTGTACTCTTCTGCATGGGGTTTTGCCTGCTAGTGCTGATGAATTGAGGTCATAAAGTGCACTGAAGTCAACTGAGCTGAGGTATACTGGTGTACCTCATATCCTTAAGTCCTCCAAATCAGGGTCTAAAAGACCTTCACTTAATTTCCTTGGCTAATCCCAGAGTTCAGTCACACAGTTAGTCCAGTGTTTTCACTGGACCACTCCCTCAAGCTAGGTTTGCCAACTTGGCTGGTTCCTGTTGAAGCCAGTGACGGGCTTAAAGGAGTACATGATACATACTTGCAAACAGGTGGATTGAAGCCACACATTTTAGGCCTGCCACTTCATTGACAGAAGTTCTTTTTATTAACAACTTTAGAGTTTATTAATTTATAAAATCAGATCAAAATGATAGAGCAAGTACAGAAATAAGTACCATATTGGGCTTATGTCCTGTGAAGAGGATGAAAACCATGACACTGTGGACTTTATTGTCTTATGTGAGAGGAAACTGTAAAAATGTAAAAACTTCATTTACTAAATGGTCCTTGTTTTTTTTCCTTAAAAAGTGTTTATCATACAAATAAATACACAATCTGAACCCCATCTGTTCTGTCACAAATACAAAAGGCAGTTTGTCTCCTTCTGCGCAAATAATACAAACGGTGTACACTTACTTTCCACATAAGTCTTTGCTCATTAGCTACTGCTACAAACGCACTGTACCAAGAGGTGAGCCAAACATAGCCCAGCTTTTGTCTGTGGCTCTTTAGGATGTCTTTTGCTATATCTTCATCCAAGGAATGTTCATGTTAATACATGCACTATTAGAGCATTTATAATAAACTTTTACATTTTTACAGCACATTTCAACCCAACAGACCCTAAAGTGCTTTACAAACTGCTTTTCCCACAACTACATTGTGACCGTCTCTGAAGTGGAACATACAGCTGTTTAATATGACACAGCAACATTACACAAACAATTTAGGACTAGGAGTGATCGCCCCACCCATTTTAAACACAAAAGAGAATTTAAGGAAGGAGAATATAATTACCCAATTTGGCCAGCACAAGGAACGATCTCTTTTATGAGAAATGCCATAGGATCGTTTTTGGCCGGATATAGTCAGGGCTTTGCATGTGCTTAGTAGTGTCAGTGCCTTGTCCTGATCCTATAAAATTTTACTGACATCAAAGAGAGTGTTTTGTCCTTGCAAATCAAAGCGGGATGTCAGAGATGCTCCCTTCTGGCACACTGTTTTGTGATAGGGATGAAAGTGCTCTTAAAAATCTGCTCTCTCCCCTGACACGGGGCCAGGAGTGCTATGAAGAACATGTATATAAAACACTGGGTATATATCCTTCCCCAAATCCTTATGTCTTCACTTAGTCCCCCGTTTCTCCTCTTCACTTTGCCATCTGCACCCCTCACTTGCCTATTTGCTCTTTGTTGCTAATGCGTTGGCTGCACTCCTGGCTACCGCAAGAAGCACTGGTACGACTGGAAGAGCATAAAAGCTGACTGCCTCTTAGGACTATAGCAGCTGCCACAGGGAGGTGCAAGGAGTTCACAACTAGGACCAGAGCTCCTTCAAAAACTGTAATAGTACTTCTGGAGCCAGAACTGGGTCAGTGGCTTTCAGCACTGAATATCATGCATCTTAATACATTTTATTAACATGCACATAATCAAAGGGAGACCTAGAGTGCCATCACTGGAAAATCATGGTGGAGCAGATGGCATGGCAGGATTTTTTAAGGTACAATGAGCACCACAAAATTGTGGCAGCTACTATGAACTTCAGTCCCAGGAGAGCCAGAAGCTTGATCTGAAGCCACTTCCTTAAGGTTTTGTTTTAATGTGTGTCTGAACAGCAATGTTCCCGTCTAATTCTGGAATAAGAAGTGGAAGATAATGCAGCCACAGTCAATTGGTCCTTGGAAGTGACTTCAAGATGGAAGCCACAAATTGGTGTAATGGGATTTCATATGGCTCCTCAGAGGCCACATTTTCAAAGCCATGGCTTTATATTTCAATACAGAACTTTTCTTTGAAACCAGATATCACCTTTATCAAGGACATTATGCAGATACTGTAATTAACTTTCACCTGTGAACTACAGATCAACTGAATAGCCTGGATTTCTTTTTGTATGAAAATAATGGTCATGATGGAGGTGCCGTAACATAATGGCTTGATAAAAGTGCTCATTATTTTGCCATTGGAGAGATTTGCCCTTGACGTTATGCTTGCTGAGATTGGAACGGCCACTGTTAGAACAATGCAGAACACTGTTATTGTGGCAATTATTGTTAATAAATTATGTGATATCCAAGACATCTAATAAGTCATTAATCACTGTGACTTTAACCCTCTAGGGATTTTCAATAATGATCCAAGTGCTTTGTGTTCTCCTGCCATGTTAGTTTGTAAAAGCAGTTTATCATCTGAGGCTATGTGTTAACAGGGCCTGTGAGAATGCAACTTTGAGGCTGCAACAGAGAGCTGATATTTCACTTTTCACTTGGAGAAATGGGTGGCGGAAACCAAGTGAAAACCACTTAAAAGTGAACATTTTCTTAAATTTCTACAAAAATATAGTAATTTCCACTAACACCTGCTGCTCCACTTAGGTACTCAGTTCCTTCAACTGTGAGACATCATCCAAATGGCAGTAGACTGGTTAGAAGCTCGTTAGTTTAAATCTGTTTTTATGTCTCAAAAACAAGTATTGTATCACTTCTATTTCCCCCCTGCTAGAAAAATATGAGTCATTTCAACACCCGAAGTAGTATAAACTCAGCACAGGAAATAATGCTCTCCATAACTCCCCCACATTTATTATGTCCTTCATTTCATTAGCTTGAACAACTTGCCAAATAAAAAAAGTTCTGTTTTCTTTTTTAACTTGTAAAGAAATGCAACTCTAAGAAACTAAAGTCTCCCTTTCCCCTTCCCCTGCCAATAATACAGAGCCTTCTAGTCTTTTTTGAGGAGATATTTAAATGGTTGACACAGACCACTACACATAAAGCAGCAAATTTGCTGTGCATGATGTGAATAATTACTGCATTATAGTTTGGGTTTTTAGGGCAACTGTTGACTTAAGCAAAATAAGCCTGCAGTCCAGCTGCAGATCCAAGTTTTCATAAGTTTTCTTGTGTTTCCCTCTCCAGTGCTTGTCTTCCTTAACAGTGACCCTTTTCAGACTTTTCAAGGTACAAAACCTTTACCAAATCCTCCAGCTCAGTCCTGCACACTCTGATTTCACACATTTGGCTGATCTGAGCTTCTCCCTCGCTAAATATTTTCCACTGGCCTGAAAACAAAAACACAAAGCAGAGAGATACAGACTTAGAAAGGGCATGGGCAACTTTGAGTCATTTACAAACACTATCCAAACAAATTCAAAATGTTTGAAGGGAGAGTTTCTAACCCTCCCATGGAAAATATTTGAAATATCTTACAATCATTTAGTATATCCCTGAAAGAGAATTACATTAGAAAAATCATTAAGGCCCAGATTCTGATCTCCCTACTCTGCTCCTTGCTGTATAGGTAGTCCTACTTGAATTCAGCCACTTATGAAATAGAGTGTTGTGCCATATGCCAGAAGGGTATTAGAAACTGAACCTAAGCAAAGCAAAGTAGAAGAGACAAGTTTAACAAGGTTAAGGTCTCACACAACTTTCACTCTGCCTACCTTTGTATTTGCAAATCATGTTTGTTGGGTACTAGCATGTGTATATTTTCTTTTATACAACTAGAAGTCTGCTTGTCAGTGATGCTGCTCCAGGTTTCAAATCGTGAGATGAAGAGCATAATATATTTCCATGTGGACTTTCTCAGAATGACAAGATGCTAACAGAAAACTGACAAAATCACTCTAATTTTTTCACATTGCTGCATTCTGATTATTTAAATTTATATTCACAAATTATTGATTCCAGATGTTGGAAGAAAAGTAGCAAATTTATTTGAGTTTGTGGAGTAAAGTTAGTAGTGTTAGAGCGATGCTATAGCCATGATGGTGATCCAGGAATTAAGTGAAAGGCAAGGATTTTTGAGGGGTGATATTTTTTTGCTGGACCAGTTGGGATAAAGTTAGACAAGCTTTTGAATAAAGTGGAACACTTTTCAAGGCTAGTATTATATTGAAAACTGAAATCTGAAGTCACAAAAATGTTACTCACTTGGAGTTGTCCTGGTTATTTGCTTGAAGTAAGGAAGATCTTCAAATTCTCTCTTGGATATTTTCTCAATGTAAAAGTGACGCAGAATCCCTGTGCACAGCAAATGATAAGAGCATGGAACTGAAGACACATATACTGCTCTGGCCAATCTTGTTGTTCTGATTATATCTAGAACTACCAGCACGTTGAACCACATTTTAGAATAACCCTTACCAATAATTTGGATTTTCAGCATATTTTAATTGTTTTCATTTGCTGCTTCAGTATTTTAGTTTTATGGTTTTAAAGTGGTGGAGAATGTTACAGAGATAGGAGACTTAGTTTCCTCACTGGCCCATACGACTCAAGCCATCTCCATTACAGATGAAGACAGGATCAGAGCACAAGCCAAAGACTGGTGTCTTGAGAAAAAGCAGAGTGACATTTTGACTTTGATCTTTATTTTATCTAACTGCAGCCAGCCAACAAAAGATGTACCAGAAGGGTTTGTGTCCAACTGGGTGCATATGCCAGCGACACTCAGTATCATCCATCTTGTGCACACCTTTCTGATGGTTGACTGCATAGATTTAAGTATAGCTTTGCCTTTAAAATGAACTATACCTTTTCTCTTTTTTTAAGAGGTAGAGAATAAAACCATTTTGAATTTAAAAGGGGGTCTCAGAGCTACCTGTAAAGTCTGAGTAAACGAGCCTATCAAAGCTCATCCCAAATTTTCAATATTTGGATACTTCAGTATTTTTGGCACCTATCTCTAGTTTAATTAAACTGAACTAAATTGAACACTGCCCTCACCTGGGCAAAATTAGAGCTATTCAAAAAGGTATAGACTCTGCACTGCAGTACTAGTAAGAAATAACTAAGAGAGTTTGACAGAAGTGGGGCAGATTTATGCTTCTGTAATAGGAAAATAAAAGCTCTAGCCCTGTTGCCACAGTAAAGGACCAAGCAGCCTAGAGCTGTGTTTCTCAACCCAGGGGTCACAACCCCAGGTGAATTACAAGAATATATGAAAGGGTTGCAAACAGACTTTAAAAATGGATTCTCCTTTAAAGAAAAACGTGGGAAACTGTGGCTTTTTCCTTACTGGCTAGCAGAGCTCCAGCCTGCAAGGGGCTGCTTGGGGCCCCCCACTGCCCCACACACCTTCCCTCTGCCCTACACACTGGGGGGCTGAGGCCTGGGGGTGGGGGCACTGCGTTGGGGCTGGCCATTGAAGTTTACAAATGAGTCCTGGTACAAAAAAGGTTGAGAACAAGTGACCTAGAATAAAGAATAAGGCTTGCTGTAAAGTCCTAAGCAGCCAATATTTGTAAACCTTTACTGGGGCTTTAAATAATGAAGAAAGCACTAGTTAAAGAAATAATTTCCTCTGCGCACCTTTCCGAATTGTCCAAACATGTATTTCTACTTGAGGTGGATTTTCCATCTCCGCTGCAATTTTTCTGATGGTTTCTCCTTCCTCCATGAAGACAGATTCATAGACAGGAAGTGTCTCTTCGCCACAAAAATCATCTTTGCTGTCAAAGCTCTGACTGGGCATTTCTTCTGTAGAAAAGACAAATGAAGCTTTAACAATGCCTTTCAGAACTTACTAGGCTCACACTGCCAAGCAAGTGTTTTAAGTTCCCCTGGCTGCTGCAGGGAAGCATCTCAAATCAAATGCAAAAACCAACTGGGCACCCAACAACCATTGGTATGACTGGTATATTTTAAACATTTCTTCTTATATTCAACACTATCAGTCATTTGACAAAACATTACACTTGACTAACAGCTTTTTACTAGCTCTATTCACCCATTTACACTAATGTCCTGTAAAAAATGAATCACCTGATTAGCATTGTGGAAAAAATCTATAAGGCCATTTTCTGTTAGCATTTATTTTAAGAATCTAGTTTACAGTATTGACACAAGTACATTTTTATCCAAGACTTCTGAATTTTAATGGTATATGATTTAAAAGCAGAACATATATTATCTTAGTGTAAATATCCCAGTGCTAGAAAATAAATTGAATATATTGGGAAGGTTATAAATGGGCTGAGCTGGGAGAGTGAGAATTTTCTTGAATCATTTCCAGGAAGAAAGTGAATCTCAGGGTGTGGGACAGATTTTGTTCTGAACGGGTGTCAAAAAGTCATGTTAATGTTAGAGAGAAAAGGAATGGAGGGGTCAGAATATGCAGGACTAATTCTGTAATTCTTCTGTCTACAAGAAGTGGGGAGGGCTCAGAAGAGTGAATGCTCCATCTCTTCTGTTTTGCACAGATTGCCCTCAAGACAAAACAGAGCAACAGAGACAAAAGCTGTTCTTTTCGTATTGTGCTGACCAAAGACCTAGGTCAAACCCTTTAGCATCCAAAGCAAAAAGGCAGTCTACAATCAACTCTTTGTTTTACCTGGACAGACTTTACAGCATTTTCCTTCTATTTTCTGAGGGTATTTGCAGGGGTATTGTTCTGGACAGTGAATTTTCTTACATTCTTGTTTGGTGATGTTGCAGGTACACAACACACACTCAACGATTCCAAACGCCCGGAGATGAGGATGCCAAGATTCACCGTGTGAGTATGTTTTCCCATTTGAAACACAGACTACAATAGAACAGGAGAGGAAGGTAATGACATCTTTTAAAGTTACTTTGTATGGTAAAGAGTTCCTAAGGTTCCAGTAAGGCCATTATTGAATTATAACCTCTGGTTTAGTGCATGAGGCAACAATTTCATTTAAGTGCAGTCTCTAATACTCCTAAATTACGTACCCCTACTTAAGGTATATTTTCTACTACTGTTTTCCAGCCCAATCCCTCCCCTCTTGATATTAATGGGAGTTTTAATTTGAAAGCCCTATCTCTGATTTCGTTAGGATATTGTGGGTGTGCATGGGTGCAAAGACTGGCTCTCCTCTAGCTCATGCATGTTTGCTGTGAGCCCTCTGTCCCTACCAGCTGGTTTATGATCCTCATTCAGCACTGTGTACCCACACATTTCTTCAAACTGAACTTGCTTCTGCTCCAGACCCAAGCCAGGAGGAGACCAGTGCTGGTCCACAATTAATTTATTCTCACAACACCCCTGAGAAGCAGGGTATTACAGCAGGCCAATGAACAGTGGAAAAATCCATATCTGGTGAAAGCAGACTCAGTTCTCACTGAAATGGAGTTATGTCAGTTTACACAGAGCCTGGATTTGCCTTATAAACATTGCTTCTTTTTAAAGTTTCATATATATAACGCAGAATGCAAACTAAACCAAAAAGGTGAAAGAAAGGACAGTCTGATTTGAAAAAGCAGTTAAAATGAAGCTTGGATGTGTTGTAAATATTTCTAATTCTTCTAATATGTCATCATTTTTATTAATGCTTTTATTTGTTAAATATGTTCCTCTTTTGCCTGTAACTTTCAAAAGCAATTTAATTTTTATCTGTAATCTGAAATTTACATCTAACTGGTAACAGATGTGACCAACTGGCTTATGCTTTACTAAGTTACCAAGATTTATGGTGGGTGTTCTTTGTAATGGATTGTCTTTCATGGAGGTTATACTATCATTTGGTTTAATAATTTATTACTTTTTTACTATTTCTTCAGAGCTGTTTTTGTTATAGAGGTGGAAATAGTTTGTTTCAGACAAATGAAGTGTTCTCTTTACACTAAGACCATAATGAGGAAAAAAAGAAACAGTAAAAATTAGATAAAATTGGTTAAACACTCAAATATTTGGTTGTAAAGATACTTCTCTCATGCTTTAACAATGTATTATTACTATACATTTGATATGGCTTTTTTTCAACCAGATTTCTCCAAATGCCATGCAAACATAATTGTCTCCTATTTTCTCCGTATTTGTAGACAGGAATAATTATCACGGTGTTAAGTATCTTTGGTTGTGTCTATATGAGATGCTAACTGCGCAGTAGCTTTATTTTACTGTGCAGTAAGTGTGCAGGGCAAAACCACACTACACTGCTGCGCAGTAGTATTAAGCTACTGCACAGTTAGCATCACTAAAAAGCTTTGTGCAGGTGCTACCGCACAGTTGCGCCAGTTATGAGCATTGATTTAGTACCTGGTTATACAAGTATAGTACTAAATTTAATGTGCAGTAACTACAGTGCATTAATGAACCTGAAGATGTGCCCAGTTATCCCTGTTTTGCAGATGGGTAAGGTGAGGCAAGGAAAGGTTAAATACCTAGTCCTAGATAACAAAAGATACCTATAACCAAAAACAGAAATGTTACCCAGAAGTTCCAGTTCCCAAATCTCTACTGTATCCACTCTGTATATATGGAAATGTCATTCTCTGTGTCCCTGTATTGGTACAAGATTTGCATTTCAGTATAACTATTGTTTGTTCATTTTTACCTTTATAAAACATCTCAGGGTTTATGTGCTTTAATTAATAAAACACACATGCTAATTGCACTGAACAAAAGAAAAGACTTGGTCAGCACTGATTTCCATCACAGAGCAATCTCACTCTCTGAGCAATGACCTCCTAAAGTTGTCACTGGTACTATACTATGTACAGAAGTATGCCAGTCATTTGTAGGCTTTTTATTTGCTGAAACAAATCAGTTAGAAAGTGCTTTGATGATGTCTTCATGTGTGCACTGGATGTCAGAGATATTGCACAGAGTGGAGATTCCTGCTCCTAGATTCAGCATAAAACACTGGCATGATCTGAATGTTTTTTCATGGTTGTTCAGGTGGATAATAGAGATCCTATGGCCAACATTCCTTCTGTTAGTTAATACCTTAAAAGATTAGTTGGCCCTAATACAAAGGCTTTTAACTCTTTGTGGGTCATTTCTGAGTGCACATGGACTGACTTTTGTGTATAGCTGCTCTTCTACAGCTAATTCTTTTACTGCTATGTGGGCCTGCTCCTGCAAGGCTTTTTTCACATAAGTAATCCCTGCTCACATAACTAGCCCCACTGAAATTAATAGGAACTGAATGCACTCAGCACCTTTCAGCATCCTGCCATTTGTCAGCACATAAAACCTGCTGCTCCTTTTAAGTTGGGGATTCGGTTATATTCCCTGCTTTTTTCTTTTCTTCCTCTAATCCTTGGGGAACGTGGCTTAGTCATGCATGTATAAAGGTTTCCATTTGAGCTTGAGGTCCTAATGTTCCCATAATGCAATATGTCCTATATCTCATAGATTTTAAGGTACATTATGTTTTTGAAATGCCTTGCCTGGTTCTCAGTGCTTTGTTTTGGGTGTGACATCTTTGATATAATATTAAATTATAATTTTGATATACTCTGATATTTGCTATTGACAGTGAATTTTTGTGTACTAGGGTGCATGCTACATGCCCACTGCAAACCATCCAGTACTGTTTATTTACTAGGTTTGGGCATGTACAAAGTAGGGGCTTGTGTTTTGGTGTCAGTCCACGGCTCTGCAAGGAGGCAATATGGACACGGTCTGTGTGGCATTGTTACCCTTGAGTATTAGATAACACTTTAGTTTGAAACAAATGGAAAGTCCCTTTCAGCACATAGGTACAATAGTCTTCTACTATGAGGATGGCTCGGTATCTCTTGGCAGTAGTGAACATGCTGATACTGTAGTAGGACTCCACAGTCTGAGGTTTCTGAGGTAGCTTAAACACATTCACTTATAGTTATAAAGCCTAGCAAATAGGAGAGCCTATAAAGAAAATAACTGAAACCAGACTCCCCCCATTCTTTGAGAGGCTAGTTCAATCACTGTGTGAGCACAGCAGCAGCAGCAGCAGTGGTGACAGCTGCTCCCCTTCTTCATCAAATTAGAGTGCTGTCACATGAAATCATGTGACAGCCTCCCAAAGTGATTTAGAAACAGCATGGAAGAGCAAGTCTCAGGCATGGTTAAATGCAGCAGCCATCATGTTTTCCACCACAACCTACCCTCAGCCAAGATGCATGTCCCTGATGTCAGACCTTTGATAATTAATTAATAAGTAACAGTAATAATAAGTAAAAAGTAATAATTCTTTTTCTTTCTGAATTACAAAATTTAGTCATTTGCAATGGCTCACCCAATTTTTGTTAATACAGTTTTGCAGTTAAAACCTGATCCAGATTGGTGCTACTGGCAAGATGACTTCTCTTTACCTCGTCCATGCTTATGCTTGTTGTTGATGACAATCTGTACTATAGTTCCTGATGCTTGCTGGGGGTCAGGAAGGACTCCACGGTTACTCCTGCCACCAGAAAATCGTGGCACGTTGGCTGCCTGCCGAGCAGAACTGGGCAATGTGTCATAGTGGGAGCGATGGTATGAGTGCCTCTGCATGAAAAGAGAATGAGTACAGGAATGAAAATGTCTCATCACAGTGACCCAATTCAAGAGCTGAAATTTGTGTGAAAGGGCTGCATTAAGGTCTCTTGTACAATCAGTTTTGCCACTGACCTTAGGCAAGCATTAGTTATCAATATTCACCTCTCCCAGAAAAGTGACCTAATAATGCTGCTACAGGGATATTCATGGGTGGGTTTCCCTCAGTCTCTCCTGTTGAAGCAATTACCTTCATAAAAAATACTTATCTGCTCTTTGAGTCAGATAGTGACTAACTCCATAACCCTAGCATGAAGGCACTACCTGGGAGGTGGGACATCCAGTCTCCACTTCACTGAATATTTAAAAATTTTATACAAAAACTCCAGCAAGAGAGATTGAGCAAAATCCACCCCACGTGCCCCTTCCCTGGGAAGTGAGAAATACAGGTTCAACTCCTATTAGGCAAAAAAAGGAACTGAATCCAAATGTCCTTTGTTCTAGGTGAGTACCCTAAGCCCTGGGCCATAGGGTGAAGGATGAGGGCACAATCAGTCTCCTGGCTTTTGCTTTTATTACAAGTGCCTGGAAACAAAATGTTCCATTTGGGGGCAAGCAGAATTTTGCAGTTTTCTTGTTCTGGCAGAAAAAACAAAAACAAACCCAAAACTACTTTGTCTTAGTCCAGGTTAATCTGAACCAAAATTGTTATTAGATTTTTTTTTTTGGTTCAGCAGATGAAATGAAAAGTAGTTATTTCCCTGAATGGGAATCCTTCCCTTAACACTGGCTCAGGCTCCAAGTGGACACACTTCCTTAAAAAAAAAAAGAAGAGGAACAAGGAAAATCTCCATAACAAGATCTGTAGTGTGATCAGCCTGTTTTAACTAAGTCAAGGATAATATGGGGTGGGACCACAGGCGTAATAGTGGCACAGACCTTGATTTGCCTTTCTCTGTATAGAATCTGTATAGAAAATTAGAGTTGGAAGGAGGTCATCTAATCCAACCCCCAAATCCTATATGGTCATCTCAAAGCTTTGCAAAGCGGGCATAAAATGTAAGCATTGTCATACATGTGGCATACCCGATTCAAGGAGATGCAAGGCCATTGAGAATTAGATCCAATGAATGGAAATTTCCTGATACTGTTAAGAGTTGTTTTATTATTGTAGTTACTGAATGCCAGTAGATACAATAATAGAACCAGTGCAATAGTATAATAGCTTACAGAATACCACTTGTATATCACTGTGTATTTACTCGATATCAATGGTGCTATATTTCACAATGTTTCTGTTGCCCTACACTGAGGGTTTCTAACTTTTGCTGACTCACTGGCCACAGAAACGGATATGGAGTTTTTGTTTGGGAACAAGATACTCTAACGAGGCAAAGAAAACAAGCGGTGTTCCTCTGCCTTCTACTGAGAGCTATTTTTTTAAACAAAGGGCACTGTATTGTTTCTGACCCCAATCACTGGAGCAGATGTTACAGTCTCCAGTCATGTGCTGACATCTCAACAGTCCAGGAACCACAAGTGGTTTTAGGAGGGAGAGTGAAGCACAAGACACAGTGAAAGAGATGGGAGGCAGACAAGAGGGATGTGGTAAGACCAGGCCGTGGAAGAGGCTGTCGAGAGAGGCCTATTCCATCTTCATCCATCTATTTCGCTCACTCTCTAAAGTGCCTTTGACTCCCCGGCAGTACATTTAGGCTGGTGGCAGCGGTAAGTGAAGCACGCTGCATTGTTGCTAACACATCTCACAGGCAGAAGGATACCACACTTATGGGTCAGTGGGAAGAGGGGCTCTAATCCACCACAAGAGGATTTTTGTTCATTATTTCGTCAACCTTAACATAGATTTTTCATCTCAGTTGAAAAAGCTAAGGGCTGACAGCACAGTTCAGTGGGAAAAGGCATTATTTGCTAGTGTCAGCATTTCTGCTAAATTCACTCACACCAAGGCAGCTCGGTGATGAGTTTAGGAATAACCATCCCTTTAGATCTGGGGATGTGCACAGCTCATCAGGAACATGTGACTTTTGGTGACAGGCCAGACTTACAGCTTCTCTGTTGGCTGGTTGGCGGAAGATATCCCCATCAGAATGCTCCCAAGAGAGCTCACCATCTGCTAGATGCAAAATAAAACAGGTCCCGTTATGGGAGAAATTGTGCTATGAGATGGTTCTTCCTCAAAGACCTTAGAGACAGGTAACACGCGAAGCATTAGAATCAGTATTTAATACTAAATTATATTTAGCACTAAAGGAACAAAGTATATTTGTGTTGCATTTTCCTTATAGGTTTTTTGTTAATTTATTTCCCAGGCGTTATTTTGAACCAGGGAAGTTCTTTACCTGTTTATAAAGCCTCCCCTGTGCCACAAATAACTTATTTAGAAAGATCAGTAGCAACAATCAAGGCATAACTCTCTGGATACAACAGTGTCTCTCTGAAGGCCTCATGTGCAGTAACTTACACTAAACTGAATACCAAATAGACTCTGTAGGACTGGATCTTGCACAGGCCGGTAGTTTCTCATGCTTGCATGTTCATGACGTTACAGAGTCATAGCCAGAAGGCATTTTAGAAAGCCTTCTAGTCCAACTCCTGCTCAAGGCAGGATCATCCCTGTCTAAACCATCCCAGACAAATGTTTGTTGGACAAACGGTAAAGATTCCACAACTGCTGTAGTGCTTAATCACCTTCATAGTTAGAAAGTTGTTTCTCATATCTAGCCTAAATGTCCCTTGATGTAACTGGACCCATTACTACTTGTCCTGTCCCTGAAGACAGAGCAATCCATTGCTCATCAACCTCTTTAAAATAGGGTTTTTGTATTTGAAGGCTGCTATTAAATCCCCTTCAGTCTTCTCTTTTCCAGCCAAAATGATCCCATTTCTTCCAGCCTTTTGAATGCTTCCAACATTCCCTCTTATGACACATTTTCTAAACCACTAACAGCACTGTTGTTGAACTAGACAAGCAGCCTGCAGGATTATATGGCTCATATCACTCAGGGTGCTTAAAACCAAGAAGAAAGCACTATAAAGACAGTCTGACTTGTGTTTTAGAAGAATATGGAATCAGGGAGAGATTAACTGAAACACTCTCAATTTCTCTATGTAATCCTGGAGGAGTTAAATACTTCCGAGAAACAATGAGGGGGATTTACAAAGGAAAACACTGCCCCTCAATGTAAAACTATGATTTAGGGAAAGTAGAAATATAAAGAAAAATCTCAGCTGCCAGTTTCTTGATGTTTTCCATATACAGAGAGCTTTGTAAGTGTAAACTTCTACAAATGGATGACCATTGAGCACTAGGCCATAGGAGAATAATGGTGGGGAGCATTTGGTGCTGTTTTTGAGGTATAAATAGAAATACCTTCTTAATTACAAGACTGGGCCTGGAATATAGACTGACATTTAATTGTTTAAATTATTCTAAGCCTGACTGATACAGGTATGAGTTATTTATTGGAGATCTGGGCTTGAAAAGTAGTACCCCAAACATTTTGGTTCAGATCCCCATATAAATGCATATGGATTCAGTTGGTTTTAAAGTGTTTTCTTCAGAAGTTACAAATATCCAGAGTCCTTTCAGGGAGCAGAAATTGGCTAATAATACATTTCCCTGAGTTATGCTGATATCTTCATGCAAACACATTGCTTCAGCTTGTGATTCATAGTAACAACAGGGGTAAGATAAATAAGCTTTTGCAATGTTGAAGACAAGGTTAGTCAGGAAAGAAATATGATTTTAACTATTTTAATAAATGGCTATAAACAATGGAACATTTAAAAATATTATGTAAACGCAGACCTCAGAATCTATTACAAGATCTCGATCTCTTCCAGTATGTAGCCCATCCTCCCTCTTATCTCTTCTGCTGAATTTCCAGCTATGGTTAGCTTGTTTCTCTTAGTGATTGTCCCTCTGTTTTAGGTGGCTCTGACTTTTCCAATGTAACTATGGCATGATGCTTCTTGCTTTGAAACTCAGTCTGATTTTTGTAATTGGAATGGTTGGTTCCAAATCCAAGTCACCATATAAAGTAAAATTATGTGCTACCATCCCGAGAAACTAAAAATAGCAGTCAGGGAACAGATGCAAGGAAGCTGATGATTGGCTAATGTTTACTTCATTGCACAATCGGTATATTTGAATGGAAAATGGTAGTTTGCAAAACAGCATGCCAGGAGACAGGAACCATAACCTGTTCCTGTCTGAAGCCAAAAAGCTTTGAGGTCAATTTGCAGAATAAAATGTTTGTTGGGAAGTAGCAAAGCCTATCAGGAGACTATATTGGTCCCTCACTTGCTTGTTGATCTCTTTGCTCCTGTTGTTCCTGCCTCTTCAGTCAATGCTCTTTGAACACATCTACATGAGACGCATTAATGCTCATTAGCCTAAATTAATGCGCATTATGGGCATGTGTCTACATGCAGGCGCCCTTAATGCACATTAACTAGACTAATTGTACTTAAATTTGATACCTGCATATGGATCAGTTTGATACCTGCATACTAGATAGCTATGGCTAGATGGGTTGAGTACCGCTGCCTTAATCCATTTAGCACTAAATAAAGATACCATATATATTCGAATATGAGACAACCCTGATTTTAAACAACCCCCCAATAATTAGATTCTGTACATAGAGAACTTATAAATTTGATATAATTTTCCAGGTATAGAATTTAAATATTGGAGGGTTGTCTTAAATTTGTCTCCCATCCACTGTACAGCAGGGAAAATAAATCTGGAGGGTAAGGTAGCCCCCTTGCTCTCCACTCCCCAAACTTCTTCGCCTTGCATCTCATTCTTCTTCTCCTTAGCGTCGGACCCTGCTGTCTCTGAGCGCATGGAAGTGAGAAGCAAATTCAAAAAAACTGACTTTGAAATAAATATAGCTAGAGTAATTTGTATATAGTACCCATAGAATTAGTTTACCCAGAATTGATGTATTTTTTGAAACTCCTGCAAGTCTTAGCACAGGTACTCCAAAAGCACACTTTTAAGTAGCACTTCGACACCTACTTACATATATATGGGTGTGTGTACTTCAGATATCCCCCACGAAGGATCAACATACTAATTAGCTCCCCCCACCTCTTATGACTGCAACTGGCTGTTTTTGCCATGAGTCTTGGGATCCTCCAATAACTTACATGCAGATGAGACAGGGGAAACCTGGTCTGGCTTCACCTCATGGATGATGGGGACACACTAATTACATGCAACAGGCTGAGACCAGGGGTAACAAAGGGATTCTGAGTGTTTGCAGCCCAATTTGTTGATGTTTGCCAGAAATGTAAGGCTGGTGAAGAAACAGTAATGATTGGAAATGGGAAAGAAAGGCGCAGCTCAGCTATGAGAGTGAAGAAGTATGCAATGTAGTGGCTCACCATGACTTGAAAAAGAGTAGGTGCTGAGGGGGACTGCACTTAATGAGCATTATAATATATCCTATTCAGAAAAAAAAGTAGGTTCCCATCAGTATCTCAGTTTTTTGGCTAAGATCAAGCATTTTTGGCACCAAGGGCAGGATTTCAGGGTTGGCTCTGGTCTTCCTGGTGCTAGCCTGGTGTTGCAGTGTCTCTAGGCCTTGTGTCAGGTCCTTCGTGGGGGTGGGGGGAGAGTGGGGAGGAGCTGCCCATTTTCTGTGAAGGACCACTCAAAAAAAAAGGTTCCCATCAGTACATTTGTCCGATATGGCCATGTATTTTATAGTCATTCTCAGCATTGGCTGCATTTAATCAGTTTCATAGTTGGTTTCCATCACTGAACACATGATGCTTTTAGCAGCATTTCAAAGATAGCCAGTGTTTAGTGAGGTTTACTTGTATGTGGATAGATGAGGGGCTTTTATCCATGTGCTGATTGTGGGGGAAAAACTGCAAAAGTTGAGGATTCAGATCTACAAGTTTGGCTTAGACTTCCTCTAGAAGTAAGCCAAAGGATTAATAAAGGAAACACTGATTATCTGTATGGAGGGGACATTTTATGGTCTAACACACACTTACTAGTAGAATATCAGAGATATTAGAATACAGCTTAGTGCTTAATTTGAATGAGAACAGTTGACATCATCTTAAAAATTAAAATACTTATTTCTTTTACATTAGAGCAGGTCAAGGAACTTGTACTATATATTAGACATATCCATTTTTCAAAGCTCATTTACCTAGAATACGACTAGGTATTTTAATACTTCATTTGCATATAATCCCATTACTATAACATAACTTTATCTTCACTGTATTATTTATTTTTATTTAGGGAAGCAAAACACAGTGTAGCAAAACTCCCAGGTTTTCTTTTTTTTAATTAAAAAATACATTCCCTCCCCTTCCCCAACCATTTGTGACTTTCTCTCTGCCCCCTCTATCCCTTATAAGTAGTTATAAGTCATTATAAGCCATAGTTAAGTTAAAACATAGGATAAGCTTTTGTATGCCACTACTGTAACAAGCCCCTTTTATATTGTCCATATATCGTTGTAAATAGTGCTCTGTTATTTTGGTATTGATTTTTACTGTTTTATATTGATATTGTATGATTTAGGCCCGTTCCTGTAAGTTAGTTAAAGTAATGTCAAGTCTCCATCTTGTCTTTTCAAGTCTCCATTTTGTGTCCCCTGCCCAGGCATACCCTGTTGTTAACTGTGTTGCAACTGTGACTCCTACCTACCCCTCCCATGTAAATTGGTTCCTGGGTGAATGAGACTGTTTGAGACATAATGGAAGCAGGCCTAAGAAATAGTTCCTACTGAATGACCAGACCATCAGCTTAATGACCAGACCATCAACTTAACAACCCTACCACTGACTTGCATTGACTTTCCCTGAAACCACAGACCTACTCCCAGGACCAGAGAAAAAACCCAATATTTGAAAGACAAAGACCCTCCAAGAAACCAGCAACATGGAAACAAAGAACAGAACAGAAACCAGCAACTCCACCACTGTATTCCACCAGACAATGAGGACACCTGGAACTGCATGACTTCATATGAGCAGGATTGGCCCTTGCCCGGGCATGTCCTCCCCACTGGAGTGACAGGTAGCCCACCCCTATAAAAGGGGTGGTAGAATGTGACCTCTTTGCAATGCCCTCCAACCAGACCAGCACTATGCCATTCCACCTATCTACCCAGAGGCCCTGTTGGCAACCCCCTCTAGACAACACCGCGCTGGAGAGACCCCAACTGGCCACTGAGGATCAACTCTCAGCCTGGATAGGTAGCTATCACCCACGTCTTCCCTCCAAGCAAGGGACCTGAACTCTGTTTCTTCATACCATGACTTCTATCCCTCTACCAAGCCTTTTCCCTCCTGCTACCATTGTGTGTGCGTGTGTGCGCGCGTACCAATAACTTTGTGGGCTGTCTAATAAAACTGATATTTTTGGACCCCGAGCTGGTCTTTATCTTGCTGCAGGCTGCCCACTTAATCCCCACTTTCTTTGCCCCGAACTCTGACCCAACCTCGTGTCTAACTCCTGTTCCTCTGTCCTCTGGCCCTCTGCTCCCCATCCTGGATCTCTACCACCTTTGACCCCTGTCCCAGCTCTCCCTCTACGTGCCGGCTTTCTGCTTCCTGGCTCTCCACCACCTCTCTGCCCCCTCCCAGCTCTAACCCCCAGCACTGCTTTGCTCTCTGCCCCGACTCCAACCCCCAACTCTCCTAGCTCTGCTCCATCACCTCACCTCTCCTGACCTCCTGGCTTCTCTGTGGGCTTCCTGCTCCCCTGGCTCACTGCTAGTGCACCACCTCCACCTCCCAGCTTTCTTTCCCTGGCTCTTATCTGCCTCCACCTCCTGGCTCTCTACCCTGGTTTTCCCTGCTGCCTCTCCAGCTTCTCTTCCACCTCTCCCCGCCCCCCCCTTGAACCCTCCCCGATTTCCTACCACCACTTCCGTTGCCTCCGCTCTCTCAGTTCCACGGCCGGCTCTCCTGGTCCCATCTCCACCATCCAGGGCCCCAAGTGCCCTCTAGTCACCAAGCACCTCAGTTAACCCCAAGTGCCCCCTAGTGTTAACACACACAGCCAGCGAAGTGCATGTGTGTATATGTGCATGTGTGTGTACCTATAGTGTTGATGTGCAGTTTGTGTGCGTGTATAATTTTTGTGTCACGCCTTATTTTTGTGTCACGCCTTCCTGCCTAACAGCGCAATATTGAGATTCCAAGCATTGATCTGGCACGTGTCAAATCAACAAGAAGATTATAATGCAGAACCTGCTAAATTGCCGTTTCATTTCCAAACTCTCGGGGCATGCTTGCTATATGGTGTCTTTTAGAGATTGTACTTTACCTCTGCAGACTGGGCAGCAGGACTCCGGCACAGAAACTGGGAAAGAACATGTTAATTTAGGACAAGTCTTCAGGCCACAGTATACATTTCCTTCCTGCCATTAAAAAACAAGGACAGTTTAGAGGTGATTCATACAGTACTATACATTTACCTATGTGCCACTCTAGCATCTGGAAATAGGATGCTGTTTGAATAGCTTTCCTTGACTGTCTGGCCATATGGTTTAATGTATTTTTCTTAAAAAATGTAGTAACTGTAGGTTGCATGAACCTGGGATGAAAATAACCAGGATTTACAAGAGAGATGTAATACAATGCCAGGCTTTACTGCCCCAGTCCCACCAATGTGTTTCAACCTTAATCTCAAGGAACCATATTAAGCAATGATTGGGTAGTGCAGTGTCTTAGTCAAGGTGTGCTCAACCTCTGGCTCACAGGTCAGATCAGCTCGCAGCAAGCGGGGTTTCGAAATATGGCAGTGGGGGAGCCCCAGACTGTGCACTGAACAGGGAGTCCAATCCCAGTGAGCAGGGCCAGACAACGGCGGTGCTGGGCCCTGGGACCCAATCCCAGTACACAGGGCAAGGAGAGGACAGCACTAGGCTACAGACTGGCCAATCCAGCCCACAGACTGGCCCTGCAGCAATCACCTGTCCTACAGGGCTTAAAGGCTGCACACCACTGAGCACTAGATCTGTTGATCCAGAATGCACTCCTGGTTGTTTGATAATGGAAACTATGACAGCCATAGTATGAACAGTTGTATAATTACTCTGTTTTAAAGTCAGTGGATGGAGTTACCACTTCAGAGTGCCCTTCAGATAATGTGGTATAACTGTTTCCTCTGTCTGTTCATATCCCACAGTAAGTGAGGTTGAACTATAGTAATTTTGCTCTGAATGAAAGGGAGGGTAAATTATTGCAGTTTAGCTTCAATAGGAGGAGACAGATAAAACAGCTTTACTGTAGTAAGCAAGTCAGCATCTCCATTTCCCTCCCTGCTCTTAGACCAGTATAATTGTTGTGTATATTCATTCCCTTAATCAGTGAAGATCTGATGTGGCCAGCTTTTGTTATGAAGAACTGAGCAGGATTAAATGATTATTTCAGTTCACACTGTGACTGTAAATGATTATTGCATAGCGGTAATGTTTGGGCACTGAGAAACTGGGGCTGCATTTGGACTGGTGACCTAGACATAAAATATCTAGGGCTCAGTATCAATACCCTGAGCCATTTAGTTCCCATTTGTGGGACTCTTATCAGCTGAATCCAGAATCATTCTGATCTCCTTCAGAGATTCAGTGTTGTACTTTCCATAGCCAGGTTAAAATGAAATATTATATGAATGCCAGTAGCAATATTTTACCTGCTACCGAACTGTGTGCAGGGTGGGCTCATGTAGTGGATGCCTGACAGGGCAGGCTTTGTCTACTGCGCTCTGAGCAGGAGGTAGCCTGGCATCCACCTGGTACTGCATATTGGCATGGACTACAGTTTTGTATGCCAGGGTTAACTCCTGATTTCCAGTCTCACTTACCATCTACTATTGTACACTAGTTAAACCTCGGTAGGCTGTCTCCCAGCAGTGAGAATCAAGTGACGTGTCCAGCAGGGTTCAATCAAATGATGTTACTTACTGAGCAGCTGCACTGGGCACACTGGTTGGGCTGTCTGTTCTGAAAAAGCCCTTCTGCCACAAACATTTCCCCATGGTGGTAGGTTGTGCCATTGTACTCGCAGGACTTCCCAGTGATTTTACTGCTCATCGAGAAAAGCGAATCCTCTGGAACAAATGAAAAATGAATGCTTCATGCAAGAATCCTGGCCAAGTAGTTTAACTGTGAGTGCCAGCAAGTGGGAGATTAGTCCCCACTTCCCCCAGCCCCAAAATGGCAGTTGGATTAATAAAGGAAACACTGATTTTTATAGCTCAGTTTATTAAATGTAAACACATATAATCATGATACTATATTTAAGTGATACTCAGTAGATGTTATTTTAACTGTAATCCTCTCTCCTGCCCTCTCTCCGCACAACGGAAATTTTGTCTATATTCTTGTTATTCTCTGGAGCTCTATGGTCAAAATGTAATAAATACCAGCACTGATGGCAAAGTCTCGTGCTGCTACAGTACTTTACTGAGAAAGGCAAGCTGCTGCTTTGCTGTGGATGCAGTTAGGGTAGGTGGGAGTGGTACAAGCAGGCTGATTACACAATGATTTTTGGTACTTTTCTATGGAGAGATTTAGGGCTACTGTACACTGCGAACACAGCTGTTAATACCAGTTTTCTAGTGTCACTTCAGCTTTCCTGAGAACTATTAGTATCTTTATTTGTAGTGTAGAAGCACTTTGGAGTCCTTGTCATGGGCCAGAACCTATAGTGGTGGGTACTGTATGCAAATAACTAAAAGATGGTTCCTGTCCCGAACAATGCAAATGGAAGAAACCATGTTACTAAGAAAGCAAAACTTGTTAGCAACAGTGCCATGGGTTACCTTCTCCTTACCATCTTTATACCATCTTATAACACTCTTCTAATGCATTGTCCATACTGGGCAATAAAACCCTGGGGAAAATGAACCCTGTTAAAAGGAATCTGGCACAAGGACTAGCTATATATCACCACGCTAGCTTTTCTTCATAAAATGGGTTATGCCTGTCAGTAACGCCTTTTACCTGCACTAAATCCACAAAATGTCATAAAGCTGATAGTTCTGTTTATATCTAAATTAATTTTTAATATGCAAATTACTTAATTACAGTGGCAGAAAACAGCACATACAGAACTGCACACCATTTGGCAGTGATAATCCAGTTATACTCCTGCTGGCCCAAATCATCACCATTATGAGCCAAGTTTTTTCCTAAGACCTACATTCTCTTCCAGCTGCAACCCTAAGTTAGGTTAGAACATCCCCTAAGTTGTATAACCCCTAATCTTCTGTAGTTAGGGCAGTAGCCCCCAAAGGGACTGCCCTTCAATGAGTTGTGGGTAAACTCCCTGTGTGCCACTTGAGTAGTGCTCCTGGGGCTATGATTCTGGCAATATACATTTTATATGCATGTCAGTCGAGCACACGGAAATAAGTATAGGCACTTTCAAGCAGGAGTTCTTCGGAAATAACAGTGCAGTATTTGTTCTTTGTAGCCAGAATCACTTCAGATTTCTAGGAATGCAGCTGATATTTCATTTAGTGGGTTTGGGGTTTCACGTGAAAGAAACCTGACCTACAAAATCATGCTTTGCTGTAGCTTTTTACTATCTGCCAGATCATTTCCCATAAAACCCTCTCCAGAATTATGTTCCCCAAGTATGTAGGGTTTTTTATCTTGGCGCCCAACCGAAAAACAATAGGTGTTGGAGTTAAACTTTGACATTTAGAGCCCTCCATAAAAGCATTTATTTTGGTTTGCTGGCACCACAGAATATTAATAATCTTTTGAACAGGGGGAGATTAGTAAATGTCAAATCTGAATGTAATATGTGCTGGTACTGGGCCTACTGCTGTGTCAGAGACAGTGCCAAGGTATGGAAGTAGGTTAAAGCAGAGGCTGGCAACCTTTAAAAAGTCATGGGCCAGAACAATCCGGCTCCGGTCTGACGCGGGCTGGGTGGCTTCAGCGGCATGTCAGTGGCCTGCATCAGGGCCAGACAGCTGTGAGCTGTGCCTGTGCTACTGATACTTTTCTCAGCCTCCTACCCTTCAGTTGGGGTGTGCATGCAGCTTCTAGGGAGCTACACCAGGGGTGGGCAGCTGCAAATTGCATCTGTGCTGCTACCACAGGCACAGCTGTGAGCTGCCTGGCTCTGGCATAACTACAGCTTCCTACTCACTGGAAGCTGCATTCATGCCACAGCCCTAGGGGCAAGTGGGGATGGGGAGAAGCAGCAGTGGTGCAGGCACAACTGGAAACTCCCAGGTCCTGACACAGCTCCTTACTGTCTAGCCTTGGTGTGAGCATAGGTGCAGGCACAGGAAAATCCCTCCAGGTCCACCAGATCCAGGCTGTGGGCTGGATGTTCTCAACCCCTGGGTTTGAACATTGGAGTGGTTAGCACTCCTAAGCCTACTCTGTGTACTTAAGAATATCATGGGTATTTTTGGGAGGTGTATGCAGACCAGCATTATTATTTTAGCCTCTGCTATAAGATTCCTGAACCTATAGGCTAGGGACAGACATTCAAAAAGACTGAGCCTGAATTGATTCAATCTTTGCAGGTTAGTTTAACCTGGCTAGCTGAACCAGTTTCCAACCATACAGACAAACCCTCTGGACTGAGGAAATCAAGGCACGTGCCTGCAGTGGCTCAGGCTGGAAGCTGGGGAGTTTTAGAGCAGCCCTCCCTCCCCTTCCACAGAGCTAAACTGAGGGGGGCGTGGCCAGGCCCTAGCAGGGCTCTGATTAGGGAATGGTGTGAACCACCCTGCATGCAGTCCCCAGCATTTCAAGGGACAGGGGTGTTGCCAGCCTACAGTCCCGGGCTAGCGCTCGGAGGCAAGTGGGGTGTGCAATGCATACGTCTGTTGATGATACGGAAATTGTCACTCTCCCTCCCTGCTTCTGTATACTGTCTGCAGCAAACTGACAGGCAAGCAAGCCAAGCATGGGATGGGAGGGAGGGGGGGAGTTGATAACAGTGTTTATCACCCTTATCTCAGTGTTTATTGCCCCATTAAGAAAACAACAGAGAGACATTACCAGCTATCTATTGATTCAGCACAGACCCAGCATGTAGTCTGCTGCCTAATACATGGACACCTCAGCAAAGGCATGGGGGGCGGGGAATCTGTGCTTAGCAGAGAGTGGTGATGGGGAGGGAGGGGAGCAAACAGCTCTTCTCAAATGTTTCCATGGAAGGACATTAAGCTACCTGTTGATTAGGTCCAAAAAGCCTGTCTGCCTTTGTCTCTCCCACAGCATGGAGTGTAGCCAGCATGTGGTCTGCTAGCTAATCTGGAGGTGTCTGCTAAAGCAGAGGGGCTGGGGGGGAATAATCTTAAACCAGCAAGGGGTCTGGTTTTTTACTCAAGTGGGGGCACTTGAACTAAAGCTTGTTGAAGGAGCTTTAGTTCAAGTGCCAAACTGCCATTTTGAAGTGTGGGGATGCTGATACAGGAGATGCTGCAGCACTTTAATTAAAGAGGCTCTTGAAACCACTCTAATTAAAGAACTGACCCCCAATCCCACAGCACATGTAAAAATGCCTAGAGTGCAGAAACGTGGGGTTTGTCAAAAAACCCCACAAAAATCAGCATTAACATTCTTGATCATTTTCAGCTTGAAAAGTTATTAGAAGGAAGGCAGGAAACAACTAAAAAGCTAGCTAATTATCAGCGTGACTGTAAGAGCATCTGATATGAGGGACTCTCTGAGAGACATAAGAGGTGTCACTGAGAAGGGGAGCGTCAAACCTGGTAGAAGGTGTAGAAGGCCAGAAGTCTAATGGCATACAGTATACTATACATTACAAAATTTCCCACATCTCCCACTGTGAATAGCATAATGCTGTGACAAAACTTGCACTCAACCCAGAGGTTTGGGCCTTTCTGTGTGGTTTGATTGAGTAACAACATGTGTTCTGGAGTAACAGGACATACGCTACAATTAAGCACATCCTTTGGAAATTGTAAAAAAAAAAAAAAAAATCACAGCCACAAAAGGAACGAGGTACCATGTGGAAGGTTGCTCTTAGGATTCTGTCCCTTCCAAAAATGTGGGCAGGATCAAACCCCTGAGCTCTCTGCAGCTCCTTAGAGAGCATAAAAACATACAGCCAACTGTTTGTGTGCACTGGGCCATACATGGTGGTAAAGGCAGCTTTCCCAACCAGGCAGTGGTTTCTGCATATTGCATGCTTTGCAATTATAACAGAACTGATCCAAGTCAAGATACAGCGGAATAGCAATGCTGCTTCTGCAATGTATTGCTATATCCATTTAGGAAGCCTTTTTGTAGTCACTTGCAAGCAGGTAGCTCATAGCCTGTAGTTTGCAAAGACCAAGTCACACTGTACTTTTTTATGGTAAATCAGAATGCTGGAGCAGCAAAAAAAATATGCTGAAGACACTTTAAATCCAATAAGCAACACTGCTATGTGAAATCACCATAAAACCCCAGAGGCTTTGAATTATGGCTCCTATGCCTGGTTTATGAAAGAGTTTTTAGAAGACCGTTTGTTCATGTAGTTCCTTCTTACAGAAGAATACCACCATGGGACCACAGAACTGTTGGAGAGTTCTCAGGACTGCAGGACATGGAGGAACACTCTACGTTTTACAGACCTTATACATCATTAGTGAGTCTAGAGACTGAAGTGCAGATTGAGCAGCAACAGTTGCTGCCTTTGCAGCTGGAAGAAAGAGGAATGACACAAAAAAGACAGTAATGGCAGTTCATACAGGCAGCTTACTCCAAATGTCATTCTGACCTCTACCTTGCTTTTCAACACTCATAGATTCAGCGCTCATCAGTAAACCAATCAATAGTTAACACATCTTTCAACTCCGCTAAATATCTAGACATTTCAGACAGATGTTTAAAAACATGAAAGAGCAAAGCAGGAAGGAGCCAGGAGAGAAAATTGTAAAACAACCTGATGATGAACCTCCCTTTAGACCAGCTCCAGAACCTCTACTCTTTCAAAATTAATACTCATTTAAAAAATAAAATAGTCAGGAGGTGACCCCCTATTAATTCCATACCAACTCTTATAGTGGAAGCAGATGCAGCAGGAAACTGAGCATCAGTAGAAAAAAGGAGGGATGAAAATCTAAGCTGAGTATGAGGCCAACGTGGACACAGTGCTATCTAAGTAGTTTCAAGAAGATCTTTTCTTTGCAAAATAAGACATCCACGGTTGTCTGTACCTCCTCCATGCTGAACCTGGACCACTGCTGACAAGCACATTTTACCTACTCACCCCACTGAGACATGCTAAATCTCAGAAAGGAAGTGATCTAACCATATTGGAGAAATCCTGACCAGACTCCTAAGACGAGAAGCCTAAAAGCAGGGGATCTAACCCTCTGGTGCAGCTGCAAGTACATGAAAGTTCTCCTCTCCAAATGTAAGTATCAGAAATACACCCCAGTTCCTATAGTAGACCATTTTGCTCATCTGTATTTCAAAGAACTGAAGCCTGCAGCAGAGAAACCATAACACATGGGCACACAAAGCTCACTAGGAATCATACAAATGTCCACTCCCACAAAGAGGGCTTAAGTGTTACACTGATTTTGTACTGACCCTCTGAACAGCCAGAGGAGAGTATCACTGGGCATCTCCAGATGAGTGTGCACATGCATTTTCCTGAGGACAAATAGCAGTAGCACATAGTTGTGGTACTGTTTCTTGTCCCCAAGGAATGCCCCTGCACATGCACTCTGGCACAAAGCCAGTTGTCCCGAGTGGGGTAGGGGAGGCTGCAGCCAACCCAGGTGCTAGCCCCAGAAGCCCTACCCTGGGTCCTGGGGGCCACTCAGGGATGCAGCAGTGGTGATTCAGGCATGTGGAGCCTGGGTGGTAGCTGGAGCATGGCCCTGGTTAACCAGGCTCTGGTTTCAAGCAACGCATGCTGCTGCCACATTTACCACCCTGCTTTTTTTCTGGTGTGGTTTTTCTTTGACAGGAGATCCTGGTGTCAAACCCCACCCCCCTGCCATGCTGCAAATTAGGAGTGCAGTGAATGCATGCATGCTGTTTGAAGCACCACAGACGGGTTTGCAGTGCCACAAATGGCATGTGCATGCTCATCTGGACACACTCACTATATTGGTGGCCCCAGTTCTAAAAGCACTTATGCACCTGCTTGTCCTTGAGCACACAAGTGGTCCTCTTGATTTCTAAGACCCTATTTAGGTGACTAAAGGAAAGCTTGTAGGTAAAAGCTTGTGGGATCAGAATCAACATGCAATAAGTGCAACAAAAAAATACAGAATTGTATGTTGGAGGCTGTGTGAGAGAGCATGGTTGTCCTCCACAGATACTGCATCTGGCTAGAATTGTAAGGAGACTGTTTATACTGTATGTCTGTATCCAACTTCTGTCTGGTGCAATTTTTCTCTTTCCTAGTGTGCAACTGCCTTTCTGGAACTTGAAATTGCCTTCTCATTTTTTTTCCATGTGCTCTTTAAATCCAGCCTAATTAGACAGCTTCAGGTTCCCTCATGATATCATACTCTCCTGCAGACTGTGAAATTAGAGTGATCGTGGCTTGTTTTAGGAAGTGTTAGGTTTGTGCTTTGAAGGAAGGGCCTTGGCATGGATCTTGATATCAGGATAACTAATTCTGTGTCTCAGTTGAGATGTGTTAGAATTGGATTAGATTAATTAACTGCAGCTATACAGTACTGCTTAAAGCCCATGTTTGTGAACCCTGACTCCTAATCAGGATTTTTCTCAAAGCTTAACATCGGACTTTAATGGCGATAGATGGCATTGCATTAATTAGCTGCCTATGCAAAGTGCCATGCGAATTATCTGTGTGAATCCATCTAATTAACTGGGTTAAACCTTAACCTTCCTTTTTGGCATTCATAATACGTCAGTGCAAGGAATGGGAGGCATGGAGGATAAAACATTTTACAGCATCACTGGAAACAAAGAAACCTTACTTGTGATTGACAAGCTTCCTTTAAGGGCCCAATTCTACAACACCACAATTGGTGCATAATGCATGGCCTTGCCCTTGACTTCAGTGGTCTGCAGAGAAGGCCTTAAAAGTCAGTAAAATTAAAAATATTTATCGATAGGTAACGTTAGCATTAAATAATACCAGAAAGATAAGATGTATGCTCAAGCTCAGCACATAGCTTAATATGGATATTTATCCCTTAAGCAGCTTTAGGTTGTGCCTATTCATAGAATTGTTTCATAATACCATGCCTTATCACAATTTGTGGTTGTCTTTACTATTCTTCAAGTGCCCTACTTCTTCAAACTTCAAGTTTCAGCTAGTAGTAACCTAGGTTGTATGCTGTTCACTGATGTGCCATATGCTCTATATATGAAATCCAGGCCCCATTAAAGTCAAAGAGACATTACTGGTGCCAAAATTTCATAGTAGCTTCTTGCCATACTCGCTGTAAAAAATGTAAGAGATTCATTGATTTGCAGTAGAGAGGAACAAGAAAGTTCGGCATAAATTCAGATCCACTCAACAGCATGGATGTAAAAGTTCAAATTGAACTGGAATGTTGTTGGATTCAACTTCTACTTTACCGGAGTCTGTGAAAACCTGGGGTGAAAAGTGAATAGAAAGAGTTATATCTTCCCACCCACTTACACAAGAGGAAAGAACCTGAGATAGAGGGAAGTCCTACTTACTGTGAAACAACAGGGGTGATGCATTAGGATTAAAATAGTTTGGAAATTTTCTGACAAAACAGTATTTTGCCAGAAAAATATGGACCCATCAAACCTGAAATGTTTCATAAAAACACTGGCCAGTTTCCTGACAGGCTGCCAAAGACTTCACACTTTTCCAGAAAAGCCTGCCACACCAGGGAAAAGTTTGGAGGTCCTGAGGATTTTGACTTGAGCTTGGGCTCTAAAAACTTCTGGGTTCCTGGCTGCAGGGCTGGGAGTGTGGAAGAACTGGGATGGGCTTCTAGGGTCTGCAGTTTTGAAGTAGCCCTACTATAGGGACCTCACCAAACAGGGGACCCTGGAGCTTTCTGGCTTCAGGGACTGCTGACCCCAGAAGCTATACAGTCCCAGTGAACATGTTTTACTATGATAACCATGCATGGCAGTATTTACAAAACATTTTTCTGCAGAATTTCTGATTGACAAAAAATTTCAAAATATTTGGCCACCCAATGAATCAGAACAAAGCCAAGTTTTGAAATATCTAAATTTCCCACAGACTGGAAATCCTGACTTCTGCCCAGTTTTAATGATAACTGCCCGCCTTCCTGGAATCCTGGAAAAATGATTTCTTGAGGTGCTCCAAAGTATAGAGGAGGAAAGCGGAAGTTATTTGTAACGTGATCTGTTGCCCAGGTTGGGGGTGTCCATATAGAAATGCCATGGGGAGTTAATGCTGCATGAAACAGCATGAACTCTTGTAGAGCTTTTTTTTCTGTAGCATTAAGCAAGCAGGAGTGCTCAGCCGGTGGCAGGGGTGGCTCTTTTTGGAGCTTCCAAGTAGGACTACTGGCACTTACATGGGTAAGGGCTCTGGTATCCAGGCTCAGAGGTTTCATAAGAAACAGTAAAGATTTCTCCTTAGGTCATTCTGGATAGAAGTTGCTGTATACATGTATAATTATTAACAAGTGATTTAGTATGTGATGGCTTTTGAATGATAGCTTGCAGACTGGCTGAACAAAAAATCAAGCCAGTCATGATAAATTCTTCAGAAGTTTAGTTTTTTCTTCTGTAAAATCCAGCCTTGTACATTGAGACAGAGCTGGCCTGAGCCAAAATGGCACCCTGTGAAAATTTGCATTTTGGTGCCCTGCCCAGACCCCCTTAGGGTCAGTGGCGCTGCTGCAGGCAGTGGCAGGCAAGCAGGGTTATGGGGCGCAGTCTGGGGAGGTGGAAGGACATGGTGCTCCAGACAGGCGGGCGGGCAGGCAGCCACTGCTACTTCAACCTGCACTGCCCAGCCTAGCTCCTCCAGAGCAGCAGCTGGAGGTGAGGGGCAGGCTGGACTGGGCACTGCTCCTCCTGCCTGGGGTGGGGATTGGCTGGGGCAGGGCAAAGGGAGAGCACTGCTGTGAGCACAGGGCCTACTCACACGTGTGTGGGGGAGGGAGGAGGGGGCACCCCCCCCGACCACACTGCCCTAAGCAGTTGCCCACATCATCTACCCCTAAGTCTGGCTCTGCATCAAGAAAAGAAAACAAGTCGCCTCTGAGTGATTAAGTGTACATAACTCATTTAGGCAGTGAAGGCAAATAACTTGGTTTACCCCAAATTGTTCTTACTTGATGTTTAGATATAATACAATCTGCAGCAGTTCATGGGGTGATAGACATGCAGTTTCTCTGTTATACAGGACAATCGTCCTAAGCTGGAGATCATACAGCTTTTCCTAGAAAGGTCTGTGTAAACTGAATTCAGGAAGTGGGTTATGTTTCCAAAATCCTGACAATATCCTGTTTTGGATCTCCCCACATTTGGGGAAGGGGGATGTATTACTCTTCTGTTGCATCTCTTTGAGAGGGAATTCTGGCTATTCCTTTTTGCACTTTCCTGAACACTCTCACTATTATTTATTTTAGTAACCAGAATGGGGGCTGGAGTGTATAGGTGCTAAGGTGCATGGTTGACAGCCCAGAGGTTGCAGGTTTAAGGCAGTAGCAGAAATGCACACAGTATGTATGGCCCTGGCAAATTCCAGCAAGTCTGCAAATTCTGCTAAATACCTGTCATAAGGACACAGGAAAGAAAACTACCTGAACAGCTGGCAAAGATGATTTTTTAAAATCCTACAGTCTCCTGGCTTGCTGGTTTAGAAACTTTTTAAACTACAGCATTCAAAGTCACCTACACTAAGTACAGATATTCAAAAAGCCTGAGTCTGAATCGATTCAATCCTTTTAGGTTAGTCCAAACTGCGTAGATTGAACCAAGAAGCAAGTCAGTAGACATTCACTTCTGATTTTGGAAATGCAGCCACGTGCCTGCAGTGGTTCAGGCTAGAAGCCGGGGGGACTAGAGTGAGCCCTCCCTTCCCTCTGGCAGTGGCTGGAAGGAAGCTGGGAGAGAAGCCCTCTGAGGGTCTTCCCCCCACCGTTTGAGCTAAGAGTGGGGCGGGGGGGGGCATGGCCAGGCCCCAGCAGGTCACTGAGTATGTTTGGGGAGGGGTTTAAACCCCCATCCTGCCCTGCATGGTCCCCAGCCGGGGTGTGCCTGGAGTGGGAGGGGGGAAGCAGCCCTTGCCAAGCTTTTCCCTGCTCGCTGCTCAAGTGGCAGGGGTGGAGGGCATGGTCAGACCCTGGTAGGAGTGGGGGCAGGGACTGCTGCACTGCTGCCAGTGGGAGAGGGGATGGAGAGGGGATTAAACCTCCTTCCCCCTCTTCACCTCAGGCTGTTGGCCTAGAGCTGACATCTAGGCATGTCCCTGTTGCTGCCATCCCATGCTGGTGGGAAGGGGGAAGGGAGTGGGGTTTAAATGCCCCCCACCCCCAAGTGATGAAAAGCCTGGCAGGGGTTGCTGTTCCCCCACTGGACAGACCCCAGCTGCAGTTGAGAGCAGGCTTTCCCCCTCACCCCCAGCTCAAGTGGCGAGGGTGAAGGGCATGGCCAGATGCTGGCCCTATGCCAGCAGCCTGAGGTGAAGGGGGGCAAGGGAGGGGGGCTTACACCAGGTGGGGGAAAGCCTGGCAGGGGCAGCCAGATGCCAGCTGCAGTCTAGAGCGCCACCACCACGCCTTTCTCAGCCAGCTAGAGCAGTGATAGTGCCCCAGCTAGGGAGCAGAGCAGCAGGGCCAACCCTGTTCCACTGGAGCAGACAGCACAGCCTAGTCCAGGGCTGCAAAGCACCCTGGGCTGCTGGGGGACTGTGAGTTAACATAAACCAGGAAGGGGTCTGGGACAGAATTTCCTTAAGCCAGTTTGATCTAAATCAGTTAAGTCTGATACTACATTCAACCAAGTTTATCTTTAATCAGTTCTGGCCATTTTGAAACTGGTTTATGTGTACTTAACTTCTGTTCTGTTACAGGTTTAAACCAGGTTCTGATCACTTAAACCGGTTTATGTGTAACTTCTGTCCCTAGCCATAGTGTCATTTGTTGACAGGGATGGGCTTTTAACACAGTCAGAAACACTACTCGCTCAGCCTGCCTTGTTGTTTTTACTATTTGTTTTATGAACTGGCCTTAAACAATCAAGTACCAAACAATATGAAATGAATCGTAAGGTCTAATACCTTAAGACCCTACCATACTGGGAACTATTCTGTTTCTCTGGATCTTTTATAACTGGAGATATGACAGATCACAAATATAAATCCAGACAGGATTTTGTAAAACATATTTTCTGAATCATTCGTAGAAGTTAAGTATTCATAGAGGACCAAGGAAATAAAGATTTGTTTCAAGGACTCTGAGACTGAGGCAAACAATTTAGTTCTGCTGTAATTCAAGGGTGTCTTTGCTAAAAGACTCCTTGGTTGCCTTCTCCTGTACGCCCTTCCCCCCACCTCTTCCTAGGGTCTCTCGTACTATGAAAGAGCTTTGCTATTCACTACAAGCCTTGTGGAAGGCAATTTTAACTGAAGGCGGTAGTTCCAGGCCCTGCAGCTGATGCCTAGTTGCAAGAAGCCCTCTCTGAGCCCTGTCTAGCCGGTGAGCCAACTGGCTGTCTCTACACAGAAAGCAGTTAAACCCAGTTTGTTTCATTAGTATATCCTCGTGGTTCAATGGCTTTCAAATAGGGTAAGACTTTCATGGTGTGGGGGGCACAAGAATATCAATGTCACATGACATTAATGGGAAGAGCAACACAGTGCTTGGAAATGGTCAGATTGTGACCATCTTGATACTGCAGGGGCATAGGACTGGACAAGGAGAGATGTGCTCTCACGTAGGGAGCTTCGTCGGGAATGTTTAATCCTGTCTACAGAGAATCTGCTCTTACAAGTACATGTAGGAGAGTCTGATCCAACACTGGACAGTATGTAGTGAGATGGTAAGTCAGGAACATAGTGAGAAGTCAAGAAACTGATAACCACGGACCCATATTTGGGAGGCTGTGAGGCTGACTATAACTATTGTCTAGATAAATATTTGTGTGCATGTGTCGTTGTTTTTGATGGAAGTGTATTGTTAATCTTGGCCCAAATAAAATGGAAGCCGAGCTAAATTAAATTCTTCTCCAGGATAATTCTCACACAGAAGTCAGCAGCAAAAGACAAGGGATGCATAGTGCTCAGTTGTCATTTTTTGTCACAGTGATCAAGGCCAATTTAGCTAATGACCCTGTTAAGGATAAACTCATACTTAGACCCCTGAATATGAAGTGAGGTTGTATAAATTAATAATGACATTTACAGTTATCTATATGGAGGGCAGTTTCTGGATAAAATTTTGCAGTGACTTAGTACGGTAGGTTAAAATTGGTTTAAACTGCTTGGGAAATGGGTATAGATACACAAATATGGACAAAGTAATTCATACTGATCTGGACTTCAGCAAACACACAAATCAGGCCAAAGAAGTCAAGGAAGCCAAGAAAGAAATTAACATGTAATTGTAAGGTGAGATCCTGGAAATTTGCTTTGTTTTAAGCCAGCCTGTATGTTGATTTTGCTTCTTGCATCTCTAGCTCCCTTCCGCTCCTCCAGAGTGGAGCAGAGAGATTTCAAGTGGGTCCCAGTGATTCCAATGGAAGTACTGCTAGAGCAGGGGAGGGCAATTATTTTGGGCGGAGGGCTGCTTACTGAGTTTTGACAAGCCGTTGAGGGCCACATGACAGGCAGCCAGAGGCAGATAAATATTATTTTAAACAAATTTTTAGAGGCCCCACAGGCCAGATAGAATGACCTGGCGGGCCGCATTCAGCCCACCCCTGTGCTATAGGAAAGGGCATGAATGTGGAATTGAGGCCTTGAAAAAATAAGAAATGAGATTTTTCTGCGCAATGTATGAATTTCATTTTATGGCCAGCAGTATTTGAAATCAATGAAAAAATGAAAAATGTACGAGCTGTGCTTTGGCACAGGTTTTCTCACTTTAGTGGGCAGTGCTGTTTCCCATTACATTACCCCAGAGAAAGTGACTTTGAAAGAAATTATGGTTGAAATTCCTGGTAAGCAAAGAAATGTGCTACATTTGGGATGACAGATGCTAATGCTTTTGGTACATGGTGGATTGAGAAAGCAGGGACTAGTGATAAATCTACAAACTGCACAAGGCTGAGTTTCTGCCTTCCTGCCTGATCATCATAATGCAGGGGTTTTCAGCCTTTTCTGAAAAGGCAGTGCGGGATGGTGGGTGGTGGCTGCCACATGAGAGCTTCCCCTCCCCCTGCTGTGTTTGGCTGGCCGGGTGGCACCTGTGCAGCCCGCAGTGGGGTGCCACTGTCCTCGCCCGCCAGTCCCTGCTCCTGGGAGGTGATGGGGGGGGTGGCAGCTCCATCCTCGCCTGCCCATGCATAACCCCTA
>NW_017728924.1:15989518-15998831 GCF_001723895.1 Crocodylus porosus | reverse complement strand
TGTCACTTATGTGCATTAAGGCAAATTTGGATGAAAAGAGCAGGGATGGTAGCCTGTACCAGGGGGTCTTCCCAGTGCTGGTTAGATCTCTGCCCACCCACCTGTTTCTGGGCCAGCCTCCCGCCCCTTTTTTGCTCAGGCAGAAACAGCTTACAAAATGAACGAAAGGCTGAAGACAGAGGCTTAATATGCTGTTTCCATGTTCCTTCCCCAAAGCACTGTGATTGGAAGGGGACTCAGAGAAATATCACAGTCACTGGCCAGCTACAGATGTCAATCTTTCCCCCCCTGCTCCCCCTCCCTCTTGTCAGTTTCTGTTCCAGATCTCCAAATCTCTGAATCTTTTTCTGAATCTTTTCTGAATTGATTTGGAGGTTTTCTTGGTCTCCTGATTCAATTTGGATTTGGTGATTCGGCCTCTGAATCAGGCCAAATCTTCTCCAAATTCAATCAGTGACTGAAGCTTCGCACACCCCTGGTAGACACATACCCAAAATATATGACTCATTCTCAGCTCCTCCCCCCAAATCAAAAAGTAACGTGACCAGAGGAATGATGCATATATCTGGCTATTTCCAGCTATCAAGATGGCTCCTTGAGAACCTAGACAGTCATGTATACTGTAAACATAAGCAGCCCCGAGGCTGCTCTGACTTGCAGTAGGATCCAAACCAGCCTCCATTCAGTCCAAGAATAAGAGTACTAAAAAGTGGTACAGAGCCCTTTGCTCCCTACTCCCTAAGGGTCTGTGGTGCAAGCAGTTTGTTAGAAGAGTTCTGCTTTAAAGTACTAATGTTATACTTAGAAACTGTGCTCACCTAAAAGACACTAAAAAGTAGGCTTTGATCAGAAGTCCTGTTTTCAGAATCTACTTATAGCAAAACCTGTAAATGTAACGTTGGCCTTCTAGCCCCTGGTTCAACCCAAACTCTGTTTAAAAAAAAAAAATACCCCAGGCCTTTTTTTAAAGAGAAGAATCACATGGTACTGTAATATGGGAAATAGATCAAATAAACGATACTAGCATATTATTAATATAGTGCTTTTCATTCACTGATATTACAGATATCCAAGCACTTCAGTATATCATAAAATCCAGCTTTTGTATATCCTCATGTAACTCCACTAACATTATGGAACAGTGAAAGCAGTGGGGTTTCAAGGATGTGTTTGAAAGTAGCAAGGGTTTTTGGGGTGATATCTTTTGTTGGATCAACTGAATGGTTGGGATAAAATTAGACAAGTTTTCAAATGAAAGGCATTCTTCATCAGGTCCCAACCATAGCCCAATAAGAGATATCACCCGAAAAGATCCTTGCCTTTCACATAATTCCTGGACTATCACACCTATAGCATCACTCCACAGTTAAAAGTAGATACGTCTTGGTAACTAGAGTCCTAATTAAGCATTGCCTTGTGGTCGCTTTGTGGCACAAAGCAAAGCTGGCACAAAATTACTTCATAGCAGGTGTTCTGGGAATACCCACTGAGGGAGCCCTGTACCCAGCCATTCTGCCAGCAATGCCTAACTTCTGCAGCAGGCCTTGGAAGTAAGGGGCATTCCCTGGCAGAAGCAAACCTGAGAGGGTGGGTCAGGTAGAAACCAGTACCCTGGTGAATCTATGCCCTTGCAAAATCCTGCAGGCATCAGACCACAGGTTAAAATTACCTCTAAGTATTTACAGTCTAAGTACACTACTTTCACAGGCATTACTTCCAGGGCCAACTCCTACAGTTTTCTCTTCCATTAAAGTCAAGGTACTTTTGCATGTGCTGTAGAACTTGGCCTGTAGAAATAATACTTGACTGGACTCTTACTCAAGACTGCATTGACTCTGTGCATTTGCTGATTTGCTAGCACCATCACCATGTTGTTGTTGCCCTTGCAGGCTGTGCTGTATGAGAGGTGGGAGGGGAGAAGATTCATATAGCTCCTACACAAATGTATCTCTTCACAACCTGATCTAAAGTCCACACAAAAGATTTGGGATCATGACTATATCCCTATTTGCTATGGTAGAAAGCCAGCTCCCTTTTCATCTGCTCAGTCATTTGTCTACCTTATTCCTTAGCATTTCTTGATAGTAGACCATACTGCAGTCAACAGCTTCATGCCTTTTCAGAGGGATTGCACCCAAGCCTGTCAAAGCTAACAACTACAGAGAATTTGCATTAATCTGAGGTCCACATACAACTAGTATTTTCCTATACTTGATTCATCACAATCCAATCTGATATGGTTCTAACATTTAAATACATGTAAAAGAGTTATTGTAGAGTCTAATGTTTTAAAAGACATTTAGCTGTGTTAATTTTTTAGCACTGGTTGAAGGTGACACTACATTTCAAATTGAAAAAACTATCCTCTATCAAACAAGTGCAAACACAAGCACTAAACCAAATCCATATGTGCAGCTCCCAGATGCAGGTGTCAAACACATTAAACCACAGAATGCCTTATGTAAAAGTAACTTAAATTACTGGGTTAAGATCACAAAAACAAAGTTAAGAGGGAAGACTTGGTCTTTAATACATTCAGCCTTTTGCATGTATATGATTGCTCATGACTTACAGGTACCAACAGTGCCGTACCTAGGCAACGTGGGTTTTCACACTGAGCAGAGTTAAGGATGTATTTTCAGTTTGACTGCTCTTCTTTTTTTTTTTTAGCACTATTGGGTTAAAACCAGACTTTTCATATTATTTTAATATGTGTTTGTACATCTTAATTTCCTGTATTTTCTTTTATGGTGATATAAAAAATGTCCAGTGAAAGTCTGATGGAACCATAAAAAATTTCTGTGTGGCTCCATTATACTTCATGCTTTAAGGCTGAACCATTTTATGAATCATTCCAAGCCTTTCACAGTACCCAACTGCGTGGAGTTTTGGTTCATTTGGAAACATGCTCAATGCATCTTTGAAGCTTTGCTTAAAAATATTCCAAATTAGCTATCCCAGCAGTCCAAGGTCCTGAGGTGTTACAACCTCACAGTCTATACACAGAAATAATGGCTTATTTTAGGGCATTTTGAGCATCTGATTTTCAATTTTTAATGGCCTAAAAACACTGTCTGAAGACACATAAAGCCAGTATTGAAGGTGAACTGCAATGCATAACTGAATATTGAGCTGAACCTAGGTTAGCAGATGTGAACATACCAAGAAAAGTCTGTTCTCATTATGTTTCCAGTTCATATTTAGGAAGTGAAGACATTCAGTTAAGTTACATTTGAATGCTGGCTACTTCTTTCAAGCAAACCTTCAGGAATTTGAGGTTTACTCACTGCTGGCAATGAGTGCTGACAGTGAGTGAATACAAGGATAGTTGGCCACTAATTTCTGATGCTCTTTAAAGTTCTGTGAGCCTTTTATGCTCCAGATTGTGAGAATACTGAAATAGATTATTTTCCTGAAATTTGAGGTCATGAAAATATCAGTTGTGCCATCTTGCACCCAAACTGCACATGAAACTATGGGCCCATCTAGCCAGTCAAACACTTAAGTGGCCATCTGAGCAAATGAATATCCCATAAGACACTGAAATAGCAAAGGTTAGCAGTGACAAGCAGTCTGTGATCTTTCTGTATGTGCAGCATGAAGGGAAACGGAGAGAGTGAAGAATCTCTGGACAGCCATGGTAGACTCCCATACAATACATGAATCTGGAAGCCCAAATTTATTTTTCCCTTTAACAAACTCTGCTTGAAAATTACTTTATCCATTCCTTGATGTCAAGAAAGATGATTCTAAACAAAAGGCTGCAAATGTCTAAAGGACTGCTGATCCCAGTATGTCTTACTGGTAAATTCTCATGTGTCTTCCTTCAGAGGTTATACAGAAATATAATCATTTGGATGACCCATTCAGGCAGAGAATATCTTCAGTGGTCATGCTACTTGTCAGCTCAGAACATATTGCCATAATGTTTTCTGTAAGGTGTTTCAGCAGCAGCTTTCAGTGCTGTCTGCTGCCCATGTGATATGAACAGTAGGGCTGCTTTGGAGTCATTACTATCTTATTACACTTATCTGTTACATCAGGCACTAGCACCATGGCCTTTGTCAGTGAAATTCAGTCTTGGCTGTTTTAGCATAGCATGTGTGAACTCCTCCAAGTGCTAACCAGTGTGTGACTGGCACAGCATAAGTGTGGAGTTACCCTGGCCCACCACAAGAAGTGTACTTGTTGATTCTGTTAAGAATCTCAATCAGCGCGAAAGCTGTACTTTCCACATCTAACATTACTGACATCTTCCCCGATTTGGCATTTCTCACTTAAAAAGTTCTGCCAACACAAACAGTTCCCAGTCCATGACTGATGCAGAGATTCTTACCCACAAATCTGTAATCCTAAATCGCCTGAAGATCAAGATGATTTAAATGGAAACACTGTTTCTATCAATCACATTTGGTGGATTCAGAATCAGGGGCAAAATCCTTCTTCCTCCCTGCTGCCCCCCACGGGAGAATGGAAAATTGTTCCGTCCTAAATTTGTTTTCTGCCAGTGACTCCTGCTTCCAGTTGATTTTAAAATATTTCTCCTTAATTATTAAGCCTTCCATGAACTGGCAGCTGTTGCCATTCTGTCGTCTTCTCATCAACTCAGTCCACCCTGATAGGGGGTTGTGTATTCCCCACCAGTATTTGAAACAGCAGTATGTTCTAACTCCATTGCCATGTCCCCTGCTACTTTTACATGCAGATCATGTCCAGGGGGCAAAGTAGGAGAGGGTGCCACTGCCCTGGCATGCTTCCCACTTCATCCTGGACCCTGCAGAACTCCCCCTTCAGATTGAGAGGAGGCTGACTGCTCTCTGCTAGATTTTTCTTCACTCTGACTTTCCTCTCCCTCTCCTTCAAATATCTACACAGTACTGAGCAAAGTAAACTACTTCTGACAGGCTCAAGAGCTGGTTGCTCCAGTTGCGATCTGGAAATTATTTGTGGTGTGGGATGGAGGGGTTCATAGCCAGCGGTCAGTGGATCTTCTGATGGAGTCTTGCCGCCTGAGACTTACGGAGCTAAAAAGGCAAATAGTTTCCATGTAGAAGCTTGTGGGGGATGGAGCATCCCCAGTCTCCCCCCATGGTGGGGGAAAACTAGCAGGCCTCAGGGATGGAGCTAAAGGAGGGCAGGTTGTCAAATGCTAACTGGGACCTACATGTGAAACATGTCAACTTCACTGGCAAAACTCTGGTTTGCTTGCTACCTGGGCCTTTATCTGGACTCCCATGTTTTAAGCCTTCCTTTGATCTGATGGGAGACTCAAGAGAAAACTTCAAGTTTCACCCCATAAGATTTCTGCTTCTTCATGCTCTTTATTCCCACAAAAAGGGGGACATGGACCTAGGGGCATGTGGGTGCTGAGCCATTATTTCACTTTTTCTGCTATTAATATTTTCTCCCAACCTTCAGAACAAGTGCCAATTCTTCTGCAACTCAAAGACTACATATGCTGCCCACACGATGATTTGTGGCTGATACAGCTTTGTAGTGGGGGAGCTATGGATTACATTGTGGAACACCTTGAGAAGCATGTGTGAAGACACTATATTGATACTTTTGCCTACTGAATCTGAATCTGGCCACACTGAATCTAGTTTCATGGGTGTTACTTCACTCTTCAGGTTGGTGAGTTGAACATGAGGGTATTAAAATCCCTGCAAAGATCCACATGGGTTAGAGTTGCAAATTGCAGTTTTGGATCTGAATTCCCATATAGACTGAAGGTTTTGGATCTTGGATTTTAGGAGTCAGTCATGAAGGTTGAATCCAGGTTCATATTCCAATTGGAGCCGTGCAGAGAGCAGAAGGTCTATGTCACAGAGGAGTTTGGAATTTGGAACATTTTTTAAATTCTTTATGAAACAGAATCCAAAACAGGGGAGTTAAAAAAGGTTGCTGGGAGACCTGAAGCTCTGGGAGTCTCAGCAAGGTTTCAGAGAATAGTCACTGAAATCAGACTGTTGTTTTCATGTTGACAAAGTTGCATTCTCTAACAGAAAACTGTTCCCTTGGGGAATTTCCAGCCAGTTCTAGGTGTGATCCTTGGACACCTATTCATGACCACCAGATTGCAATCATTTACAACGGAGTATGACATGCACTGTAACATAGATATGCCTCTTTATTTACGTGTAATATGCAAGCCACTGGGCAGTACGAGTTCTCAGCACAAAGGTGTGCTTACACTGCAGAATGGAGTATATTGGGGAAATGATTAAGCTACCTCACACACCAGAAGCAGCAGATGGAGCTTAGCCTGGGTTAATATACTCAGAGTGGGTTTTATAGCTCACACTGAGTTCCAAGCTGCCAATGCTAGAGTGCTTCCAGTCTCCAGGTTAGCTGGGTTATCTCTGTGCTGCACTCTGCAGCATAGCCATAACCTTTATTTTCTAAGTGATATTCTCATCTGACACTTGTAAGAAACCTGATCCTGTCTGTCCTCATGTTAGGCTTCAGTATTTATATAGAAGCACCTGGCATCTTGCTGTTATAGTTATTTCAATATCTGAATACAAAAAAAAACAAAAACCAAAACCCTTTCAAAAATGGACTGAATTTGATACGTGCCTGAAAATAAATGTGTTACTAATCATGAACGTTCCTGGAAGCCAGTGTGTATACTCTGGATAGCAAGCTTAAAAAATACTGGACCCAGATGGGCGGATTCATATGCCAACATGCTGAATTATCCACTGAAGTTTACTGGAAGATCAAAGCAGCAAGTGGAATTTGGAAACCCTACCTAAATACTGAAGTGCACATTTTTACCTCTATCATAAGTTTATCACCCTTTGTAGTTAAATTGTCTCATTAAAACCTTGTACCTTACTTTGAATGTGCTATATGGGAATGACAAAGGCACCATGTTCAATATAAAAATGATACGATTTATGCTATAAATACAAGATGCATTTATAAACACATCCATGGTCATGCAGTACCTACAGGATACACCTACCTACCTTAAGGACTAGTGAGTCAATTTTTCTTGAAAGATGGCGTATTGACAAGCCCACTGTCCTCTAGTTGTCTACAGAACTGATCCAGCACTCAAACTGGAGTGTTCCTCTACTCTCCAATTTGATAGGACTTGTTTAATCAGGTCTTAGGTGCAAATCAGGACCACGTCTAGGTGAGCATGGCCGTGCAGTATGTGGCACCATATACTGCACATCCAGGTGTTCTCTGTGCTGCAAGGTAGCAGCGTGGGGGTGTTTTTTGACCCTGAGATTCCGAAAAATAAAAAGCAGGGTGGTGCACATGGGACAGCATGTGCTGTCCAAAACTGGAGCTTGGCCAGCCAGAGCCATGCTCCAGCTTCTGGCCAGGCTCTGAGCAGCACGATCACCACTGCTGCAGTCCCAGGAGACCCCCCAGCACTCCCCACCCCACCCCACCCTGGGTAACTTGCCGTGAGCCAGAGGGCACGTGGTTTGGGCATTCCCTGGGGACAAGTAACAGCAGCACAAGGAGCCCTGTTGCTAATTGTCCCTGGGGAAACAAACGTCCACACTAGTATGGATGTGGTCCAGGAGTCCAGGCTCTGAGACTACCAGAAAGAGTGCTGATCATTGTGACGTTCTTTCTGGATGAGGAAACCTGTCCACAAGGAGCTGGACACTCAGTGTGCACAGATCACAAATGTTTCCAATATGTGACACCAACTGAAGAACAATCTCCATTTTCGTGGAGAGCCATGTAACATAATGAAAATCTAATTCTGGTAACAATGTACATGTTTCCCAGAGCTGTAAAAGGGAGGATAATAGACAGGTTTGAAATGCACAGGCTTTGGATTGACCAACATCATTAAGATTCAGCAAGCCCCAAAAAAAGGATTATGGAAGGGTTTGCAATGAACCCATGCAAATAGAGGGAAAATGAAATGATGATTCATAATAAGTGCATCTAGCAGTTGGTTAGATACACTCTACATAGTGCAAAAGAGAGCGAGGTGAAAATTGCATCTCTTTATGCCAGCAGAATTGAGGGTTCTCTACATGGAGAGACATTACATGGGGAGAACACCAGCAGCTTCCCTCAAAGGGATTCATTCCCTCAAGAACCTCTTCCACTTGAGCTGCTGTGAAATGTTGCCTCCTTCTGACATTGTCTCTGCTTCAGTAAATAAGGAGGCATTTGTTTGGGCAGTTACGCTCTATAATGTTCATAAAAGGGCAGGAAGAAGAATCTGAAGTCACTCTGATTCAAGAACTATTCATTTCTAAAATGCAATTTTGGAAGCTCGGTGAGAAACACCCATTACTGAATCTTACAAGCATTTAAGAAGAAAATCAAATGGACTGTCAGACACCTTCAAGCCAAAAGAATGATTGAGACCATACCATGGGCTTCTGCGCAAAAGATATTTACATTTCCAACATGCCACAACTTTGGAAATGTAAAGCATCATGTGTGTTGAGAAATATGGGAATAAAATATGAGATTTCTGTTCTAGTCGGGAATGACTGTTGCTACTGAAGCTAAGGTATCCAAGTATGAAATGTACAATCAATGCAGTAAGCAGAATGCAAAAAACCCTCTGAACCCACATGAGATTTCTAATTACATCTTTTTCAGTGCTGGTGCAAATCTATTTGATCTATAACAAAATGATCCACTATTAAATAATCTTTATGCACAATTCTAAATAAGCTGCTGCCTACTGCATAGGTTAGCAACACAACAACATGCTGTATGTTGCAGTTTGACCACATGGGTTTCCGGATGATTCTAAAAAAGACAATAGACCACAGTCCATCCACAATCATTTTTAGCATTTTTGATAGATTCAGATATACAAAGTCAGATACTTGCAACATTAGCAGAGAAGCCAGCAAAATAGCAAAGGACCTGATTTAATAAGAGACCTGTGAACTTCCATCCTTACCATCGTTGGAATATTCAGCACAGATCTCTGTTGGAGTCACCAGCTACAGCCTCACAGGCAGAAAAAGAGCCAGAATCTAAAAAGCTTCTTGGACCAAACTTAAGTAACCCAGAAATATTAATCATTAATTATCATTATAGCTCCAGATGGTCACGGTTTCATTTTGTGATGTACTGTATAGTACGAATATATAACAAAGAAACAGTTATTCCCTAAAAACCAGCTCTATACACAAGAAAGCTAGGAGAAAGCCATTTGGTATTTTTTGGCATCCCCTTTCTCCACTGCAAGTGAGATAGTTTCATAGTTAGTAGGGTTGGAAGGGACCTGAGCAGATCATCAAGTCCGACCCCCTGCCATGGCAGAAAAGAATACTGGGGTCAAATGACCCCAGCAAGGTGATTGTCTAGC
>NW_017728924.1:15973880-15989418 GCF_001723895.1 Crocodylus porosus | reverse complement strand
ACTGAATCTTACAAGCATTTAAGAAGAAAATCAAATGGACTGTCAGACACCTTCAAGCCAAAAGAATGATTGAGACCATACCATGGGCTTCTGCGCAAAAGATATTTACATTTCCAACATGCCACAACTTTGGAAATGTAAAGCATCATGTGTGTTGAGAAATATGGGAATAAAATATGAGATTTCTGTTCTAGTCGGGAATGACTGTTGCTACTGAAGCTAAGGTATCCAAGTATGAAATGTACAATCAATGCAGTAAGCAGAATGCAAAAAACCCTCTGAACCCACATGAGATTTCTAATTACATCTTTTTCAGTGCTGGTGCAAATCTATTTGATCTATAACAAAATGATCCACTATTAAATAATCTTTATGCACAATTCTAAATAAGCTGCTGCCTACTGCATAGGTTAGCAACACAACAACATGCTGTATGTTGCAGTTTGACCACATGGGTTTCCGGATGATTCTAAAAAAGACAATAGACCACAGTCCATCCACAATCATTTTTAGCATTTTTGATAGATTCAGATATACAAAGTCAGATACTTGCAACATTAGCAGAGAAGCCAGCAAAATAGCAAAGGACCTGATTTAATAAGAGACCTGTGAACTTCCATCCTTACCATCGTTGGAATATTCAGCACAGATCTCTGTTGGAGTCACCAGCTACAGCCTCACAGGCAGAAAAAGAGCCAGAATCTAAAAAGCTTCTTGGACCAAACTTAAGTAACCCAGAAATATTAATCATTAATTATCATTATAGCTCCAGATGGTCACGGTTTCATTTTGTGATGTACTGTATAGTACGAATATATAACAAAGAAACAGTTATTCCCTAAAAACCAGCTCTATACACAAGAAAGCTAGGAGAAAGCCATTTGGTATTTTTTGGCATCCCCTTTCTCCACTGCAAGTGAGATAGTTTCATAGTTAGTAGGGTTGGAAGGGACCTGAGCAGATCATCAAGTCCGACCCCCTGCCATGGCAGAAAAGAATACTGGGGTCAAATGACCCCAGCAAGGTGATTGTCTAGCTTTGTCTTAAAGACCCCCAGGGTAGGAGCCAGCACTACTTCTCTTGGAAGTTGGTTCCAGATCCTCGCCGCCCTGACAGTAAAGTAGCGCCTCCTGATGTCTAATCTGAATTTACCCTTGTATTCCAAAAAACAGGTTGCTGATGACCTGCCATGGTAATAGTGATATCACCCACTCCAAGGTCAATGTAAGAACCATTCTCTCAGTGCTGGAGAGAAACAGATGTGATCTAACACAACCAAAGGGAAGACTCTGTTTCCTTTCCTTTGAGGATCTCCAGGATTCTACTGACCACTCCTAACCTGGCCATTGTTAATTAAAAACACCAAAACAGAAAAAAAAGCCTCCAGATGGATGAGACATCTCAGTAGCAGAGCCAAGCCACTGCAAAAAAACCCTCCTTGGAAAACAGGAAGGGTGCCTATAGACATACTAGGGCGTAGGGGTTGGTAGGGTACTTTTTAATTAGAGGAGTTCCCGGAGAGACACTCTAATTATAATGCCTCACCGTCATGTGTGTTAAATCTCCTGTGTTTCAAAATGGCTGTGGGGATGCTTTAATTAACTCATTTGATGAGTTTTAGTTAAAGCACCCCCGTGACCATTTTGAAATATGGGATGCATAATACACGTGATGATAAGGCATGCTGGAGCTCCAGCAAACTTGATTAATCAAGTCTGCTCTGACATGTTCTAATTAGAATGCATCAAAGCATGCCCGTAGGCATCCAAAATGATCAGAAAGCCACCAATGTCAAATAAAATGCAAAAAAAAAAAGGCCTTTATCTGCCTTTTTGGGTATGTATTTTGGGTCGTCTGCCGTGATTTCTATCCTATCAGTGTGATCTGTGTTAACTGTTTTTTTTTAGTTTGTAGCTGTGTTTTTTGCATGTGGATAGTACATTTTGTTTATATTTGGTTAAAAAAAAAAAGACAGAGGAATTTCTGGGGTTTACCATCACTCTGACATAGGGCACAGCTATACCACACCTGGTCAAGAAACTAGCAAAACATACTTTCTCCAAGTAAGATTTTCTCTAATACTGAATCTTTAAGGTTTAAGATACACATGTTGTTGTGGGAAAGCAGTCAGAAGACGTCCGTGTGTTTGCCACAAGCTAGCACTGGCCATAGAGTTCTGCCTTCTTAGAAGCTCCTCTCTCTCTGCCCACCACCTTTTGCTACTGGTCCAATTTCCTGGCTTGCTGATGAATGCCTCCAGCCTGGCTTTTATTTCTTTATTGTATAGGTCCAGGGAAGCTGCAGGCCAGGGCTGCACTTTCTGCCAGTTGGTATTCAGGTAAGGCATGTACGAGTCCTCATTTGTGAGGGTACAACTTCTATTACACTTTGGAATGCAATTTCACAGTGAAGTGTTCAAAGTGTTGCTTGGAATACAAATGTAGACAGGACAAAGCATTATAAATCTTCCTGGAGGGAGAAGTCCTGCCTGGGTGAGCAGGAGAGATTAGGAGATAGATGCAGTCAAACTAATAGGTTCAGGTTTTGGAACAGCTGCGATCCAGAGACCTTCAGAGCTACAAGCCAGGCTTGCTAGCTGATGTTTGCAAGAAACTCAGCTCCCCCGTGGACAGGCTCCAGAAGGAGGCACAGAACAGACGAAGCAGTGGATCATGTTTGCTGTGCAGAGGGTCCTACAGGTGTGTTCTTTATGCCACCGAACAGTACAATGACTCACAGATCTTTGCTCTTGCACACCATCCTCTACTCACCCACTTCAGTAGTGAAACAGCTCTTTTCCTCCGGCAATGAAATAAGTGTTTTTTCTGTGGTGGTGCATAAGTACCTTTTCTTAATGGTCAATAATGGGTGCCATAAAGAAAGAAATTAGGGAAACCCCCAGATCAAACCTACCAACCATTAGGCAATGTCAGGGATGTTGTAATGGCCACATGAAAGATCCTGCCTGGTCTCCTTTATACAGTAGCTCTTAACCAGGGGTGGGCAATTATTTCATCTGGAGGGCCACTTAATGAGTTTTGGTGAGCTGTGGAGGGCCACAATGATAGCCCCGGCCCTTGAAAGGTGCCCTGCCCACTAACCCCTGACCTTTGCCATTGGAAGTACCTCTCCTTGCCCCCAGAAGTGCTCCTTTTGCAGGAGGGAGTGCCATCTTGGAACCAGAAAAAAGCCAAATCAAATTCTAAAAGTCAAACATCTACTATAATGTATTTTAATGTTATTTTAAAAATATTTTTGTCCTGATTAATGTACTTTTGTGTAGCGTATATAGAAGTGATTGCACAATAGCTCAAAAATAATCTTACTCTCGTATATTGTGTGTGGGGTATGGTTGGGGGGTGTGTGTATGGTGGGGTGTGAGGTGTGTATGTCTTTGGGGTTTGTGAGGGTGTGTGGAGCTGTGTGTGTGTGTGTAGGGGTATAGGGTATGTTGCGGGGGTGTGTATATGTGGGAGGAATGTGGGGGTTATGGGCAGGGTGTGTGTGTTTGTGCGGTTTGTGGGGTGTGAGGGAGGTTGGAGGACTCAGTTTCAGTGGGGACCCAGTTTCAGGAGCTGCACGCAGTGGCAAAGAACAGAGCCAGGCCACCCTGGCTGACCTGCCTCTGTCACACAGAGCTCACATACAGCACCTGGGACTCACGTGCTACAAGAGGGAAGCCCATCACAATGGAGCCAGCTGCCTTTCCCACTCCCTGCTGCCATGTGCAGCTCATGGGACTCTGCTGAAAGTCGCGGGGAGCCCTGCTCCCTGCTTACCTGGCTCCACTTCTTGCCACTACATGCAGCTCCCAAACCTGGCTGGAGCTGCATGCTGCCTGGGGGCTGTGCCCTCACAGGCCACGAGCACCCTGAAGGCCTGCTGCCTCCTACTGTCACCGGCAGTGACGCTTGTGTACCATAGGGGCATGTGGGGGGGTCCCCCCATCCTCCCTCACACCCCACAAACCCCACACACACCCACACCCTGCCCACCCGAGCTCCATGCTCCTGTCACCCCACTAAGCTTGGGTCCTGGGCTCTGTGCTCCCACCAGCCCAATGCACCATGCTTCTACCCAGCTGCAGCTTCTTTACCTAGTGCCTGGAGTGAGTGCTGCAGCAGGGACATGAGGAGGAGCCGCTGGAGGTGAAGCCGAGGGGAAGCTAAGCAGGTCTGCTGGCAGCTGCAGCAGTGCCTGGAAGTTGTGAATGCTGGCTGGGGCCATGGCCCTCCTGCGCAGGAGGTTGGGAGTGAAGCATGTGGGCTGGGTGGGGTACAATTAATTGGTAGACACCTATGGGCCAAAGAAATTGCCTCGTGGGCTAGATGCAAACTGTGGGCCTTATTTTGCCCTCCCCCACTCTTAAAAATAAGCACGTACTAAAATGTACAGTCTGGAGGAATTTGCTGTACAGTATCCAATCACATTTTCAGTCATACAATTCTACAATGCTGCTCCTCTGATTTACAACAGTTCTTATTCATTAGGAAGCTAAGCTAAAATATGAGATATAGGGCTGTAATTGTATAGGGCAAATCCTACCCTGGTTCTCTGGTAAGATTACACGATTATGCATTTGACATAGCATTTTAGAACTACTCATTAATGCAGCAGTTTGCAAGCAACCATTTTTTAATTCTGAGCCTGCTTTTGTTGTAAGAATTAAAAAGAAACCCAAGAAAAAGAAGCCACTAGAGGAAATAGTAGTGCTGATTATAATAAAGAACATGTCTGTTCCGTCCCATGTCACAAATGGGGCATCTAATGGGGTTTGCTTTATGAAAGCTACTCAGCATTTTTCTAGTACTTCTTATAACCTAGCACAACCCCAGCACATCTTAGAGACGATTGTGGTATCATAAATGTGAATTACCTGGGCACCGTGGGCAGCACAGTTGTGGCACATGCACTGGGGTAGGACAGTGTAGGTTTGGACATCTTATTCTGCTGCACAGTACGTTCCCATTCTGGGGGAGGAATGCAACAATAAAATAAATTAATGTATTGGGTCATCTTACATTGTTCAGCTCTCTATTCTGCACCTAGCTGTTCTGGTGCTGAATGTATGAAGGTTGAGATTCTGATTTCAGCTGAAATCTAGAATACCTCACCTCATTTTGATTTACACTAGTCACTGAAGGCACCTATACATGTGCTAGATGTCTGCTCCAATGCATGGTAATTAACACGCAGCCTCCAGCAGCCTTTGCATCATATGTATTCAGCATCCCTGCACTTCAAAATGGTAGCAGGGGCTCTTTAAAGCTTGAATGAGCTTTAGTTAAAGTGTCCCCTCTCCCCCCCATTTTGTACTATGGGATGCTGAATACTTCAAAAACAGTGGCTCCTGAGAGCCCCCCCATCTGCCCCGGAGCACAAGTAAAGATGCCCTGAGATCTGAATGCGGCACAAATCTACAAAATAGCATAGATGCTTTAAGTTCAAAAGAAAAGCCTAAATTGTGGGATCAGAAAAATTTTCACTTATGTAGTCAAGCTGATTTTGAACCAAATTATATTCAGTAACTGCTTTTCCAAAGCTCAGGAATAGATAATGAATAGTAGGTCTCCAGGGCACCCCCTGTTGAGGATTAGTTCAAGACCACAAGAGACCATGAGGTCTGCAATTTTTCTTAAGGCTGCAGAGATTCCTCTGTTCTTATTTTATTGGTTCCCCAGTAGACAAAGAAAACCAGCTGGTAAACAGTCATTTTTCTAAGAAATCTGAGCAGGACTTGGGAATAGTGTTCATTATTCACATGATTAACAAAATATTCTATTTGACCCTATCTAGGCTTGATTTATAATTAAAACATAGGGCATTTTCAGTCTTCTGTGTCTGCAAACCATCTACATTATTCTAGAAAATACTGACTGTTTCAGATTTCCACTTCTCCAACCATAATTCATACCCTGATTTAGCTGTAGAAATTACTTGTGTTTGTAACAGAAAAAGACCTTCAGTCTGAACATTTGTCACAGCTTGTAGTTTAAGGTGTACCTTGAAATAAATCCTCTTAATTTTCACATGGTTATCAGAAATATACGACTGGTACAACTAATTAATTTCCATTTGATTAGGTTTTAACTTTCCCTACACACAGTTTCCTTGTATTCATCATAAAGTGCAGTTCTGTTCTGAAAAAAGTCTCTCTCAAATGGGTAGTAATCATATTCTAGTATTTTGTGTCTCAGTGGGTACGTTTACTCTAGAGTAATTTACTCTAGAGTAAACCTACCCCAGGCAGGCATCTACTTGTGTAGGAAAGCAGAAGTAGATTTGTTGCTCAAAGCAGCAGTCTGCTTCTGCCCCTACCAGCCCTGCACTGGCACCCTGCAGCAGCCAGAAGGAGCTCTAGGCTCCCCCAGGTGCTAGCCCCTGCAATAGCAGTGATCACAGGGCCAAGAGACAGCTGTCTCTTGGCAGGGGCTGGGAGATTGTTCCCTGTCCTTGGGAGCTGCCTGGTGCCAGGGCGGGCTCCAATGGCAGAGCCAAGGCAGTTACAATGTCCCACTGCCATGGCAGCATGGAGCTCCCAGCCCTGGCTCCCTGATCAGGGGCAGAGGGCTTGGAAAGAACTGAAGGGAAGGGGCAGGATGATCCGTTGGTGGGCCAGCTAGCAGCAAGCCTCTGGCTGGGTAGGCAGTCCTCTGCCCCTCCCCTTCAGCTCTTTCCTAGCCCCACACTTCGATTGCCTGATTGGGTCTTAGGGATAGCACCTGCCCTGACTGAGACAGTTCCCAGCCAGCTCTGGGCTATATGTGGAAGACTGCATGTGCAGCCTAGAGCTGGCTGGGGACTGCCTAAAATGGAATAGTCCCCAGCCACCTCCAGGTTGCACATGCAGACTTTCCCATGCAGCCCAGGCCTGGCCAGGAATTGTCCCAATTATTGGCAGGTCCCGTCAGCTCCATGCTGGGCAGGGAATTGTCCCTGTGCACGGAGCTCCCAGCCCCAGTTCCATTGTGGAGCTGGGGCTGGGAGATAACAATCCCGCAGCCCCGGAGTGGGGGTTCAGAGCTCCCTGCCGCTGAGGCAGAGGGATGTTGTATCTGCCCAGGCTACGGTGGTGGAGCCTGGCTTGGCCGCAGGCAGCTCTGGAGGGGAAGGAGCAATCTCCCACACCCTGCTGCCCAGCTGACCAAGAGCCAATTTTCTCCTGGTTAGCTGTCCACGCATGCCATACTGTGCAGTAGTTACTCCTGAATACATTTGCTACTTGTATTTACAGGCAGCAAATTTATTTGAGATTAGAGCAAACTGCTGTGCAATAGGTGCCCACATGTGCAGACAATGATGATTACTGCACAGTAGTTTGCTTTAATCTCTAGTAAAGCATCTCATGTAGACACGCCCAGTGATTGCAAATTGGAAGTGCTGGGTTTAAAAAACAGGGACAACTTTTAGATTGTAAATTCTTTGGGGCTTGAGTACTCATTCACTATTGGTCTCTACAGTGCCTTGCAGAACAAGTCACCAGTCTGGTGGGTTGACAGGCACTGCTGCAATATGAAGGTTAATGAATACTATGCTACTTAAAATGGATGTGGCTTCCTTCATTTCAGTGGAATTTTCCTTGCTTTCACCAGCAAAAAATTTGACCCACAACAGACTGTCTTTTATTATTACTTACTAGCCCTGAAACTCACCATGGCTCTGAAAGCCAATCTGGGTCCATTCCTTCTTGTGCATCATTACTTATAATGAAAGTTCTCCAAGCCTAAGTTTTGTTCTCACTAACTGCTGGACCATCCCACTGGCTTCACTGGATTCAAACCGGTAAGGAAGGCCAACCGCACCTTGTCATGCATCCACAGATGCATCTCGAGCAGGTCCAAAGAGGTGATCCTCCCCCTTTATGTGGCACTGGTCAGGCCGCAGTTGGAGTACTGCGTCCAGTTCTGGGCGCTGCACTTCAGGAGGGATGTGGACAGCATGGAGAGGGTCCAGAGGAGGGCCACTCGCATGATCAGGGGACAACAGGGCAGGCCCTATGAGGAGAGGCTACGGGACCTGAACCTGTTCAGCCTCCAAAAGAGAAGGCTGAGGGGGGATCTCGTGGCCTGTTATAAACTAGTCAGGAGGGATCAGCAGGCATTGGGGGAGTCACTGTTCCCCCGAGCACCGCCAGGAGTGACCAGGAATAACCGTCACAAGTTGGCAGAGGGTAGGTTTAGGTTAGATATCAGGAGGCGCTACTTCACGGTCAGGGCGGCTAGGGTCTGGAACCAGCTTCCAAGAGAAGAGGTGCTGGCCCCTACCCTGGGGGTCTTTAAGAGGAGGTTAGATGAACATCTTGCTGAGGTCGTTTGACCTCAGTACTCTTTCCTGCCATGGCAGGGGGTCGGACTAGATGATCTGCTCAGGTCCCTTCCGACCCTAGAAACTATGAAACGGTGAAACCTTTATATGCAACTGAAATGTAATGAGCAATTCTGTACCATATACAAATAGAATTCAACTCTCTTCCTATGCTGTAAGGGTGCCACTAAAAAGCAGTAAACATTGTTTTAGTTGCTGCCATCTGCAAATCAAACTCTGAACACATGCAGAGGAGCAGCTGGCCTGAGCACTAGAGCTCTATGTTTTAAACAGTACATTTCAGGGTAAAGTAGAAATCTGGCAAGTTACAAGCACTGCAATTTACCTAAAGCTAATTAACAACACTGCTGTTCCAATGCCAGCACTCCCACTTACAGGAGATAAAGGATTACCTGGAGTTACTCTGCTTACTTAGAACCTGGAAGTCTTTCCTTTAAACAAGTCACAATAACATACAAAACACCATGAAGGATTTTTTTCCCTCTGATGCATAAATTGGTTGGTTTGGGTTTTTTTTACCTTCTTCTGAACCATCAGAGATTAACCGTATTTGCAGATGGGATATTGAGCACGCTGGTGCTTGGAGGTAGTACAGAGAGCTGTCTCAGGTGCCTGGCCCATGTGACTTGTTCACATGCTCAGGGTCAGACCAGTTGCTGGATCTGGGGTCAGGGAGGAGTATTTTTCTGGCTCATAATTGCAGGGATTCTTGAGAGTGGAGGATTCACTTTTTTTGGCAGCATATCGGGTATAGTTCACCTGATGAGACCATCTTGTATTTCTTACTCAATCGTTTCCCCCAGTTGCCTGAGACTTGGACATTGGTGGCTCCCTGATCTCTCCTTTTCTCTGTCTGTGGCAAACTACAGTTTAGCTTGTTATGATTAAAATTGTTGGCTAAACTGAAGCTTGATATAAGGTGCATGAGTGAAACTTAATGGCCTCTGGTGTATAGGAGGTCAGGCTAGATGATCCAATACCCCTGTTTATCATAATTTATCTGAAATAGGGTAAAATAAGAGCCCTCCTCACTCTAGGTGACTATTCAGATGGTAATCCCTTGGGCCATATCTTTGCTCAGCAGAAAACTTAAGTGGCTAAGCACTAGGGAAGTCCACTGGGAACCTTCCCTGTTAGTCAGTTTACAGGATGGCGATACATTCATGCCACAGCTCCAAGATCTTTAAAAAAAGAGGGAGAGATCAATCAATCAGTGGTTCCATGTGGTTTCAAGATCCATAGGATGGAGGGAGCCACTTCTAGGTGATACCTGGCAATAAGCACCTCTGGCATGGTCTCCTCCTGGCATGAGCTACTGCTGCCTCCTGAATCTTGGGGGGCACCCACAGAAGCTGCCGCCAGCGGTGGCCCTGTTGGGGGGGGGCACCAGCCCTACCAACAGCATCAGTGTTGGCCATCAGGGGAGCACCGGCCCCTTCGGGGGGGGCACATGCACCCTTGTGCACCCCCTATCAGTCGCCTCCTAGCCTATGCCTCCTAGCCTACTTCTGCTTCCCCAAATCCATGCATAAGTCTTTCTGCCATTCTTGACATCCACATCTGTGTGCGTCTATGGGTCATGGAAATAGGATCTTCCGTCTTTGAGTCTATTTGTGTATGGATTGGCATGTCTTGTGGAAGTTCTCATTTAACTTTAAACACTATGGGGCTTCCCCAGACCTTAAGAAAGCCTTCTACTTACTTTACCATTTTTCTTCCCTCCTGTCCAACTTTTCCCTAATGTCATTGGTCAATGGTCTGTCTTCAGATTGCTAGCGTCTCTGGTGAATTCCACTGCCTCAATGAGGTACAGCCCTTAAACATTTAATGAGTGCTTTTTTCCAAGCACTAATTCCAAAGAGGTTTTAAACATCTGCGTGAAGATTATCAGCAAAAGTGAATAAAAATCTGCCTAACTTAAAAAGGGGACTTTCCTCTTTTCACAATGCTACGTAGTCGCGTCATACTCTCTCTGCTTCACAGATGTGCACCCCTGCCAAGCTTGTGTGCTACTGTTTGTAAGCCTCTGTGCACAGAAGTGAAGCAACAAATTCCTCAGCATAAATGCTGCAGAGAGCCCACTATTTTACATTTGCTGGGGAATAAAAGATAAGAAGACTATGTATACCATTAAAGATAGCAGATAGATCGCTGCATTTAGAGTATCTTGGCCTTTTGGCTAAGATCAAGTGTAGATCCCTTTGGTTTAGCCATTTTAAAGTACTCTAAGGGAAATTTTTTGCCTTTAGATATGCCTCCCTCCTGCAGCTATTTATGATACTACCAAGGAACTATAAGGGTGATATCTAAGCATCAATTCAAGGCAGCTTAATTATATCTCAGAGGGACCATCCTTTTATGTCCAAGTCAATTCTCCCTCCTTCCCTCATCCTTCATTAACTCTGTCTATTTGTAGTTGTTTCTACAGATAGGCCTCCTTGGGAAAGATCTCTCTATTCTGGTAATACTTTACTGGAGAGCTGGTTTGCAGTTAGATCAAGTGTAGGCTCAGTCTGATCTTCCATTCTGGTAACAAGATAAAGATTGCACTTGGATGCCAGGATTAAACTATTTAAGATTCACTGCAAGGAATGTACAAAGCTGCTGCCTAACAAAGGAGACGACATGCATGATCTGGGCATTTTTTGGTGGTCTTGGTCTCCTCTGTGAAGATATCCCATAACTAAGATTCTCTGCCTCTTTTCTCTGCAGCTGCCAAGGAAGCCAGTAGGAGATGGACACATCCACAGCAGGTCTGGGCCACACAGCTTCATAAAAAAATGTTGAGAACATGCAGAAGGTCTGGAGATTGAAACCTGGATTTACCTCTGAGCAGAGACAGTTAACACAGTAAACGAGTCCATAGGGCTCTAGGTAGGGATGCCATCTTTCACCTACACGGTACTTCTTATCTTGAAACACACAGTTTGTCTCTGAATCTGTTAAAGTAATACACAATAGAAAGAGCTATAGATAAATCATACCATTCAGTGCATAAACGCAGCTGTAAGTACATAGTCTGTGTAGGATTCTTTAACTCAGTTTGTAGAAGGTGCAAAGAAGTTTGTTGTAAAGAACTCCATTTTTTCTTTTCATGCAGAATCCTATTTCAGCATGAAGATGCTTTAGTTTCAGACAAAGAATAACAGTTATTTCATATGGTGCTTTTTATGCTGGATTAGTTCATTAGCCTTTTACTCCCTAGAGGCTTGTTTAAATTACAAATTAAAAATCATGGTCATTCAGCCAAATTTGTAGTAAATAAAATGTTCCCATTCCAAAATCATTGCAACAGCTGTTGCTTGGGAAAGGCCCAGGATCTGGTCAGCACAGGTGTTGAAATCTGGGATTACAGAACGAGGAAACATGTATTGTACTTGTACACGTTCAGTATTTCTGTAGCTCAACAACTTGATCACAGAGGAGCATATCATGCTATTTTTAAACAGTTTTCATCAACCTGCAAATGTATTGCTGTTTGAGACATTAGGGGTCTAATGTGCAGTAGATGCCATTCTCTAATTTGGAAAGCGCATTTTTTGCAGTTAGCCCTCTTGCTACCCGCTTGCTCAGCAAATATTAATGTCGTGTCTCTCACTCCTGCTAAAAACTGTGAAGGCATCTTGTTATTACACTGTCTCCACGACAGAGATACTCACTCTTGTCAAGCCACATGATAAATGATCACCCTCATTATAAACATACTCCATAGTATCAAAAAACCACTTGTCCCCCAAGCACTAAATGAGAGCGGAATGAATGTTCTTAGCATTCAGTCTGCTAAAAGCAGGTAGCAAGATGCAAGGATTACTAGCAGCATGTGTGAAGTGATCTGCTTTCACTTCAGACAGCTGCACTGTGAAAGAAATTCAGTATCTGAAAAACTAGTGAGTTGACATTGCAGCCGACAGTTTCCTAAGTTGCCTCTCTTCTGAGTGTGGATAGCTGTATGCTTCTTTGGTGGTACATAAACTGAGTAGACAAGGGAATGCTTCCTTTGGACCACCTTCTTTTATTTTGCACTGCATCCACTAATTTAGGATGAGAAGCTGGAAAAACTGCTGACAGTAAAGAGTAGCTAAAATTTTCAGCTGTAAGAATAATTACTGAGCTATGCAAAAACTGGCCAAAAGATCTGGACATGAAGGCAAGGAAAAACACTCCAGGTGCCTCCCAACAAAACCGTAGTAGTCACCGTCGATGCTAGAGTGTGTTGTTAGTTATTTCTTTCTGCCACTCAGCTTCTTCTGAAATGTGTTAACATCTCCCACAGATCATTGGTTTTCTGGAAACAGTCCCTTTGTTTTGTGTGCTTTTCAATACATCTCATCAAGTTTTTGACAGTGCTTGGACCCTTACTTTTCTCAAAGGGTAGATCTCATCCAGTTCAGATGAGGTTGTTTTTGGAACATGAGAGAACTCTTTTGGAAGAGGTTTACACTAGCCGAAAACCTCAGCAGAATAGTCTTATGCATGGGACAAAATCCAGATAATCCGTCAGATGTTTACAGAGGTCACTAAATGGAATTAAGCACCCTTTATTTAGGACATTTGAAATAAAACAGATTCTCCAACTGATGTGTTATGTTCTTTTGGAGCAATGAAAACTGAATGGTTTTAAAGAAACACCAAAATGTAGTTTGACTTCATTGTACTAAATGAAATCGCAAATGAGGAAACCGCTTTGCTGAATTATGAACCTTTTAACATTAAGGACCCTGCTAAAAGACCAGTACTTCCAACATTTGTATCTGAAGATTTGTACTGCCGTGTGTGTTAGACAACCCCCCCCCACGCACAGATGTATGAGAGATGCATTTTTCTGGAAGTTTACTTACGTTTTATTTGTTCCAATTTACCACCATCTATGAAAAGGAGACAGAGCATAGTGTGCAAGATAAATCGAAAGTTCTCCAATCTCCACTTTTTTTTCATTTTTGCCAACAAAAGGGAAGAAAAATCCTTCAAAATACAGAATATTGAACTGTTGGGAAGAAAATATGAAAAGACTTAAGACTGATATTCTGTGGGACTATGTAAGTACACCTCCAATACGATTTCAAGCAAAATGTAAAAGTTTTAACACTGCCAGGACAAATATATATATATATATATGGAGAGAGCGTCATTTAGAAAGAGCGTCATTTAGTGGAAACATCTTAAGCTTCAGATGAAACTGCTTTGCTTTTGGAAAAGGGACACCATTCTCTGTCATGAAATTCAAAAAATCAGTATTACCTCCTATGTAGCCCTTATCTAATTCCAAAGCAGAAAAGCAGTGCAAATTCTTAAGGTCCTTTTTTTCACAAGTTGAGTTGCAAGCTCTCGCTTGAAGAGAAGCAGATCTTCTGGATGTAAATAGGGAAATATGAATGTTGTTTGTAATGCCTTAGCTGGTCGCATCATAAGATTGAATACACTTAATATGTTAACCCTTTAATGTGCAGTTAACTTTTAGTGTGAAATCTGGGCCACAATGAAATCAGTGGGAGCTTTCTCTTTTACTCGAGTACATTCAAGATTTCACCATTAGTTAACTCGTTCCTCCCCCATGCACACCGCCTAAACTCCAGTTATTTGGGGACTCTGGACAATTAATTTCTGAAGAGTTAACCCTTACAGCTGCTTTGAACCCTATGCTGATAACCCTTGCATTTAGCAGTTGTATCTGGAAATACAGTATAAACATGATATCCAGCCCTTTAGTACCCAAATCCTGTCAACAAAGAGCAGAGGTTTCTCGGAGAGCTGCATTGGTGTCATACTTTCTACAAGCATAATTATATTGTTTGTTTTAAAATGCTCTTTACAGTAAAAAGAAGAAAGTGATCAAATTGTATTTAACCAAATCTGGAGCTTTTTAAAAAAAATCCGACTTGGAATTAGGGTGTTTTCTTCTTATTCCTTATGAAAAACTCTTCCCCTGTTCAAAGGAATTTACCAGACTAGTCTTTTTTGAACAGTCTTGATATTGGACTTGATACTGACCTCTGTAAAAGTCTGCAAAGCCATTTAGTATTTAAAAGTTAAAACAATGATATAAACTGCTTTATGAAATAAGTTCTATTCATTTGAGATCTTTGGCTTATATTAAAAATAGATCACAAATCAAGATTTCACAAGGTTTCAGCTGATACACAATCAACACAGCAGTATTTACTAAACATGGAGATAAAGAAAAATAAGGACATGTTATTCAGGAATACAAGCACTGAGAAAAGGAACAACACTCAACATACTGGGGCAAATGCTCATTGTAGAGACTTTCCATTTTAGACAGCAAACAACTAAAGAGTAATAAACGTTACAGTCATCTAGGGAATCGACGTTACTTTTTATAAAAACTTTCCAGGCAGGAATGTTCTTTCTGACCCGGGTTTCTGTAACGTGACGCTGGTACTACGGGTGATTTTTGATCTTTTTACGTGTGTATTACTCTCTTCACCATGCTGTCATTTCTTTGCCCTACCTCAACACAACACAACGTAACAGTAAGAAATGCTATCCATCCTAGCGACTGAAAACCACACGGCCCGGCCCCCCGTTTGTATTGTAGTGACTCCTAAATCATTTAAAGTGCATGTGAAAACGTTCACAAGCCGAAAGGTGCTTCCTCTGCACAGAAGCAAAAGAGCGGTTCACCGTCCCTCTTGGAAGCAGGATAGGAAACTGTAATTTAAGGAAAAAGTTTGATTCCCCATTCTTCCCCCCTGGAACATGTCGGTCTCTCACAGAACCATTTCTAAGCTGCACTTTTTGGGGTGTTTAAAATTTAAACCTTGCCATTTAGTCTCTGCACAGCATGCAAAACCCCAGGGCATCACTGGGCCTGGCAGCAGCAGGAACACTTACAACCTCTGGCCTCTTCTGCGGGCAAAACCTAGTTACAAAGGGAGCAGGATTCATCCTCCATCCTACCTCCGAGCTACTTCCAACCCCGGGGCAGGGCAAGGGAGGGAGGAGTTGATCATCGAGCTGTGCAAACGGTCACCCGGAGCCGGGAGCGGCCCCTCCTCGCGCGCAGCCCGGTCGTGGGTTGAATCCCTGGCGAGGAAAACCAACCTGCTGAATGCCCGCCGCCCGCGGGGCCAGGGCTGGACCCGGGGCACCAACCTGCGGGGCCGGCACCTGTACCTGCTGCTGCGGCTCCCTCGGGATGCTGAGTGAGCGAGCCGCGCCGCGCCGCGCCGCGCCGAGCCGAGCCGCTCTTTCG
>NW_017728924.1:15952507-15973780 GCF_001723895.1 Crocodylus porosus | reverse complement strand
GGGCGGAGCTGGGCCGCGCCCGCGGGAGGCGCTGCGGTGCGGTGCCGGCGGGCCGGGGCTCCGTCGCGGTCAAGGGCACGGCGAAGAGCTGGGGCAGCCCGCCCCGCGTAGGAAGGGAGGAGGGGCGGAGCCGGCACCAGCGAGCTGCGAGGGCATCGCGGAGGGAAAGCCTCGTGCCGGCGCCCGCCTCCTCCTCAGGGCCGGCGCGGGAGCCGTGAGGGGAGGCGGGCGCTCGCCGGAGCCTGGGGGAGGTGCTGGGGCGGGCGGGGTTGTCGAGTCCGAGAAGCGGGGGCTGAAGGTGAAGGGGGCTGGTAGCAGCCTGAGGGGATGGAGCTGGGCTGGGCTCAGCGGCGGGCCACAGAATAAGGAGCCAGGGGGGTAGGGCGCTTCGCCCCCCGCCTGGTGAGGGTCTCATACGGGGGGGGGGACTACAGGTGATCCCCTCCATGCCCCGTCTCTCCTGAGCCTAAGACTGCCTAGGACCGGGTGGTATTAGTTGCCTTTTTAAGTGGGGTGGTTTTTTTTCAGCGCTAATTTCTGAGGCGTAATAAAATATACCGTGACAGAAAAATAACGCTGCCTTCTGGAGCTGAACGTTTTGTAACGTGCAGACACAGTCCTGCGTTGTGCATCTGTTTGACTCCAGGGGAGTGTGTGTGGGGTGCCAGCCCTGCACACGCGGGAGCGACTCTTGTTTCCACCGTGGGCGAACACGAGAAATTCTCCTACGGGGTTGGGAGCCCCCGCTGCAAAATCACTGGCGAGGCGTGAGCCATGGCCAGCGGTGGGAACATGCACGTGGAAAAACAAATGCCAAGACAATGGGAATGTTATAAATTCCCCCTCATGGGTAGAAAACCCGATTCATTGAGACCCTGCTCCTGCAAGGACTCATTCATGGAGTTTCCCACTGTGGGTCGAGTTTAGTATTTGCTTAATTCTGTGTGACTGGACCACAAAGCTCAGAGTTGAAGAGGAGCAGCACCTAATGAGATCTGGCCTTTAAACATGTTGCCTGGTCAAATTGCTTGGCCTCCACCTATGATTACAGATGTGGCATGCAAACAACCCCCTGCGTGCGCTGAGGGCCTCAGCTCTGAGCAATCCAACCCCTGAACACTCCCCTAGGAGCCTGATCCAAAGTCCAGGCAAGCCGGTTTAAATCAAGACCGAACGTCTCTCTAGGGGTTATGGAGGCACAGGCACTTCACTGACTGCAGGATAAAAGAGACGTGGAGTTTTACTGCACATCAATTACTCTGTGGCAAGTCCTCCCATGCATCTTGTGTTAAGTAGAAGCCAAATGTGCTCAGTGAAAATGGAGTAACTTTTTGCATTTTGGCTTCTGCTGAGAAACACCTGTTTGGAAGGGACCTCAGTGGTCAACTATTCCTGTCCCCAGCATGGAGACATGATTGCTGTTCCTAAACTATCCAAGATCGATGCTTAGCCAACCCCTTTCTTAGAGTCTTCAAAGAAGATTTCACAACTTTCCTATGCATGGAAGAATACTTCAGAATCTCGGTTTAACAGGATTCAACCCTGTGCATGGAAATCCCAAAGGAATCCTAGACCATTGCTCTGACCACGAGTACGAGACATAAATCATCTGGGGTAAGAGCATGCATATGGTCAATAACTGCAGAATTTTACCCACGCTTTTACCCACACAGTAACTAGTTTAGGTGTTCATATCCTAAGAGAGAGGTTTTAGTTTTTAGCCAGAGGCTTGATGTAGGAATTACAAGTTCTCTGGCCTTGCAGAAGATCAAAGATGGTTGTACTGATCCTCTTCATTTTTTTTATCTATGGGAAAAAAATCACAGTTGTGTTGGTGGCTTAGTAGGTAGCAGTTTTCTTCCAAGCCTGCACTGAATTGTTTTCTTCATGATGTTAGGAGCTGAGGTGCCATCTTCCAGATGAGATGTGAACATAACCAATGGCCATGAAAGAGGAGCAGCTTTGAAAGAGCAGGAGCAGCTGACATCATGTCCTGGCCAAAATCCAGCATAACATTTCACTCTAGTTTTCGGAGGTTGCGTAATACTACAGTAGGTTAAAGTCTTCATTTCTCTGCTAGGTCTCTAAACCATTATTTTTGTTCTGTAATTGGAGTGATTATATTTTTCTGTTATAGAGATGGTTGAATGTTGGTGAATTACCAGTAAGTAACCTTTATGTAGACGCTACATTGCAGAGTATGTATAATAGGATTTTTGCAAGTGCCTACATTTCAATGAGAGTTCAACAGCTAATTATCAGTGTTGTTTAAAATGGAACCCCAAATTGGTCATTCTCTGTTTTTGTCTGTGTCATCTTATAAAAGTATACTGCTGACTTTCTCTTGACTGTGGCTCTGACACGTTTCCTTATTTTGCCTTATAGAAAAACCCAAGATAATTTAGTAGGGATGAAAATATTATTCTGTATAGCTACACAGTATAGTAGAGAATGAGATCCTTTCTACAGAGTTTGAGTTGTCTGGTAAAACTCTGTGGAAAAGAGAGAATTATTTATTGGGTTCTAACAGGTAGTTCAAGAAAATGAGGGGCTAGCTCAAAGTTGTCATTTTCTATTAAATTCTGTGAGATGATGGTATAAGGTCAAGGAGACAGGTTGCCCTTGCAATGACATGCTTGGGCTCAAGGCTTTCTTTGAAAAATAAAATATAAAGCATGTATCTTGGCTCCCATCAATCTTGGAGCCCCAGGGGACTGACTAGGCTTGGGAATGCATTGCCTTTTACTGAGGTGAGGACCAAGATAGATTGGAGGGGAATTGAGAAGAAAGCTGGTAGTACAGCTATTCACAGTGGGTTTATTTCAGCTGTTAAAATACCACTGTTGAGCAATTTTAACCTTCTGAACCAAAGAAATTAAAAACTAATGCTATATCAGTCTTGGTCCACCTCATTATGCCTTGCATTGTCATTGCAGCTGATACAGCTTTGTATTAGAGTCTGTGACCTGTGTGTCACCTCATCTATGTTGCAGTACTCAAATACAATGCACACAATAGGTGCACAGAACTAATAAACTCTGGAATAGGGTTGTACTTGTAAATACAAGTAGTAGCTTGCTCTGGAGTTTTTTCATGTGCAGCAGTGCATAAGTAGACACTGCCTGGCTGGTTGGGGCATGAGGGTGCTTCAGTATGGGGGCTGCCTGCTGGCTAGCCATGCACTGAAGCACCTTTGTGCCCTAGCCAGACCTTCCAGAGCACATTGAACCTGGTCAGAGTAGCTCTGAGCTGCTGTCAGCTGGGGCTGCTCCAGCCAGGCTCAATGTGCAGCACACGAATAAACTCTGAAGCAATATGCTTCATGGTTATTTGCTCCTGGGCACACATTCAAATGGCCCACCCAGGAGCAAAAAACTCTGGAACTTTATTTGTGTGCACTAATTGCACATGTAGACACACCCTGTATTCCCTAAAGCAGTGATTCTCAACCTTTTCAGACTCAAGGCATCCCTTGTTAGACTCAGCCCCTCCCCTTTTTGGAAAATGCCAGCTCTGACGGTTCACTGTTTTTTGGAGTTTGGGGAGAAAAAATTGCACAAAACAACATTTCTCCCCTTGCATCCCCAGGGATGGGCCTTAAAGACTCAAGGATGCCCCTACAGTTTTAAACAGCTCAGAGATTTATCCATGTGACTCTCATTAAAGGTAATGGGACTTATCCAGCCAACAATCCGTGAAACTGGCAATTAGAGCTCCATCTCTTTATGTTGTGGATGAAGCTAAGATACTTAACAATGCTCAGTTATCCCAATCTAATTTCTCAATTCATGTGGCAATAAGAAAGAGCAAAAGAGAGCCCACATAGATTCAAACCTATCAATACTACATCTTGGTGTATTTGAATACTAGCTATTAGCCCAGTTATCCAAATTTAGGATGACAGGTGCCTAATGGAGTCTTCATAAACATGCATAACTTGATTTTCCCTTTAACTGTAACAAAATGTTTTAGCCTGAAATCAGGCCTAGGAGTCTGAAAATTTATACAAGTGTGAAAGAAAGCTTTAGAAATTGTGAACTCCTGATTTTTTTTGCATTCCTATAAGAGCTTAAACAAAATCTTTTGGAAGATGTATTTAGCACTCCCCCCTCCCTCCCCTCCTTAAAGTTATTTGCAGGATTCTACAATAAAAGTTTCATCCCTGAGTAAATGTTTGTTGCTGTGCTTAAGCCATAAATGTTGAACTTCATCATGGAAAAGAAATCTGGACACTTGTGATTACAGTGGGGACTGACGCCCTGGATTCTCAGCTCTGCCATTTGCTCTAAAATAGGTTTAGATTAAATTAGAAGGAGGGAAGATGAGGATGAATGCCTTGAGAAGAATGCAAATCCACCACTACATCCATCACAAGTACTTCTCTACTTTTATCCAAGGATCTCAGTACAAAATACTGTGACTTTTACGCTTTTGGTAAGTTTCTAATTTAAAATCCTGATTCATGAAAGTCAATGGAAAAATTCCCATGGACTTTTAGATATCTTTGGTATTGGTAATACTTATCTGCCTGGTGGAGTTATTGTGAGGTTTGACCAATCAACTACTTAAAAACTCTGAGATCCCTGGACAAAAGTCTCAGTATTTTGAGTCTTGAAGTCTCAGTCATGACTGTCTTGAATCATGATACGTGTCTGGAATTAGTATACCAATGTACTAGAAAATATGCTAGAAAATATCAGTTTCTAGATCTGTCAGAAAATTGCCCAGACCTAAAAAAGTCTCCAATTAATGATCATGTAATGGTAAAGTAACTGTGACAAAAACAAGAAATGTCAGAGAAATGTAAGGATAGCTTTAAAATGAATTGTGTTTCAAAGAAGGTGCCACTAAACCATGGGTGAGACCACTCTTGTATGTGATAGATATACAAGCCATGCATGCAGAAGTACTTGCGATGGATACAGTGGTAGATTTGCATTCATCTCAAGGCATTCATCTGCATCTTCTCCCTATCTGATTTAATCTAGACCTATTTTAGACATATTATATAAGTGCATAATTATGGACATTCTTTCCTCACGTATAGAATTCCACATTAACTTAAATGGGACTACTTGTCTGAGTATTTCTCCTATGAACAAAGGATCCACATAAAGTTATAGCAGTTAAGTGAGCATTATAGCACCATAACCCAGCAGTTCACTGCAGGCAAAAGTGTCACAAGAGCTATAACCAAGATAAACAAGCAATTGAAGTTGGGTCTTTAAGAGAGCCTAAGAGAGGTAGATGTCCAAGTTACCATGAGACTCTCTATGAAAATAAGAGCTGATGTTTTAAAGCGTTTGTCTCTTTCTCTCCTATCAAATCTTCTCCTGCTCTGAAAACCAGATGCTTGAATTTAGACCTGGTCTAGTTCCGGACAGGCACATAGCTTACTGTCAGTGTTGCATCTTAATCTTTCTGACAGCAACCTTTGATCTCTGATTTGTCCTCTAGGGGTGTTCATCCACTAAATTCACTTTTTAGAGGTGATTCCCAATGATGCCAGAATGCTGGCTTCTCACCTTGCTTTAACACTATTGATTAAGAATAAGTACGTTTCATATTTTCCTTAATTTTTTTTTTTTTTTGTAAGTCAGTAGGGGTTGGTGCCTTGCCTCATTTTGAAAATGTCAAGACTTCAGTGCAGGCCACTGGATGAGCCTTTGCATGAGTGAAGAGGGGGATTTTCAGTTCCCAGTATATGATATCAAAGTACAAATCTATAATTACTTAAATTCTCATGATGCACAGCTGTATACAGAAAACATATATATGGGTGAATCAGACTCAAGCTACAACTTCACTTGATAAAAAGTTACAACAGTACAGGTCCAGCAGCTTTTTCATGCCTACATTTTCATCATGTTCTATGAAAAGCAACATAAAATCCTCTTTGCATGAAAGTTCACTTAAGTTATAGAGTGAGATTTATTCTGATTGTCTTTTCAGTGCTGCTGTATCCCTATCTGTCTCTGAAAATGGCAGAGTTCATGTAAAAGTTCTTCTCTACAATTGCAATAGAACTCTTGTGCCTCTTTTATCACCTCCTTTATTGCAATAGCAATAAAAGTTCTTCCCTACAATTGAGGCTACAAGATACATTTTCAGCTGATACAAATCTGCATTCACTTCAATAGTTTTTTAATGGTTTTCACCAAAATGTAACCATGTACCTAAAAGGCAGTTAAGTGTCTGCAGACACTGCACCATGATGTAGATGTAGTTGCAGCCAGGATACACGAAGTAGGCTCTATTCATTCTCATTTTCTGAGGCAAAATCAGGCAAATGAAGAAGACCAAATGGGACCCCAAATCTCAATTCAAATATGCTTTTCTAAAAGCATGATTAGTTCTGCTAATCTCGCCTCAGTGAGTCAAAGACAATAACAAAGAGGTTACGTAACACCTCCCACATTATGTAATTCTTTTACACAGAAAATGTACTGGTCTGACAGAGCGTTTGAAACCCATTAGTGGAACTGAAGTTGCCAAATGAGACTTCTCTAGGGAGAACAAAGTCAACTGTTTCTAACATGGAGCCAGGAGCTGCCCAGTGCTGAGTACTGTCCACTCCTGTTGATGCCAGTGGGATGTGAGGGTATTTTGCCCCTTCCATACTTGGTCCCAGTGGTAAGAGTGGTAACTATACTACTGATAGTTCAAGAGTTTTCTTTCATGTTAATAGAAATATCATATGTTAACCTCAGAGGAAAAGACGAGACATCAGATTTTCTACATGCATTTGGAATATGCATTTTATGGAATCCATCACAATCTTTTCCATAGTCTCTTTAGGATGTTATCTTGGGCTAATTTAGGGTCACACTTTAGAACCACTGGTGGCATGCATCCTGTTGCCTAAGTTAGAGAGCAGGCCTTGAACTTCCTTCAACAGACCTCCAGGAACCTTTCACTCAAACAGTGGTGCATGTGAGTAGTCTTTGACCATTCTCAAAAAGCCTCTATGAACTTTCAACAGAAGATGGGTTGAGTGGAAATTTCCAAGGGGATGCTGGTGAAAGTAGAGCCTCCTATTTGAGAACAATTACCTACAGAGAAGTTTTAAAATAATGGTGTTTTCTTTCATCATAAAAACATTATTAAATACAGAGTGAAAATAAACATCTAGCAAAGGACACTGTTCCTGGTGGAAGAGTTTCTTTTATTCTTTCTTATCCCAGCTCCCTGCTTGCAGGGTCCTGTGTGAATGTGTAGTAGTTTCCAAACTCAAGGCTATGAAATTATCAGGCCTGGACCAAAGCCAGTACAAACCAATTTATTGGGGTCCAGCAATTAACTAAAACCTAGAAAGCTTGATTAATTGTGGCATTGCTCAGCAGGGAGCATTCAGGAAAAGACCCAAGGACTGAACTCCATGCAGGGTCTCTGTTCTACATCCCAATTTGCACTGTATGCCAAGAAAAGTTCCTTCTCCATAGCCACCTTTGCTATATTTCTTTGCATCATGCACAAAATAATGTTGTGATGCTGGCAGAAAAAATGTTAGCAGGCCCTAAGCGCTGAGTAAGTAACAATCTCATCGGAGCACATACCAGTTTAATTTTGTGTCACTGAATTAATTTCTCTTTGTAACCTACAGAGTGGGCTATACCGTTTAAAAACTTGATTTGCTAAACTTCTCTCAGGAGTGCCATCTGAAGGGTCTAGCACTCCCCTGATTCCTCTAATTGTAACGTTGTGCAAGGGAGACTCAGGGCTTAGTAGCTGGGCCGACTTGTTTAGGCTCAATGTGCTGAGAACAGGGTTACCAAACCAAAATAGGTTGGTCTGAATGCATACAACGGTGCTTCAAAATATATAATACAAAGCAAAGAATCCAGTAGTCCCCTCATGTACCTTTTAAACTTATAGAATCCAATAGCTAATGATGGGGAAAAACATCCAGTGATATAAAAATTTGTCAAAATGAGCAGTCTGCCTTATAAAACCCCTGCACATGGCATGGCAATGGTTTTCAGCATTATTTCACATCCTATTCTGTATCCAGCTGCTGCACTTTCACATTCTCATATTTAAATAGTGTCATACACAGACTACTGAATCACATCAGGCAATGCATACATTTCATCTGGGCCCATCATCTGGCTGTGTATAGGGTGCTTTGGGACAGTCAGTGAGGTAGGAAGGGCGGTCTCCTCCAATGTCACTACATTTATTAGGGATTCAATACAGTTAAAAAAGAAAAGATGTTTGCAGTGGAAATGGGTTTGTCAGAGGTCATCTAATTGAATCTAAAGCCCTGGCAGCCCTTCACAAAGCCTGCCAGGAATGGCCGAGTTGCTAATGTTTAACTGTGAATACCCAGGAGGGGTCCTTGGCAGGGCTGAATACAGTCAATTATGTTATTTTTCTAAATATTAGTGACTCAGCTGTCTCTGCTTGTGAAGAGCTGCCAGGGTCACAGATACAATCAGCCAGTCCCCTCCCCCACTTCCAGGAGCAGAGGGAAGTTTTTAAATACAGCATTAAATCATCCTGTTGGGAGGTGCACTGATTCAGGCTATTTTTGACCTTCAAAATGGCTGCCTGCAACAAGCATATGGCTTTGGGAATTTGTGCACCTTGTCTTGGTGGCTGTCACATGTTGGGGGTACACAGGCCCTGGGGACATTTTCATTTAAAAACACCGTGACTTCTGATCCCTGATCCCAACAGCTTCACCTCATGCATGGCACGAGGCACAATGTTGGGATCAGGAACCAGGTGCCAACCATGCCCCTTCTACTACTAGTAAGTTGAAAGCTGGGTGCCTGAAGCCTAGCGTCCCTGATCAGCTGATTGTTGGCCCCAGTCCCAGGATGGCACAGGGGCTGGTTTGAGGCCCTGAACTGTCTCAGGACCAGGACTTTTTCTGTAAAATAATTTTCCATATCCCAAGCCAAATTAGCCAAAACAAATCCCAAATCTGAGAGTCAGTCCAGAACCATAAGTGGCCCTACTCTGGCAAACCTCCTCCAACCCTATCTGGGGCTTCAGATGTTCCCGAATCCTTTGGCAGGCATCTTACTTGCAGGCCCAAGCCCAGCGGCTTGGGTTTTGTTTGGTTGCCCCCAGGTTTTGCTTGCCCCGAGCCATATGGCCCCAGGGGTGAGCTAGGGAGGAGTCTCCCATTTCCATAAAGTGGGCATAAAGCCACGGTTAACTATGCATTATATGCATTACCTATCCCATGCCAGCAGAGAGGTCTTCCCCGGTGTGACTAAGAAGCCACCGTGGTGGTGATCATGGCATTTCCCCTGCCAGGCAAGCATAGGACTATGCTTGATCTGAGCCCACAAGAGGCTTAGCCAGGTCTGCTCAACGGTTTCCTCCCCAGGAAGGTTAAGCTCCTTGTCTGGCAGTTGGGGGGGAGCTGCCGGGACAGGGGAACACAGGTTTGAGCTGAAGTACTTTCCCCTCAGGGATTTGAAACCAGAGTGATGGGGTTTAAAGTTGCCCTGTGGCTTCTCCTGCCAGGAGCTTTTGATCTCCTGTGCCTGGCAGCTAAGGGAGCTACAAGGCGCTGGGATTTAATGTTGCAGGTGAGGGAAACCCTTTAGCTCCCCTGTCCAGGAGCTTCATCCCCCACGTGGAAGTTATACTTCTTGGTGGGGTCCCTAGACTTCCCCTGCTGGGAACCCACAGGGCAGTCCTGGGCCCAGCTGGAGAATTGAGGCTACCCTGGAGGTACGGACCGATAGTTGGCACTGGCCCTGAGGCAGCCTCTGACATGCCACATACTCAGTTTAAGGCATCATAGAAACCAGCCATAAGAATACATTATATGTGCAATATTTTTATATTCCCATTTTATGGTACCTTAAATTGGATACACCTGTAGTACTGTTGCCATTTATGCCACAATTAATATATTCATTGTGGCATAAATGTAATGTGTAGAGTGACCCTTAGGCACTTAGGTACCACCACTGAGGTCACAGGAGTAAGTAAGGCTTGCACAGTCAAGCCCAGGAGGAACGACCTAACCATTCTCTCTTTTCTCCAGAATAATCCCCCGGTAAGTTATTTGTTTAGTATCATAACAAGACAGTTTCCTTCTCCTTTTCCATTAGGTAAATTTGCTGTTTATCAAAATGAGGAACAATGAGCCATGATTAAAGCTGGCCTGGCACAGCATTAGTAGGTTCTGACCAGAATTCACTGCACAGCTCTGCCAGGTCAATTTTGTCCTGCTGTGCTAAGCCTGAGCCCTACATGTGCATGAGTTAGCAAGTGCACTGCACCCTGCCTCTGCAGCTCTCCTACTTTTCCATCCCTGGTCATCGCATAGTTTTTGCCAAAACACCTTTTTCTTTCTACAGCATCCTTGATTTTCTGGCCATGTTCCAGTGCAGAGCCCTTCAGATATCCTTCAGGTCCTGATCTGCAGCATCCAGCCTGATATCAGAGGTGGAGAATCCATGGACCATTCTTGGAGAGCTAGTAAGCAGTTTGGCCCAAATCTGGGGAATGTTTTGAAAATGGGGAGGTTTCTTAATTTACTGTTGATAAATTTTCTCTCCTGTTCTGTGGACATGGGTAGCTTGCAGTGATTCTGACTCCATAGCAAATATTTTGCCAACATATGTCAAATATAATCTTGCTCCCCTGTGTTTAATATGAGTAGATACAATTTCCCTTTAAGTAGCTTCAGGCCAGCACAGGCATGAGCTTAGCAGCTCTCCCCAGTCTAGGAACGCTATGCCTACAAGGCAAGACACTTTTATTCTTTTCAGTCACTTTCTCTTCAGGAGTTGAAGACCCCATAACTGATCTCTGGTGGGTCCTTTTGATTTTTCCATCTTGATGAAGTGCATACAGTGCTTCTGCTATGGTGTGCTGGAGGACTAGCCCCCACAGAGGGAGTCAATACTCCCAGGTTCTTCTCTTGTCTTGGGCACTGTTTTATGATACTAGTTTGGGTAAATTACTGCTGTGTGCTTTGGTGCTTTACTTTAATACAACAGGCATATTACCCTTCTCACAAGGATGGCTGGATTTAATTACTGAGCGACATACAAACATTATCATTTTAGTCTTTTTAATCATATAGATTTATTTAAATAATATCCTGTATTTGTGTAGGGTGACATGCAGTCCAATTCAAAGGGTTCATACAAAGTCCTCCATGCCACTTAAAGGCCACTTCAAATTAAATGCCAGGCTGGTTAGTACCTTAGAAATACTGTCGCTAGCTTAAAGTCTGCATTGAAAGCCTGAGTTTTACTTACAAGCCCTTAGCATTGGGGTGACCTTCCCATTTAGGGAATGTGTGCTGTTTGAATGATTCCTTTGTAACTCTCTCTCTGTGTCTCTGTCCCTCTTTCAAAAAGGGGAAAGCAAGCTAGCCTTTGTTAAAGCTCAAGTTTCTAGAGAAACAAGGTCTAATTCTCCATTGAAGCCAATGGAATTATGCTGTAAATGAGAAGAGACGCAAGCCCATTGCATTTGAATTTATTTTGCCTTTGTTGTTCAATTTTGTACGTGCCTCTTGGAAAGATGAAACTTCTCACAAGGTTTTGGTGGCCCAGTAGTTTTCCATGCTGTAGGTATGGCATGGTTCTGTGGTGGAAGGTGTCAGTCCATAGGCTGAAGAGCTGGTTGGCTGCAAAATTTAGTTTGACATATTTTAACAATGTTTGGCATGCTTTGTTTTAGCTGTTCATAGTTACTCACAACAAGTATATGCCTAATGGGGAACATGTTGGACCCGACTGTCCTCTCCCTTACAGCTTCAGGTGCCATATAAATCAATGATGCAAAATGATTTGAAGTCAGAATCAAGTCCAGAGCATCTTATCCTGCACCCAATGAAGTCAAAATAAGAGCTCTGTATCCCTTTATATAAATGTATCAGTGTAATGCCATGTGCTGGAGGGAAGGAAAGTATTTTCACGTACTGTTTTTTTCTAGCGCAAAAAAATACATTTTTTTTTTAGAGGCGAGGATTTTTTGGGGGTGATAACTTTTATTGGACCAACTGTGTGGTTTTTGAATGCAAGACTTCTTCATGAAGTGACCTCTGAAGAACGTTGTGCATTTGAAAGCTTGTCTACCTTTATTCCAACCATGCAGTTAGTCCAATAAAAGATATCATGTCCCAAAACCCTTGCCTCTCGCATTATTCCTGGACCATCACAACTATGAGTCTAACACTACCATCTTGTTTTTTTTACTAATTCCACAATCACAAGTTATTCAGTTTAACAGTCCTCATAGCCTTCTACTCACACCCTCCTTACCACTTAATTTTTCATGCTGTTGTTTAAACAGTTGTGATATCTAACATGTGACAGCTTATGAGGTGGGCTCTCCAATAGAAGGAAGAGATGCAAGAACTCACTGGTGGCTTATCTCTTAAGAGCTCTAGCCCTTCCTTTCCATTCATAAATATGTGTCATAAATATATAAATTCTGTATCACAAATTAGCCACTATTTTATGACCCCTGGCCCACATACCAAAACACCAGTGATATAAGCAGATACAAGTCTACAAATTTCAGCTGACTTTCCCTTATTCAAGGCAGTCTTAACACTTGTCTCTAGCAAAGCTTCTTTATATCAGTAACTTCCAAAGCACTTTCCATTTGGGGTAAGTGCCTTGAAATGAACATGAAGTTTCATTGTCTCCATTTTATAGAAGGAAAAACCAAAGCAACAACAAAGAAAGTGGATTGCCAATGTCACAAGGAGTTAGTACCTTTTTTTCTTGAATCCCAGTCCAGTATGCCCATTTATTGGACCACGCTTCTTTCGTTTAAGGATACCCAGCGTTCTGCCTTTGGATGTATGTTTTTTTCCTAGTTTAATGTTTTGTGTGTATCTGATTCTCTTTCTTCCTCTGTTGCAGCTGTATTATGATATTCCCATTCAGGTTCTGCAAAGATTTTGCTCTGGTCCTCTCCAAAGGGGAGGACCTGATATTTCAAGTGGGAAAAAATACCATGCAGAGAAAACAAAAGTATTAAAAATGTGATCCCACCTTCAAAATTTACACTTAGGGCAGCCTTATTACTGGAAAGGGATTAGCCCAGGCAGATTCTATGAAGTGGACATGTTTAAGTTATCTTTAATATCAGAAGTGGAGTGATTGTTTTCTTTAATATGGATGGCAGCACCAATAAAAACATACAAGTCAAAGAGTGCAGTACTACAAGATCACAAGTCTGCTTTTATCTTGCAGTGAAGTTATATTAGAATGATTTTTGCTTGGAAACTTTAAAGCAGGACTGCATCCTTTCATGCTGAAATCATATCTTCTACTAGGATTATTTGAGGATATAAGGTTTCCCTTGGTTTCTTATTTTCCCTAGTCCTGAACTTGGACTGCTGGCACCCCCCCGCCCCACTCTGCTTATGACTGAGTGCTGACCTTCAATCGAATCACCATACATTTTACAATCAGATTGAACCCTACTCTTGTAATTCCAGACTAATTTTGTGACATTGATATTGTAGATCTTAATTAAAATGTCAAACCTTTTATATCTCGGGTAATGACCATACAGGAACTGCAAGGTTTTGCTTCTGAATGGTTAACCATCCAAAACATTCAGTGTGGGACTGAAGTCACTGCAGTTGCACCAAGTCTGAGTTTGGCTTTGCCTTTATCTCTTTTCCCCTTGAACATACACTAACACAATCCTGCACCTGTCATGCTCCATGTAACCACAAAGGCCTATGCAAGAATGCCAGGTAATATGGCCCTGTTAGCTGAGTCCTGAGCCTCTCATTAGTTGAAACAGCTAATCAGGGAGAAATGTTTGTGGCTTTGCAGCTGATTACAGGGCAGGATTAGAAATCAAAGTAGCAAAAATACCTAAGTCCTGTCTATACTGTAGTGTTTGCTGTCACTGTCACTGCGGGGTGGGAGCAGGGCGGGAGAGAATGACACTATAATTCTTGTTTCACTCATACAGACTGGGCTAGAATACTCTCACTCATCAGTTTGCTCGTTCCCCAGTGTGTTTGTACAATCTTCTAGTTTGGACTCAGGAAAGTTTTATTGCCTTCTTTAGTTCATGGTTTGTTAACTGGGGGTATTCTGGGGATGGGTGTGATGGGTGGGGGAAGCTACTGCTATTGTTCCTGCTCTTGTATTTATTTGGGCAAACTGGCAACTCTTGTTTCCTTTTGGTTTAAGTAGAGCGGGTTGTAATTTTCTCATGTGAGCCTTTTTTACTTTGCCTTTTTAAAAATAAATACGTATTCACTTTTAAACAAGGTTACTGAGCTGGTACTGAGCTTTCATTGCGCAGAAAAGTCAACAACTCTTTCAGCAATGAAAACATGTTTTTTAAAGTTGTAAAGAATCTTGAACACATGAAAAATAACGATCCCTTTTGAACAGTTCAAAACAATAATAATGCTGCAATTTAAAAAAACAAGTCCCAGTGTTTACTAGCTTTTTGTTTTGAAAATTATTTTATTAAGGTACAAAAGGTCTTTGAGCAAAGGCCCCTTTCTCTTCCTGGTCCATTTTTACCATTGGAACAGCAGAAAGGGATCTTTTCACTATCAGTACAGAGAAATGTTACATGGCAGCTCCTTCTGATGTCACGTTGACACCTCTGTGGCCCTCAGACAATGACTGACCAAGGGATCACCCATATCAGGGGATTCTTGATTCAGTGAAGGACTCTCAGCAATACTAACTTTCCAAGAAAGAATCTGCAGTGATGGAGATGATGCCCCTGCTTGTCCTGTACCAGCCTCCTCTTCCCTCTGTGCAGATTTCTATACAATGTCTTCTGTAGTGCAGGGGAGGAATGAAACATTGTCTTGTAGATGGCAGAAGCCCAGCTCTCATCAACATGAGGGAGGTCACCATGGAAAGGGTCCTTTATGTGCATAGATCTTTAAGGCCTCATTGTTCTTTACATTGGTGACTACTATTATGAGAGCCACATCCTAAGAGAAAGATACAGCATCTAGCGCTTGGAGTTTCAGACCAGAAGCCAGAAACTCCCACGTTCATTGCGTTCTTCTGACACAATGACCTAATTGAAGCAGAACATGAGTTTGAAAGGAGTTATTGCCTTTTAAGTTGTCAGCAGAGATGATGACACTTTAATGGGGTTTCACAACCATGATGTTGAATTTTGAAAATTTATATTCATAGCAAAAGTTGTTGGTTTGGAAAATTGTTCATGCCTTCATGATTAAAGACAGGCCATAAACCAGTTACTCTTCAATATATACCCTGGTAGGCTTATAACAACAAATTTAACAAGGAAGAATTACCTTGGCTAAGATGCCTCATTTAATTCATTAGTGGAATCCTGCCGATGGTAGCAAAAATACCATAAACGGTTTTATAAGTCACAGTATTATGAAAAAGTAATTAATTTAACAAATACAGCATACAAATAGGGCACCAAAAGCAATAGGAGGTGGCATTAACCATCAATAGTTAAAATTGGATTTTGGTCCTGTAGATTTCCTATCCTTAATAATGGAAACATAGGAAACACTGTCACTCAGTGGTGGCAAAGAGGTATTGCTAGAAAGCAAATGCACAATGATTTCCTCAGCTGATTGCACACTTCTGGGTTGGTGGCTTTGTTCTCAACAATTGATTAACATCAGCATGCAATAAATGAAGACTGGAGATATGTTTTTACACTGCATTGCATATGACACAATTAGAAGAATAAAACCAGCAGCAAGTGTTAGTGATTTGGAAATGCAGATTAGTTTTCAGGGTGCATCAAAATATACAGGCCCTGCTCCTGGCCTCAGTTACAACCGTGTAATTGAGTCACTCGTTTTATACTGATGTAAGGGAGACTGGAATCTGACCCACATATTGTAGGCAAATACTTAGAGCCTTCAGTTCCTATAGCAACAGAAAATATACTTATTTTGTTTGTGTGCAGTACAATCATAAGAGGTTCAGAGCAAACAGTATTTATAAGGGGCATTGAACCTGAACCCCTTCTCCCACATCCAGAGAATGTGCCTCTGTGTGTCTGATGTACTTGTTGGAGGCAATGTGATGGGGAAGCCAGCCTTCCTATTATCTGTGCTATATGTGGTCTGCAGGTAGTCTGGGGGTTTCAGTCTGGCACATATTGCCTGCAATAAACTCACTGTCATTTAAAAAATAATGATGGAAGAGTCATCCCCCTCCTTTGCTCCTCCAGCAGATCTAATCATCTCCTAGTAGGAGATGTTGAAGATCTCTCAGTAGCCTACAAATGCATTTATTTGGTTCCCTTCGATCTCTTTCTACAGGTGAAGTCATTATTCTGTGAACAGAGAATTTCCTCAACTCCATCCAGATGTCTGGCTAGTTAATTCAACACCCATACACAAAATGTATTGAAAGAAGATGACTCAGAGGAAGCTTTGCTAGAATAGGGAAGCCTGTTGAGCACTTTCTTTTTCCACTGGGTTGCTGGCAGTTTTCAGAGATCCTGACCTTCTAAATACTGCAAATACTGCCAGTGTATTATGAAGACACTGGACTGGCACTCAGGAGTGCTGGGTTTAATCCCTAGCTCTGCCATTGACCCGATGTGACCTTGGCCAAATCACTTGATCAGTTTGTCCCATTTTCCTGCCACCCCTTTATTGGGACTGTCTCTGAAATGTGCCATGTTTAGGCCAATGGGGCTTTAGTCCTGGTTGGGACCTCTGGGACTTACGACAGCAATGAATTAATGAGTAGCGATGGGCAGGTTCGTAAATGCTTGCAGGGCCAGGGTAAGAACAGCAGCTCTGGTATTCCTGGTAAACCTCCCTGAGCTGAGGTCAAATGAAACACACAAGGTCCTCTCCCTTTAGGCTGTGAAAAGTCTGCAGTCTCACCCCTGCTTCCTCCTCACTGCAATCACACACCAGTATTTTCTGTTTTGTGCTGTGTGCCCTAATGGTCACCATCTGCTTAAGCCTTCTTCCCTAGCTTGTCCCTTTAACCTCTGCTTATATCCCCTCACCCATGCACTCTACCTGGCTCTCTCAACTGGCCTTTTCAGGAGAACCATCTTGCTGGTGTGAACACTCACATGAACCCTTCTTCCCTTGGACTGTACACTGGAAAACTTCTTCTGTCTAGTCTTTCCCCACAGCTACGAAGCCGATGGTCTTACCTAAACCACACATCCCTATGGACGGTGGACCTTTCAGAGGAACGTGGGAGTCACTAACCCATCATTCTACCCTGCAACCTTAACAGGCAGGTGTTTGTTATTGTACAAATACAAGACAGCAGGTAAATGTACCATTATTTGTTAAGGAAATCAGTGGCATGATATGGAAATAAGCAGATTTTGAGAAGAAATAATCTTCCATTTCAATTCTTCTCTTGTAAATATTTCAAACGTGGCAGTGGTTTGTTTTGTTTTTTACTTCAAGCTCATGATTTCTAGGTGCATTTATTTCCTTTGGGGATTAGTTTCTGCTTTATTAACAGCAGATTGTTTTTCATCCTGTAGCAATTATGTAGAGGAATATATAAGTTTAGGCATGGGGACATTATATTATTATTAATCATAGAATCATAGTATCATAGAAGTAGGGTTGGAAAGGACCTTGTAAATCTTCAAGTCTGACCCCCCTGCCTGGGCAGGAGAAAAACTGGACTCAAATGATCCCAGCCAGGTAGGCATCAAGCCTCCTCTTAAAGACCCCCAGGGCAGGAGCCAGCACCACTTCCCTTGGAAGTTGGTTCCAGATCCTAGCCGCCCTGACAGTGAAGTAGTTCTTACGGATGTCTAATCTAAACCTACTCTCCAACAACTTGTGGCCATTATTCCTTGTTATGCCAGGGGGTGCTAGGGGAAACAAGGTCTCTCCCAAACCCTTCTGGTCCCCCCGAGTGAGTTAATAACACACTAAATGTTAATAACAAAATGTCATTTGCTAAATTCCAAATAAAAGCACTAGAACTAAGAGAATGAAATAAATGACAGCACTTTACAAATGGTGAACCAGACACGAAGTCCAGGAGCGACCAAGAATTGACGCCTCTGTGACTTTGTGTATCAGTACCGTGGGTTCCTTTGTACCAGACAAGATGGAAGCATGTAGGAAGCCTCAGTCCATGTCCCATCCTGATCCTGTTTGGCTGAGCTCTGTGCCACTAGATTTCTGCCTTAACTCCAGGGTGAAATCCTTGTAGAGGTGAGGTACTTGTCAACTGTCTGGGGAAAGCTGAGGTCAGCCAATTGTGGGGGACAGTCTTCACCTTAACCTACCTTGCAGTCAAACCTACAGGTACTCCTTCTCCACTGGGATTTTATAGCAGGAGAGTGAACCACCGAATCATAAAGTAGGGTCGTTTAGTTCGGAGCCCTGCCTGAGGCAGGATCATCCCTATCCAAACCAACCCATACAATTCATAATCTAAATTCTACGTATGACTACCATCAATGATGAAAACATGTTAGTTTTCCCACTGTTAAAACCTCCCAACTTTTTCGCAGTGAAGACGGCCTGAGTCTTTACAACTTAATGGTTGTAAATCAGTGACAGTAATATGGTGGGTTGAGATACTGAATAGACATATGGTAGCTCCATCACTTACATATTACTGCCATGTATTTTATTGAATTATCTGGTGAACTGATACCTTTGTCTGTTTTCTGCATGTCCTGTACCCATAACTGGACTTTACCAATAAACACTGCCCCAAACAAACACACACGGGTAAGAGCAGACAGCACATTAATTATTGCTGCTCTATAACCTGTCAGATAGCTTTTCAGATACTCAGGAAAGACTTACCCTTCTGTCCAGGCAATGGAAGTGCTAGTAGCAAGACCAAGCTGGACTTAGATTCAGGATTCCTGGTTCTGTTTGTAGCTCTGATGTTTGCTCTGTGACCTTGTGCAAGTCATTTTATCCCAACATTATCAGCAATGTGGGATAATAAGATTGACCTCTGTATGGGATGTTATGAGGCTTCATTAAAGCACAGGCAGTCCTCGGACTTGCAACACAATAGGTTCCTGAAAAGCACATCTTAAGCCAAACTGTTGTAACATGGAACCAATTTTCTCATAAGAAACAATGTTATAAATGGGGGATTGGCCTGATACCGTATTTTCACAAAAAAAACCCTCAGAATTTTGTACTCGATCCATTACAGATGAGTAATATATGTATTTATATTGTAAATAGCAATCACATTGATTTGGAAGGACTTCTTTGAGGTGACTTTACTGGATTTTTTGAAAGGCTCTGGGTTGGACTTTTTGAAGGGTTCCTGGCTGGAGTCTTCTCAGGAGTCTTGGCTGCAGGTTTTTCTGGAGTCTTGTCTGCTTTCTTAAAGAAAGTGTCCAAGGAAGTTTGGACAGATGTTCTCCAGGGAGATGAGCGATGCAGTGAGCTTGTTCGCTGGTGTGGTGTGGCATTGGATCAAGTGTTGTAAAGCTGAAACTGATGTCATAAAGTTGAAATGGGGGACTGTCTCTTTAGAAACACTGTAAGTGCAAAACGTTGTAAGTCGAGGATTGCCTGTATTGCCTGTAAATTATCTTGGGCTCCGTGGCTAGAAGGTGATTTAGAACCAGTGTTACAAACATGAGGCGTTGTTCACAAGAAGAAAGGTATACTCTTTTTTGTTACTCGACACACGACACATCCATGTGCTAAAAACATAGCATGGACAAAATAGTTGTAGTTCGACCAGGAGTTAGTGGGTTGATGTAAAGCTGAGATACTCCAGTATTGTTTATCTTGATTAGCAAACGTGTTAAAACCACAAACGGCCCGTCTCTCCTGTGATTTTACTACGTGCCAGTTTCCACATGAGACTGTATCATTTCCTAGGGAAGGCAGACCCACAGAAGGAGCATGGAAACTACCTGCTGTGTGGCAACAGCAGTGCTCTTAAATGTGTGAAGATTACTGGGAGAAGGTAGAGGCAGAAGAGCTGCATGTCCTGTGCTTCAATTAAATTGAGGGGGTGGCAGACTCAGCAGCAGGCAGGCCCAGATAAGCTGTGGAAAGTGGACAGGTTGGGCTGATTTCACCATCTGGCACCCAACCAGCAGAGCTGTGCATAGTAGTATGTCGGCCAGCCTAGCCCAGGACCGTGTGGGGGCTACTTCGGTCTCACAACTGGAAGAGGTTAGCTGCAGGTTGACCGGGAGAGAAGTGGTCATTTGCTTGTTTGTTTTGTCCAGGGAGACTTGGGTAAGTGCCCCCAGTGCAGTTGCTCTGAAATCACAGGGGCATTTATCTTTCCTTCCCTTGACATGTGAATTAATATTATGCATGGGTGTATGAAAGGAGGAGGTGGGAAGGCTGTTGGGATCCAGGGAGGGATTTGTTGTCATCTGTGGTAAAAGCCATCTGCTTTCATCCCACCTCGGTGAGGCTGGATGCATCTCCACAGGTTTCATGAGTTTATTTCGTTAATCTGGCAAGGGTCAGTTGATCTCAGTTGTATGCACACGTGTTTGAGCAGGATCTCAAACACTTAAAATATCAACAGGGCTTTTACCACTTCATGAAGCCATCAGCTTTTTCCACTGGTTTCTATGAAGCTGCTAGGTTACACCAGCTGGATTCATTTACCTATCTGTTTACACCAGCTTATCTAGACCAGCGGTTCCCAACGGGGTGACTGCAGGCACCATGGATAAAACTGCAGAAGAGCACAAAGGAAAGGGAAGCTGTGGATCTGGTACAATTTTACATCATGGATGAGATGATCGATCGATCTAGATTCTGAACTCAAATATTCATATTGGCGCCCACTGCTTTTCCTTTTAAATTCAAACGTGCCCTTCGGCACATAAAGCTGAGAACCCCTGCTCCAGACATGTACCCAACTTCCCTCTCCGAGAGACCTGCGCACCTCCCAACTATTTAAGAAGAGGAACAAACTATTTCTCCACCTCCCCTTTTCTCTCACCTATATGGCAGAGAGCTGGGTTTGATTTTTTGTTGCTTGCGGCTGACTGTCCCGCCCGCAACCAGAAGAAAGACTCGGCTGCAAACAGAGCCGGGCCTGGGCGAACTGCGGCGGGCTCCCGGTGCGTTTGCCCCGTCTCTTCCCAGCCCCGAGGCGGAGGCGGAGGCGGGCGCAGGCCTCCGGGTGCTCGAGGCCGGGCGGCGCGGCGCAGGTGCCTGCACGAGAGCGGGGCCAGGCTCCTCCTCGCCGGCTGCACCGCGCGGGCAGCTCCCGGCCCGGCGAGGGAGGGTTCACTTCCGCCCGGCTGCAGGAACCACAAGTCCCCAGTAGATGAGGATCAGGCCAATCCCGGGTGTCCGCCCCCGCGCTGCGCACCGGCGCTTCTCCCGCCGCCCGAGCCACG
>NW_017728924.1:15930650-15952407 GCF_001723895.1 Crocodylus porosus | reverse complement strand
CGGCGCCCAGCCTCCTGCCCCTGCCCGCCGGGTGGGGTGCCGCGGGAGGCAGTCGCAGCCCCCTGGTCCGCGCTGCCCCTCCCTCGCGCCGGGGCTCGAGGTGTCATCGGTGCCGTAGACGTCGGGCGAGACCTGTCCGCGGCGTCGCAGGTCTTTCCGCAGGGGAGAGGAGGACCGGTCTCCATCCCTTTCCTCTCTTCTCTCTTCTCCGCTTCAGGTGCGAGGCGCCGCATCTCAAAACGGTTGTGGATGTAGCACTGTCGGGGTCAGCTGAGGGTGCCCGACGCCTGCGGGTGCGCTTTCGGTGCATCCTGGTGGCGATTCCCCGGCCACAGCGAGGTCTCGGGCTGTCACTAGGCCGGGAGTCGAGAGTTGGGCCTCTGCACGCAAGGCCCAGTCCAGCGAAGTCCGTGCTTGAGGATCACCCGCAATGTTGGTGACATCGGCATCGGCAAGGATGCTGGCATTTGTGTCGTGATCTTCCCATTTGATGCAGAGGCTTTTATTATGTCCACCAGTCTGAATAAAAGCAGTGTGTTTTTTAAGGGCATTCAAACCAACGGTAGCTTAACCTAGTTAAGATGGCATTAGTTGTAATGAGCAATGGAGTAGTTGAAAGACAGCTGCAGGTATCCTCTTTAATACTGCGGTCTCACATACTGGGATTACTCTCAATTTCTTCAGCTGAAACAATTGGCCAAGTAAAATTGTGGGGTTGGGCCTGCAGCACTGAAGGAAATGGGAACTTTGCTTTATGGATTCAGTGGGATCAGGCCTTATATTCCTCCTTGCCCTTGTTACTGCATCTACCTATAGTTCAGTGTTTGGGTTCTCGTTCTTAAAGTATGTCTTCCTCTGGTCACAGCAGTGTCCAACGGTGATGTTACAGCAGGTTTGTGCAGTACCGTAACTTGTAATTTCTGATGCATAGTATGGATTTATTAGGGCTGGGGTGGGTATATTTGTCTCCATTTTCGTAAAAGCAGACCTGGTGAAAATCTGAAAATGACTTGTTCATTAGAGCTGAGATTGCTCCCCTTGCCAGCAGGAATGATGAACAGTTTCTCAGAGGAACATGATTTGTCAGGTTCATACTAGGATTCAGCTTGGGATAAGCTTATTTTAACTGAAGGGCCCAGTGTAGTGGCTGATGTAATCAGTGGACTAGGTTTTTTAAAAATAAAGAGACAGTCAGTACAGTTAGTACAACTATTTTTATAAGCCTATTTAAGTAGGAGAGCTTTAGACCCATTCTTAATTTGGGATCAAAAACCTGTTAGTACCATTCAAATTCCCTCTTTGATTTGCTTCTTGAATATATACATTATGGTTGACATCGCTGAGCGCTTAGCATTTCAGTGTCCTTTGATGCTCAAGACAAACACACTGGCAGCTGAGGTCTGTATGTCCTGGATTTTGCTTGGAATAAGAAGATGGAGGCAGCGACTTGCCCAGTGCCTGACAGTTTGCGGCAGAGGGGTGGGCATTGCTTTTTGCTTCCTTTTAACACCACCCCAGGGAGAAGAGCAATTCATGGGATCAGTCAGAGCATTCATGAGCGGGGAACTGAAGCAACTGTAGTCATGGTTCTGCTGTCTGACATAACTGTTTCTTCAACACCTAGAAACAGACCTTGTAATGCTGCTTTTAAGCTAGAAGAATTGTGTCGGCACCCTGTTACACTGTTGTGCAAAACCCCATGCCTCTCTCAAGGCCGTGATGATCAGTGAAACACTCTGGGAATCTGTAATGGAGCACTGCATGCTACTTTCTAACAACGGGACAGCGGAAATAACTTGGGGAGCAGTGGGATAACGCAAGTAGGAAGTTTTAACTAGCTACTCAATCTGTTGCCTTACTCATTTTCTTTAAATAAAATATGAAGGTGTGTTGAAAGCAATTTAAAAGTTCAAGTTCTAGAGCATATGCATCAGGCTCTCTGCTTCTTTCTAAACAGACTAGAATGACTTGTCAGCAGTTCAACATTTGTAGCTTAGCCTACTGTCAAACTGGTGTAGTGAGTGTCTGACAGTCTCTAGCTACAAAGAGTTTTAAGAATGGGCTGAAAGCACAGCTCTCATTTTCCTTATGAATCTATAGAGAACGGTTTTTCTGTTCTTTCTTTGCTTTCTTTTGAATAAGAATAACTTATTCTGGGCATATGAACAGTATGCAGGGAAAGCAATATGAGTGAATTATAGCATTGATCTTTGATGCTGCCTTGGTAGAGGCTCTACCTTGCTGGGAAGTGTAGATATTGGTATAGTGCTCAGTATGGACTGTATGCAAGCTTGGTGCTGCCATATCTGAGCTTTGGCTGCTATGTAGCCAATGTAACCGCTCTGCTGTACATTGCCTGTCTTTTTGCATCCTCAACAGTGATCATAGTTGCTCTGACCTCTTCCAGCCAGATTCAGGTCTATGCAAATCGCAACTCGGGGATTAAAGAGTCATAGATTATAGAGTTGGAAGGGACCATAGTGGATCATCATGTCCAACCCCCTGCCCCTGGCAGGAAAGAGGACCGAGATCAGATGACCCCAGCCAGGTGACTGTTAAGCCTCCTCTTGAAGACCTCCAAGTTAGGTGATAGTACCACCTTTCTTGGAAGCCCATTCCAGATTCTGGCCACCCTTACTGTAAAAAATGTCTTCCTAATGTCTAACCTAAATCTAACCTCCACTAGTTTGTACCCTGGCTCATGTTCATCTTGGAGTCAGCTATGACTCCAAGATCTCTCTCAGCCTCTGAGCTGCTGAGGAGGTCATCTCCCAACCTGTCGGAGGAAGATGGTTGGTTTGTCTCTCCTCTGGCTGAGGGGATGGGGGTTGCCTTAACTTTTTCTCCTGCTCCAGTGCCCCTGACGTTACATAGCTGTAGAGTAGCAGGTGTATAAGCAGATGTCGATTAGTCCTTCTCCTGAATGTTGTACTTCCTATACACTCTCTGCACTGTGGGCCTGTGCTGGGAAAACTGTCAACCCTTTGCCTCCTGGCAGGCTCCCCTGGAGTGGGGAAGAGGTGTATATTTTGGTTTGTAAGCACGGGCAATAGGGGTTGCAGGTGTTCAGCATGTGAAAATGAGACCACGTGCCAAAGTCTTTTTGAAGACTGACTGTGATCCTTAGACTTGTACCATCACTTTCATGGAGACATTGTTATCTCTGTCCCTTGATGTGATGCCTCTGCAAACTTGCAGGGATTCTAATGATGCTACGTATTACTGCTGACTGACATGTAATTTGCTCACTCTGCCCCTGAATCCGTGTTGGTGCCCTTGCTTTCCAGAGCCAGTTTTCTTTAGTGATATTAGCTTGCCTTTTCCCATGCTGAAACTTTGTTGTTTTCTGCTTGTTGTTAAAATCTCTCTGGTTCCCTTGGTATTACCTCTGTCCCTAGTGGCATCTGCTACTTCTCTCCATGCAAGCAGCTCAGTTTGGTTTGCATGCTCTGCAGGGATTCCTGCAGTTGGCTTAAGGTCCTGCCCATCCTGCAGTGAATGTTAAAGCAAACTGCCCCTGCTAATACCACCAAGAAGTCTAAACAAGTTTCCATATTCTGGTTCACAGCAGGGGAATCAGCCAACAGACTGTATTTTAAACTGAGGTTGCATGCTTCTCTGGGGGTCTGAGCACAACAACTGGGAAAGGGGTGATGGGGCATCCAGAGACCAGACGTCTCATTGTAGCCCTTTTAATGCTCCTTAGCTTCACTAGAAAGTATGACCTGCTTGAAGGGGAAGTCAGAGAGGATGGAAGTATTAGACCCCATAACTGATTAGGTGACCCAGCAACAACACAGTCATCTCTTGAGCTGTTAGGTCACAATTAGAGTCTGAAGCGTGAACCAGAGCCCCGTAGTCAGGTGAAACGGAAAATCCTGGGTAGTAGAGTGCTTTTGCCTGGTCAGGGCCTTGTCTCTACTACTGCTCTTAGTTGTATTATAACTGGATCTCTCCTGACTCACCTGAGGCTTGTGTGTAAGCCAGGCCTTTCAGAGGTCATAATCAGCTACACTAAACTGGGGTGCTGGAATAGCTATCGGTTAAATATTTTCCATGATGCACATCCAACTTCACCATTGATGGCACTTATATGTTGTGCTTGTACTGTGCCACTTATTGCAAAGGAGACCAAAGTAACTGATAGGTGGCACAGGGGTCACTTTCCCTATCTCTGAGATGCAGCTGTATCTAGGGTGAAGTGCAGCTGCAGCTAAACAGAGTACAACACAGTAATCGACATATGGGAGCTGGTACAGCCAGCACTACTTTATAATGCAGCAGTAGCTCTCATGGCCTACTTGGACTTATGGAATGAAGCATTTTTTTCAGTTCCAACTTCATAATGCTCTGACTGAAGCAGAAATCGCAGCTCTTTGCATAGAAGTTGGGAGAACCGCTTCACGACTGCCCTCCCTCCCCAAAACCCATGCCCACCAACAAAACCAAAGTTTGCACACTACAAATAGACCACATCTATTCTGGTCTCGCTACACTAGTGCAATCTGAATACGTTTGTGTGTTAGCAGAGCAGCATTACATTTGAAATTCTTAGTTGCCTTGACTTTTTCTTCGTGTCTTAGCTGGCTTCAAACTATGCTTCTGGACGATTGCCATTCCTGAAGGTTAATTTCACCGAGCTTTTGGACTGGACGTGTAGGCCCTGCAGATTTTCTGTTTCCAGTTTTAAACAGATTGTCACTGGCTGGCACAACAGCTGCATGGAAATACCCACTCAGTAGGGAAGACATTGGGCCTGAAATACCTTGGAACATCAGTAAAGATCAGCGGGGCATCGGTAAAGATCACCTTAAATTTATGTAGATAAAACTACTATTGGTTATTCTAGCATAATATATAACAAAAATCTCTTTCAGTTCTCTAGCATTATTAGCACCTTTTTGCTCCTTAACTCTTAGGATGGAGCCAGACTTACCCAAAGATGCTTTCATATCTGTACGTCAGATCATTCTCCCTGTTAATCTGTCTCCAACTACATTGGGAGCCAGAAGGTTTTGCCTGTGCTGGGATGCCTCATCCAACAGATGTCTCTGGCTGCGTGATGGAAATGTAGCAGGATATATATACAGGGTAGTTTCCTGGGTGGGTTAAAGTTCTGTGCTGTCTGAAATGTTTGCTGAGGGCGCTGAAAGGGAACGTTTCTGGGGCTGTAAAACTCTCCAGTAGTGATGTGTTGGACAACTTGGTTATTTCTCAGGCGTGTTTTGTCTGCTTGCTTTGGTGATTTAGTGGCTCTCTGCCCTCACCTACCTGATCAATACCTTATTGGGAAGAAAGTCCTGATACAGTGGAATTATCATTTGCCCCAGGCAAAGCTGAAGACCACTGCAATATGTCTTGTACATTTGCAAGAAGAAACAGGCTTGCCCTAAAGAGCTTATATTGAAGGCCCCACTCCTGTCATTCCTTCCTTTTTCACGTCCTTGCAACAGACTGTTTAGTAGGACTCATGGATTTGTTAGTTTGACGGCTGCACCGTGGATGCTTCTGTTGTAGCCTGAAACGTGTGACTTCTGGGCTGTCAACTGTGCCCCTTAGTGCCCGTGCCACCCTAGCCCCTGCTCCTGTGGTTGATAGTCAGTGATAGTGCAGGCACTATGTTACTAAAATCAGTATCCCTGTTATATAAATGGGAATCAGACAGATTTTGTGACTAGACTAGGGGCATACATGGAATCTGTTGCAGAGCTAAAAACCAAATCCAGTTTCCCAGAACATTGTCTTACCCTGAAAACTGTCCTCTTCCTCTCTCCTGTCTGTAACTCTGGGCTCTTCCTCAAGTTCCAGACAGTGCTCTTCCTCCTCCGCTTTCTGGTAGACCTGGGCAGCGTTGGGAAATCCCAACATTTTTAAGTTTGTTCCTTTTTTAGCATTTTCATAAAAGCTCCGTTTGGCTTTTTTTTTCAAAATTAAATCAATGCATGTTTATGGCCAAATGCTTCCATTTGAAGAAGCAATGTTTTCCAATAGGAAAAAAAATCTTCCTTTTGAAAATTCTTGATCACCTTGACTGTATTAAACTAGAATGCGAAGGATGCAATGTGGAAATGCGTCAGTGTGACCATGTCAGGTCACTTCTGCCCTGCATTTTGCATATTGTGGTTGTTTTTTTAAGTCAATCTGTACACTCCTCTTCATTGTATCCAACTGGTTGATTTTTAATGTTGGTGTCTCAGACTTTGCAAGTATTTCAACTCTTGAAATGGTTGCTACAGTACAAATAAGCCTGAGGATTTAGGTTGAATGTGTGGGTGTGGGTGTGTGTAGCATAGATTTCTTGTAGAAGTATTTTTGGTGGAAAGGATTTTAAGCAAATCAGTCTGAGTCAGCAGAACCCAAGCTGTGGGTCTCCAGCAGCAAGCCTGTCAGGAGGTGGGAAGTACACAGCAGGCCTGAGAGAGCTTTGTTCCAACAATTTCTGCCCCCTCCCCCCCCCAACAACAACAACAACAACAAAATGTGTTTGTTTTTTGAGTCACTGATATTTTCTATAAAGTATTTTGTTGGAAAATAACTTCCTGATCAGCTCTTCAGTGGAATCTGTAGTTCCAAAACAGGAGGAGACAGAATTCTGCCATAATACATATGAAAACCCTGCAGTTATCTCTGGTTTCTAGGCCTTGATCAGACAAGTGCTGATCCAGTTTCTCTCCTTCCCCTTGATGAATGTACCTGGAGATCCTGCAAGTTGCACAGGGTTGAATCCACTCTTCTGCACAGTTGCCTTTGCAACATTCAGTTTGTCTCTGGGTGCAAATCTAGTCCTGTGTTGTTTATTTCTTACGGAGCATCCTTAGGAGGTCAGTCATTTGCCCCAGGCAAACCTGAGGATCACTGCAATATGTCTTGTAAGTATACAAGAAGAAATAGGCTTGTATTAGGTGCTGTACAAAAGCACAATAACAGCCCTGCCCCAAATACTTACCATCTAACTGTACCAAGGGTACAGTTCATCTGATGGTTCTTCTGTATCTTAACTTGTCCAACTCTGACAATATTAGAATTTGTAGACTGACCTACCTGATAAATGCCCTTTCCTAATGTGGGCGTTAAACCCTGAAATTGCAACGTTAGGGCTTAGCTGTTCCCTCCTGTCTCTGACCCTTCAACCCCATGTTTCCTTCCCTGTAATTTTTTTGTTAAGCTCTACAAGGTAATTCATGTTCTGTTAATGAAACCTTTTCCAAAAGGCTTGGGCAGGTCAAAGAACCTTGACCTGAGCATGATGATGTATTAAAACTCAGTTAAACCCTGATTGAATTTCCAGTGATAATTTCTGACTTAGTCCTCTGTGGTTAATTTATGCAGAGGTTATCAGAGGGCAATAATCAAACAATCTGTCTTCCATAATAAGACAGGAGATCAGATGGGAAAGCTGAGCTGCCTGGCAGTTGGTGTAGTGTTGTGTTTTAGTCAAACGTAGGAGTTGCCATACCAGATCAGATCAGAAGTTTAGCTAGTCTGGGAGTCTGCCTCTGGCAGTGACCAGTACTAGATACTACAGATGAAAGTGTAAGAACTCTATATTGGGCAGATATGGGCTAATATGCTTGCTACGCTAGGTCTCATTCTGATCTCTTAATGGCTTAAGCCGTAGACCATAAGGTTGAACGTGTCTTCCATCCTCGCGAAATAGGATCATTCTGGATATTCTTGTAAGTTTCCAATCCCTTTTTAAATCTTGTTAAGCTCTTGGCCTGAGGAATTTGTTCTTTGTTGGGTTCTGTGTTCTGTGAAAAAGTATTTCTTACCTGGTTTAGCTTTGCTAGTTCATGGGCTGGTGTGAAGGGATGCTTCTGTTCTACAGAAGTTGCTTTGTTCAGATAAAGAGGAAGTGGTTTAAGGAAAGATGGGGGTTAAAACTTCTCTTCCCCAAGAGGTTCAGGTTGAGACATTCACTTTATACCTGTACACTGTAATAGATACACTGTACTAATACTATTAATAATATTATTACTAATACTAATACACTGTAATAGAAAACATTGTGCCTGGAAGTCAAGCCATTGAAAGCAGTGAAACTGGTTTTGGCTGACACCTCATTTAATATCTCTTGTAACTCATTTCATTGTGCAGGACTTCGTTATAGGTGGAGCTTGGTTAGCAGGACTCCCTTCAGTTTTAGGGAAATGTGTTTATTACTAAAGAAACAATTAATCTGATACTTGAAATAATTTAGATTACATACAGAGTCAGAAAAAGTTTACCTGAATAACCATATACACCTGGGGAAAATACTGACAAAAACTATTGTTGAACTGACCTCCTTTCGCACAACAGGGATTCACCCATTGAGTCGCACTGTCAGCACTGGCTGGACAGAATCCCCTGATAAAGGATGCACTAGATACCAAATTGGTATTGATTTGGGGAGGCTGCATGATGAGTCATGGCGCTGGAGTCGAATGATGTGGTTTCTATTTTTGACTCTTCTGTTGACTTGGGTGAGGTTGGGTAATTCACTTAACCTTGTCGTGTTTTGACTAACTGTGCAATGGATGCAGTAACATTTGCTCATCGTTGTGAAGCCCTTGGGAAGTTGTGAAGAAGTGCTGTGTGAGTGCTAAGTGTTATTTTACTATTTAGTTCGCTGAACTTAATTTTTGCAAAAAAAACCTTAGAACAGTGCTTGACACGACCTCCAGCACCATTTCAACCCCTGCATCCAGGACCACAGCAAACTGCTTAACTGATGCAGAGAACCAGCAGAAGGCTTTACTGCTCCCGTCTTCTGAACATCAGCCTTTGTAGCTTGATTTTCCCACCCTTGCTGGACTGGGCTAGCACCTGCCCATGGCAGATGACAGGAGGTTTCAGAACAGTGTGGGATCTTGCTTGTGCCATACCAGCTGCAAGACTAGGGCACAACAGAGGCAAGCAAGTGAAAAATGGAGCATCAGCTTTAAGTCTGTATTTCTGGGCTTTCTCTTTTTAGCACTAGAGAAATGCTTTGTTATGTTTCACTTGTAAGTTTTATTCACATTGTGAATTGAGGAGGGGAGAAAAGGGAGCTCTATTTTTTATGTCCTTCCTTGAGTAGTTTTAATGACTTCTAAAGTCTTCTCCTTACACAATTAACAATCTTTCTCACTCATCTGCTAAGCTGTGACCAGTACATCTTGGGGCCTGATCCTGTCAGGATAGCTACGGTATTTCTTCATGAAGAATAAGGGAGATGAAAGATTACTTTACTTTGAAGGGGCTTTTCATTCCTTAATTGTTTTTCTCTTTAGGCATTCAGGCCTTTACTGTGGAGGACTCTTGGTTGACTAAAGAGCCAGGGAAATTCTGACATCACAAGAATCAAGAAAGTGAAAATTGAATAACCGAGGGGGAAAGGATTTTTAGTCAGGCTGTTTTAATGCTCTTATTTTTGTCTAATATTTCAACACCATCACCTCTTCAGCAGACCCCCAACTATTCCTCTAGCAGATTCAGTGAAAACTGGTTTTAATTATAACAGATCAATTTTTTTATTTTAAGTATTTCACCATGTCTGCATTACTCTGCCTTTGTAGTACATGTTCACTGAAGGATATTAAAAGCATGACCCTTCAAAACTACATTTGTATTTGTTTTACTCTTCCCATTTATGTTCTGCAGTGAATGTAAAAATGTAACAGCTTCTCTGTCAGACCCTGTGCTTATCTTTGGAATCCCCCTGGAGGATAGATGCCCACTACCACTATCCTTATGCCCACAGGTAGTATGCCAAAACATGGCAGCGTGTGCTGGCCTACTTACATTTCCTACCTAACAAACAGTGCTGAGAACTGAGCCACATGTTCCATACGCAGCGTGGCCACCATTCATTTTTGGAGGTATTTTTCTTAAGTCCTCAAAGCAACTGAAAGGAAGGAAGCAAGAGGTGTGGTTTCCACCCCACCCACCTCCCCCAAAGAGTAGAACAATAATCACAGTTGTTAGATATTTTGCACCTCAAAATGGCCTTTAGCAGTCTGCTTAATCAGGGTTAGATGCTAGAATCTTGATGATGTTGGTTAATCACAAAATCATCTGTCTCCTGGAACCAAAAGAAAGATGCTGCTGTAATTCAGTGATGGTACCCTGATTTCACTGGTAAAAAGTCTCCAAGTCATTTAGACACTTTAACTGATTCCCTGTTCTTTCTGGACAGTCTGTACAATTTATAGCATTCATTAAAGAGCACAGAACATGATGTATAAACAGTTATTTGCTCTTGCTGCTCAGATATGGCTTCTTGATCTCCTGCCCCACTCCAAGTAATGCTACTGTATTATTTGTGTTTGCAGGAGTAAAACCAATGAGATGAGGACTTCTTTTTTTAGTTGTCAAGTAAGGCTTTAGGGAACGAAAAGTGTTACATGAGAAATATGAATAGCACCATCAATAAAAGATTTCTCTTGTCCCTTGTGCCAGTTTGTGTTATGCATAAATGCTATTTTTAGTTGCTTCACCATCAGCCTGGGCCTGGGATCCTGTGTTTGTGTCAATGTTCTGCCATCACTAGCAGGCAGATCTGTTTGCAAGTAAGGTGTACCAGGCTTAGAAAGCCCAGAATGCAGTACAGTAATACCTTGGTTAATGAAGTAGATGAGTTCTATGATATCACTTTGTTTTCAGAAACTTCATTATCAGAGGTAGAAATAACATAGGAGCTATAGGGATGCGTTTCAGGACTTCAGAGAAGAGGTGCGGGGGTGGAAGAAAGAAAAAATAACTAAATACTCCATTAAAGGCTTCCCACAGCTTCCCCAGCCTTGCTTGTGCCTCTCACTCCCCCCGACAGCCTTGCTGTGCCCCTCAGCCCCCAGCCCTGCCAGGGATATGGAACTCCCTGCTTGCAGGGAGCTCACTGATGGCTGACTTCGTTATAAAGGAGCTTTGCTCCTAGAGGCTTTGTTAATGAGATATTACTGTACTTGATTGTCCTAAGATCCATATTTCTGTATCCATAGCACTATATTCATAGCACCCATTCCTGGAACTTCAGCAGACTGGGGTATTTTGAGTGTGAATGAGGTAAGTGGGGACTCCACTTCCTTCAAACTGTGTACATTTTTGTGGTTGCCCTCTACCATCTCCCAAAATGGGTAATTCTGAAGGGGACTGCACTGGATGGGCTCATGGTAGTGTCTTACAACAGCTGTTTTGTCTACATGCCTGAGTAGAGAACAGGTGTGATATACAAGACACCCCTGTGTATTGCCAGGAAGTGAAAATGACCACTTGCATTACCCTGGGCAAGAAAATAAATTGTGTCAGTGGAGAAAAGTAGGTTAATGATTAAGAGGAAGATTATCAAAGAGAAAATTCACTGGGAGATGGACTCCTGGCTGCTGTTTGTGCCTCTTGGAGGGAGGATCTTCTCATAAGACTCTAAACTATTCCTTAATTTGTAGATGAAAGAATCCCTCCCCCCCCAATGTCTCCTTTCAAATTGCTTTTCCTTATCATTGCCATATCACGCTAGCTATAAGCTGTATGTTCTTAGTGTCTTGGAAGCAGGCAAAGATTTTATAGAAACTGGCTCTCAGAATTACACAGTTGGCTAAGAAGATGCCAAATGGCACTGTTTATTATGAATAATCCACATTTGTTTAGCAAATCCAATGCATACCACTGGTGGTTTTCTCGATTCGCACAGTAGTTGGATCTTTCGAATGTGGTTGCTCGTGAAATATTTGCAACTTGTTCTCTTCAGCATTGGCATACTGGCTTGAGTCTTTGGACTTGTTTTTGTTCTCTACAAGAATGATTTAACAAGGAGAATAACGGGCATGACTTATGCATGTTCTGGTCCACCCTTTCAGACTAATCAGAGTTCATGTTAATACTCCTGAAACATTCCAGTTTAACACAGGTTTTCACAAAGAGTCAGGGCTTCTCCAAATAGTTGTGAATGATGAATAACTTGACCCTGGGGATCACAGCAAGCCAAATTTGGTACTTTTATTATTAAGTCAGTGTTGCTCGATTTGGTAACTCTTTAATCAGCTTACTGCTAATTACAATCTGCAACATTTTCACATTTTCTACTTTGAAAAAATTCTCTTCAAAATTATCTCCACCAATAAGTTAGGAAAGCTGCTGAACAGGCAACAAGGATGCATGGGAACAGGAAAAGGGGAGGCCAGGGCTTACTACTCTCAGGCATTTTACTACCATTGGAAGATCTGGGTATAGCCTCCAACTCCCTTTCCATTCATGCACATGCATCTCTGTCCTAAGGTTAGCAATATGTTTAACCCAGGCTAGCTGGTCCAGATAAAGCCAGGTGCTGCTTTCACTCAGTGTCACCCCTGAAGGTAGGGGTGCACCAATAAAGATTTTCTTGGTTGATATCAATTATTAACCAGGCATATTGGCCAATACCAATCTGATAACCGATTTACAGGAATGCAGCTGGGCAGCGTGGAGAGCAGGTCCCTGCAGGTAAGTCTGTGGAGGGGAAGGGATGTGGGGGAGGGAAGGGGCGTGGTGAGGACAGATTGAGGCCTCCCAAGGTGAGGGAGGAGTGGGGCAGGGGCTGGGGCTGGGATTGCTGCTCAGCCGGGGTGGTGAACGGGACCCATGGCTGGGGTGGGGAGTGGGACAGATCTGGGGGCACATGCCCCCTCTGTCCTTCCAGGATGTGTGCCCCCTGGATGAGCTGCAACTCTGTCCCTCACCCCACCCCAGCTGTGCAGCTCCTGCCCCGGTTCAAGCCCCACTCCCTCCCTCACCGCAGGGCCTCCATTGCCTCCCCATGCCCCTTCCCTCCCCGCTTGCCTTTTCCCCCACAACAGACATACCAGGCGGGCACTACTCTCCAAGCTGCCAGGCTGTGTGTTGGCAGTTGGCCAATAAGGTTTGTTAAAAATCAGCCATCAGTATCGGCCCAAAAAATCTGTATTGGTGCACCCCTACTCCTTATAGATTGCAGGTGAAAATATGGACTCTGAGCCTGGGGCATCGTGAAGACCCTAGTTGTTTGTTGCTGTATACTGCACGCTGATGCGGCTGAAATGGGGAAATTGGGGAATGTACAGAAAGTTGGGTGGCGAGTATTTGGCACCAAGTGGAAGTGTTAGCTCTTTTGAAGTCAAAGGGAGTTTTGCCATTGACTCTTATAGGGCAGGATTTCAACCCATGTTTTCAGAGAGGCCAGGTCAGTCCATGATTTTTTTTTCCATGTTTGTGTGCAATGTAGTCTTGTCTCACACGATACTATCTAGTTTGTTAGCTAAATGTAGTGATTTGAGCTTTCAACTGATTGCAGCTGCAGTGGATTGTATGCAGAATTAGAAGCCATTAAAAAAAATGTAATTTTAAGAACTAGAGGTCATTTGGCCTTAAGTGTTTAAATGCATATTATCAACTATTGCTCATTTCCTTTTGTCATATGTCCTAGAGTTTGAATGATGAGCTTTTAGAGCCCAGCAAGGCTACAAAGGAAGTGGTTTCCTTTATTGCTTGACTTAATGGTGAAATGAGTTCTCTCGTATATAATGAAGCACTGATTACCTAAATTAAAAAAGACCCCAAACAATGCTGTTGTCTCATTTGGTAGAAGGCGAGAGATTTTGTGGACAACTGAAGGCAATCTGTGACCCACTCAGTGCTATTCTTATGCTAATGTGAGAACCGGTATCCCGGGCACCATCTGCTGTCCCTGAGGTCCTGGCCTTGGGCATTCAAAATGGGTTTGCTTTATTAATGCTAGGCCATCCAGAACAGGAGTGGTGCATTCGTTATTTTCCATAATATTAGAAGTTCTAATTGCATGAATACAGAGATAATTGTCACTTCTAATAATGCACTACAACACGATAGCTACCATTTTTTCCAGTCTCTTAGACAAAAGTGCTGTCTTCCAAGCTGCAAGCAGTTTGAACAAATCTATGGAAGGCTCTTCTTGTTTTTCATAAAGATGGTTTTACTTCCTGGGAAGGTCATTTCATTACATCTGCGATTTGAATTCATTTGATTGCTCTGTATTTTAAGTTTTGTAAAAGCCCCCCAGAGAAATGGATGAATGTCTTGATCGAATCAAAATTGAATAAACAGAACATATGATGTGATTATTTTTAGAAAGGCCAAGAGGGTCCAGGCTATCAAACAGTTCCAGCTGGACTGGTGAAATCTGTTGTAGTTTAAAGGGTGCGATTATTAATTTTACCCAAGCTTACTGGTATAGTGAATGGCTAACTGCTTCATTTTGGGCCACTTAATAAAGCCTTCTCTAACAATAATTATACTTACAAGTATTAGAGCTATGTAGCTCAATAGGTATTCATGTTACTTCAATGACAAATAATTCCCTTCCATCTAAGAAGGAATAGTAGTACTTCAATAGAGAATAATTAAGTCTCTCAACAGCCCTACGATGCAAGAAGCTATGCTGAAGCAATGCTAGTATTTCTTGTGAACAGGCCCAGGGATGAACCTGTTAGTCCCAAGTGCTGTGGTGTCCTCTGCCTCGGGCAGCTTGAAATTAAATATAAAACAAGAGAAAACTGAGGGATACAGGTGTTGGGGCCCCAGGAAAATGTCAGGCTGTGGTAAGCAGCATGATACTGTAGTGGCAAACCAGGTGCCTAGTTGGTGTCGTGTATATTAATAAAGATAAAATATCTATTAGATATAGATGTATTATTCATTATACATTTATAATAAATAGATCTGCTCTTGTAACTTAACCAAGTTTGCACAACGAACTGTACTGGGAACAAAATCTAGGGGTCCTGACTCCCAGTCCCGTTGCGTTTGTCACACAAACTTCATCCCTTCTGCAACAAGCAGAAATGATTTCCCAGTTTCCCTCCTGGTGAGAACTACCTGTAATCTCCATTCTGCACATATTTGTATATACTCAGATATGTGGTCGTGGGAGAACAACTGGTACAGCATAGGTGCTATAACCATTTTTTTCTAAACTTGTCTCATTTTTTTTCAATTGTGTGAAGCACGATCATTTCAGATGTAGAAAAAAAGTAACTGTGTTAGTTAATGCAGATACTTAAGCTTGAGGAAAGGAGAATAGCATCATCACTGTTTTATGCGAACACTACTGGCAAAACCAATCATGTTTTGATGTTCCTGTTGGCTCATTCTTTGTGCTGAATTAAGACCATTTGAAATGCAGATCTGGCATCTCTCTCTCCTCCAGAAGTTAGCTTCATCTTAGGTCTCGGCCTCTTGAAGACCCACTTCAGATCTTCCAGAAGTCTTGACAGAATCGTCTAGCAAAAATAGGACTGCCTGGGCCTGATATTCTTAACCCTGAAAAAACTAAAAGATGTAGGAAACACCTTTTCTACTTAGTGTATGTGCAAGTGCCCCCACCCCAGACAGACACACATGTATTTTCTCTCTCTCTTCCCCCTCTCTTGGCCTCGATGCTGACTTTTATATATCACAACAGTACAGGTAAGAACAGTTTTTACCTTTGATCTACCTTGCTGTTAAATTCCTGCACATTGTCTACAGGGCAACATGCACATCTAGGAATAATGCTAGCAAAGAGAATGATCATTTTAGAAATGAATCCAGACAAAGTTCTTCTTTAACTCAGCCAGAAAATAGTGCTTTGCCTTTGTTGCATTCAGCACATGGGAAAGAATCCTGGCTTCTTAACTGGGTGCCATTGTGAAAGATGCTAAGAAAGAGCTGTGGCAGTGTTGTAAAACAAGCCCTAAGGAGGAGACAGATTAGAATTGCACTGGCATTTTCAAACATAAAACATAAAGTACAAATTTGCAGGAAATCCAAATATAAGGGATGATCTCTTCATAGCTGATCTACTCTTGTATTCCATTGCAGTCGAAGTGATGTGAGAGCACTTGGCTTTGTACGAGGTACAGCATTATTGGAGAGGTACTGTCTGCCTGCTGGTGTGTATATCTATGCGATAGTCACAGAGTATTCAGTCATGGTATTGAAAAAGTAATCCCCACTCTCACTCTTCTACTATGTGCACGTCAACCCTGAGTTGTGGCAGTGAGCATGTGCCCCCAGCATCACATGTAAGGTCTGGCCTTTTGGCATGCTCAGGAGGGCAGGTCCAGCCACCTCCCGGCTATCCCATCATTTCTGCAGATGACATGCATTGAATGGGAGGGATGCATGGGACTTGTTTCCTTAATGGCACAACGTCAACGTGTTTCTGGCCTGGTGATGCAACTCCTCCGTGTAGTGATCCCGCTGTGCACTACTTGCCAACTTAGTTCTGAAGTTCGTCAGCATGTATGAGCACGTCCTTATACCACAGCTGAGTGTGGTCCTCCAGCCTTATGTGGAACGGTCATTACATTTTATGATATTTTGGAGGTTCAGGTCTCTCTAGTAAAAAAGAAAATGCTGTGAACCAGTATAGCTCTGAAACTTGAACTAGGACATCCCATCTAGTGCTCTAACAACCTGACCATACAACTGTCCTTGTTTACTGTCCTGACTTGCTCATGGATTGATCTGAAAAACAACCATTTTAACAGAATTGATTTTTCATGAAAGCACTTGAAAGGCTTTCTTTTCAGGCCTGTACAGAATGGAACTTCAAAACTTGTCATTCAAAATCATTGCCCTCTGGTTAGCCCTTGTACATACCACCAGGAACTTCTGTATTTCTGTATTTTAATAGTAGAGGATGTTATCCAGACAGCATAAAATATTCCCTTTAATGCATAAGCGGAGAGTAGTTGGAGAAATATTTAGGATTCTGCATGATGCAGTTCTATATTGGAGTGTGACATGCCGCCAGTAAAGCCTATTCTGCCTGAATCGGCTTTGGAAGCAGCTGGTGTCTATACCTAGGCAGGCAGGCACATCAGGTATTACATGATGCTTAACAGTAGTGTTTAAATGCATTCTGATGTTGTTCTTGATTTGTTTGTCTGGCCTTGGTCTTTAAACTGAGCGAGGATTAAATTCACATTTTCAACATTTATTTAAAAAAAACCCCTAAAAATGGGTTTTTCTGTTCAGTGGAAAAAACTATTTGTGGTAAAAATTGGTTTCTGATGAATGAGGAAAGCCAGGAATTGGGCAAGTGCTGCCTGTTGTTAGAAATTGGAGTTAGTGCTTTGATGTATCAACATTTTGTGACCCTATTGTGCTTTCATTGTTTCAGGAAGAGAAAGGATAATCCCTTCAGTTTGCTTGTACTTGAAGGATGCGTAGGGATATCTGTCATGATCTGCTGAACTTTGTTGCTTTGAGAACTTGCCAAACAGCATTTCTGCAAAGGACAGAGAGGCTCTTACTGAACCTGTGTGTGGGGTGTTAAACAGCTTTTCAAGCCATTTATCACTAGGCTGGGAAGCTCCATTTTCTACAAAGCCACCAAAAAAAAAAAATACTGAACTGAGAAAGTTCATCTGTGTCCAGAGAAGTTGAAAAAATAGTTCAGAGGAAATATGAATTCAGAGGTGGAGTAACTTTGTCACATCTTGTGTCCTGTTTACAAGTCTCTACTAAGAATGTTAGTTTGGTTGCTTATATAATTATCTGTGGGTGCATCTACATGCAATATTAAGGCACCCAAATAATTCCTGTGCAGTTTGTGCCAGAGTTTTTTGCTTGCTCCTGGGCACAATGTCTTCATGTGTGCCGGAAATGGTAGCATGTTGAGCCAAGGTGGTGCAGCCCTGGCTGGTAGGAGGCCTGGGGGTCAGCCTGCCAGCCCAGGGCTGCTCTCCCCACCTCAGTATGCTGTTGAAGGGCTACAGTGGGGGACTAGCCAGCAGGCAGCCCCCTCAGTGTAGCACCCTTGTGCCCCAGCCAGCCCAGTCTCCATCTATGTGAGCGTTGTGGCAGAGTAAAGTACTCTGCTGCAGGATAGTACTGGTATCCGGCAGCACTATCCTATGGTGCAGTTAATTAGTTTACTTTGGCCTAGTAGCTCTGCACGTGTACACGCTGACGTTTTACTGTGGAGCTAATTAGGCACATCAGTTGTAAATGTCTTGTGTAGATGCACCCTGTATGTTGGAGTATACATCACATTTATCCTCTTCTCTGACCTAGCCTTTTTTGTACTATGGCTTGATCCATTGGTTCAAAGTGCATCAGTGACACAGAGAGAAATGGTACCATGGAGATCAGTGGAGAAGGGTAGCCTAGTGGATAAGATATTGGCCCTGAACTTGGGGATACCTGGGTTCAACTCCTGTTGTGACTGTGGACCCCCTATGTGACTTGATTCAATCTACACATGCAATTAATATGATTGAATATACTCTGGCCCAATATGAGCGGGAGTAAACTAATCTTGATCTCACTATCTACACATGGGTTATTGTACTGCTGGATACAACTGGTATCTGGCCATGCAGCAGTGCAGTGAATTAGTCTACTGCACTCTAATTGCTGTGCATGGGTAGACAGTGATGTTTCACTGTGCAGCAGTTTAGTCTGCTGCACAGTAAGGCATCTTGTGTAGACACGCCTACTGAGCTTCTGTTCCCCATTTGTAAAATGGTACTTCCATCGTTTGTAGGAAGATTGCAGTAAAAAATGCATTATGCATTTTCAGGTATTCATATACCATGACAGTTGTGGATATTTCTCTCTTGCTTTGCATGGTGATCTTGGGCTTAATTTAGTCTCTGCACCATGGTCGTGTCTAGTTTCAGGGTAAGAAGGACATATTCTGACATTTCATGATGTATTCAGATACCAGGTCCCATTGTGCAAGACAGTGGAAGTAGACAGGGAGACAAACAGTTTATGGGCTTGGTGTTTGATTAGAGGGAGAGGACGAATACAATGAACAGCATAGTTTGTTGTGCGAAGGGGACCCAGAGACTGGCTTAGGTATTGCACAGCCTGGCCTTCCACACAAGAGTAGCAGGCAGAGGTGAAGCGAAGATGCTATGACCAGTGACCTGGCCAGCCTATGGTGACAGGGACGAGGGCCAAAGAAAGATTATGCTGGCCAGAGGAATTAGAATGATGGCACTGCTGATTGCACCATTGCTAGCAGGAGCAAGAATAGCCTGAAAATAACTGGCCATGTTCAGATAGCCGTTGTTCAGAAAATGAGTGCGACAACCCATCCTCCTCAATCATTAGGCTTCCCTTTTCTCCGAGTTCCATTTAATGTTCACTCCCACTCCTAAAGTTTTTGAAATGTAGTAAGATTTCATGGTCTGCTTCACGTCCTTCTAGTCTTGCACAATGATGCCTCACTTCTAAGCAAAGAGAGAGGCTTCTCCTAGAAGAGGGAGAGAAAAAGCTGAACAAAAACTAGAGAGCTTCCCTTACTGGGCTTGGATTGTCTTTTGTCCTTGTTGCGGTTGATAGACATTGTGGTTGTTGTCGAGTGCTACCAAAACACCGTTCCACGCTACATGCACTCGCTCAGCGCGGAGTATTTCGTGGCTAACTCTGCATATAAGGCAACTCATTTGCAAAGCTTAATTTAAACTGGTAGATCAAGAAACGCTTGCAGCTCAGCATACACTTCCTCCAGAGAAAGGAATGTTTTTTCATTCCTGTCTTATTTCATATTTCACAGCTGCAGTGCAGGGTTTGTCCTCTTTTTATTTCCACCCCCCCCTCCCCCCCCCGCCTAGGGCCAGTGAGTATTGAGATGCACAAGGTTTTAAAGGATTATATATTTTAGTGCATTGATGCCTGCTTTGGGAAAACCATGTATGTTTAGTTTGTTTTACAGAAGCCTTTTATTATCACAGTTTGGGGATTTGAGGGGGGAAGGCTGTAAATATGCATGTCTTGCAGAAACGTGCTGTATGAAGATAGGCCTTTCAGCTTCCATTAAGCAGGACAGATTGCTGGGGCCTTTGCTCCTGCATCCATTTTTCTTTTTGAAGTGGCAGTTTGCCTCCCTCCCTCTGTGTTCTTAAACATCATTGGCAATAATGCTGCCAATCAAATCCAGTGGAGTTGCCTTATATACCAGTTTCATGTATGGGGTGGAAAAAAAAGGTGTCTATTGATAAAGGACCAAATTCAGCCCTTCTGCAACTCTGTTAACTTGGGTGAAACTGCAGTGGGATGCATGGGCTTGAAACAGAGAGATGCTGCTCCAGTATCACTTATTAATGTGATTTCATCCTGGCAGGTGTACTGAATTTATCATGTGATGATGTGAGAGGCTTTTGGATTTTTTCGAGTAACAAGCTGAGGTTGGCTCATAGCAGGATCCACAGTGCAAGACAAGTATGTCCGTCTCTCCCTTTGTGGTGACCAGAGATCCAAACCTCAAAACCTTGTCGCTCCAAGCAAAAGACCGTTTACTTTTAGAAATAACTGTGAACTGCTTCTAATGGACATGGGAGCATTGCCAGATCTCATGCTTTTTATCCTGAGCCTTGCCATTGTTGAACCCCCCCTTTAGCATCCAAGCTCCGGGTGGCACTCGGGAGAAGCGTTTGCTTTTTGCTCAAAGGAAGTTTCTTGCCCTTCTTGCTGCAGGGCTAAAAGTTTGAAGAGATGACTCCTGAAGGAACGAGGCAAATAAAATTGATTGTTTTGAAAAACCTCTTGTGTTTTAAGCCAGCCTCCTGCTTTTTTATTTTTCTGGCCTGACTAAGAGTTTTGAATGCCTGGGGAGGCTTCAGGGACAAGAGGCCTGATTTTTTCACAAGTGCTTAGCACTCAGATGCAGCTTTTGCAGATGCTCTTTGCTTCCTAAAAATCAGACCCAAAAAGCCCTGTGAGCAAACACCTACCAGGTGTTGGATGCGTAGAAGCAATGAAGATCTCATGGCAGATGGAGAGCCCTGTGCCCTGCATCATGTTAAGAGTGGATTGTCTTCCTCTGCATGATTTGCTCCAAGCTAGGTTTACGTGAAGTAATGATAGAGGCGCTTGTGACCTTTTGTGGTTTTTAATGAATTAAAATATTACAAGCGTCACCTAAGCATATGCACCCTGGAGGAAATCTGCATAACCAAGATTTATATCTTGGGAACAAGCTAGGGTGAAATGAGGGAGTGATGGAGTGGAAGGTAAAAAAACATGCGACAGAAAAAGGAAGCCAGAAATAATCACTGACAAGGAGATTCAGAAGTGAAATGGTGCACTCCAGGGCTTTATCTTGCACAGCAAGCTCACTCCATGTGACATCCTAGCAAAGACAAGGCATAGAAACACTTTTAGTGCTGTCAGCTATCATGGATTTTAACATGAGTGTTACATTAGATGTTTTTTTCTTAAAGTTCCCACTTCCGGATTCATGAGAATCTTGGCTTTCAATGATGAAAAATGAACTTTCTTGCAGTCTTGCAGAAAAGCCTACTAATGTGATCCCACCATCCCTCGGAGCCTCAGAAATAAATAAGTGCAATGTTGTTTGGTTTTAAAAAATCACAAGATTATTTAAAAATAAATGTCACAATTTTTTCAAGGCCTAACTCTTGATTTCTAATGCCTGGGGTTGGCAGTTCCATAGCTTTTTACTGCAGTGTGGCTTGTCAAGGTTGGTCCTTCTTACCCTTGTTGTTTACCTCAACTTACTGCACCAAGATCAAAAATAACACACCTCATCCTAGCTACAGTTTTACCTTGGGTAGCTCCTTTAGTGTAAAAACAGTCATCTGTTGCAGTGAGGACAGCCTGGATGAAGGCTGCAAGCTGAGCAGAGGGTGTGGGGCAAGTAAGAGCAGAAAGAGAAAATCAAAGATTTGGCATGCATTCTGTTTAAATAACCTGTAGTTTGTAATACAGATAACAAGGGAGAAATTGCATTACGTAAATCTGAAGAGGCAGTTCCCTTTTAAGAGTAAGCTTTTCATAGAGTGAAGATCCA
>NW_017728924.1:15909293-15930550 GCF_001723895.1 Crocodylus porosus | reverse complement strand
TTAATATAGTATAAATATAGACATCTTTTGTGTGTGTATGTGTATAAATGGCTCTCCCCTATGTCCCCTGGGCTTAGCGGGCTCAGCTTGTAAGTGAAGATGAGAACTATAAGTGTGTGTATGCATGTGTCCAAGGGAGAGAGGAAAGGAGAGCCCTTAATATGGACGTATGATAAATACTCTAGCTGCTCATTTATCAAATAAACATATACACGTTGAAAACAAAGCCCCTCTATGCTGCGAGCACAGCCCAACTTTTCTAACAGGCCCCTCTCTCAGTCTGCTGAAAGGGCTCCTTTCATTGCACTCTCTTACATTTGCTCTCTGGTTCAGCAGGCAAGCGCTCTACCTCCATGCTCTTGCGCGTTACTAAGCCTGTCTCTTTCTTTGAAAAGCAGACTGTGTGCTGTGAAGTAACCTCTCCAAAGAGACCTGTCACCTTTTCGTAGTGTGTTGTAAATGTGCATCGTGTCACTGTAAAACAGCGAAAAACCAAAGCGGGGTTTTCATAGGATGTTCGGGGAAGGTGGGGGCTAAATTGGATTAGTAAACACTGTGCCCATTAAAGTGATGCCATGTGTGTATGCTTGAGCAGGGAAATTACCTTCTTAAAAGTATCTTACAGAAATCCTTTGGGTCGAGTATATTTATTTACACTTTTTTTATTCGTCGGACAGACGATGAAGCCCGACAAATAAGGCATCTGTTTGCCATACAATCAGCCAGCTGGGTTGAAATTCATTTGGATGTAGAGAGCTTATTACATATTCAAAACAAAGCGCATATTAGCTCTTTTAATAGTGGCTGTCCCTCTGCATATTGATTTGCAACATGGGGGAGGTGTGAGCAGGTGTTGGGGAAGGGAAGGAGAAGTCCTAGTTAAAGAGAGTGGGACCCCATGTTGGGAAAGACATACTTGCTATAGAAAATAGGGTTTCATGATAGAAAGGATAACAGCCAGCGCTTCAGAAGAAGTGTTGGGTAGTGAACACTTTTTTGGAGACCTGACTCTGTTGATGACCAGAATGGTTTGTACCAGGGTATGAATGTAAATCCAAAAATTGGATTGAGTCTAGCTCTGGTCTAGACTAGCGGAAAACAAACTGCAAATAGATCATGGTCTGTATGGCTTGAACATCACCTAGTAGTTTGGATGCCTTTTCTGAACCTCTTGGCTTTGCAAGGTTGCCGTGGTGACCTCTGGCTACCACCATCCATGCTTTCATAACCTTGAGACCAAACTATTGCAATGTGCTCTGTGTGGGGCTGCCCTCGATGACTGTCTAGAAACTGCAGCTGGTGCAAAATGTGGCATCCTGCCTTCTGACAAGGTTGGGTCACTGTGAACACAATGCGCCCGTGCTCTAGAGCCTGCACTGGCTCTCAGTAGCTTTCTGGGCACAATTCAAGGTGCTATTTTTGACCTATATGACCATAAACTGGGGTGGGCAGTTATTTTGGCTGGAGGGCCACTTAATGAGTTTTGGTGAGCTATTGAGGGCCACAAAGGTAGCACCGGCCCTTGACAGGTGCCCTGGCCCCGGTCACCGTCTGGGGACTGAAAGTCCTCCCTTTAAACCCTGACCTACTGGAAGTCCCTCCCATTTCCCCAAGATATACTCCTTTTTGGGAGTGGGGGTTGCCACCTTGGAACGACAAAAAGACCAAATCATATACTAAAAGTCAAACACCTAAAATAACATTTAAACTTTATTACAAAAATATATTAGTCATGATTTGTGTTTGTGTAGTGCATATAGACATGATTGCATAGTAGGTCAAAAATAAAGTCTTACTCTTGTATATTGTGTGTGTGTGTGTGATCGGGGTTTGTGAGAGGGCGTGGCTTTGTGGGGGGGTTGTATATGTGTGGGGCAGCATATGGGTGTATGGGGTTTGTGGGGTGTGAGGGAGTGTGGGGGGATGTGGGGACCCCAACACACTTCCCCCCCAACCTCCACCATGGTGCACACCCCCTGCAACTGGCAGCAGCAGCAGCAGCAAGCCCTCAGGGCGCTCGTGGCCTGGGCAGGCCCCTCCCTCACACTCGCACCCTGCCTACCTGAGCTCTCTGCTCCCACTGCCCCCCACCCGGGCACAGGGTCCACACTCCTGCCGGATGGGTTACAGTTCATTGATAGGTACCCATGGGATGGGTGAAATTTCCTGGCAGGCTGGATCTGGCCAGCGGGCCATATTTTACTTTTGCCTCTGGGCCCTATGTGTCTCAGGGACAGCTTTCTTCTTTACACCACATCATGAACCCTAAGATTAGCCAGGAGCAACTTCCTACTCATACCATCAGTGCACTAGACTCTCTTGCTGAAAGCACAAGATCTTGGTAGTTGCTCCATAGCTTTAGAACTTCCTCTGTTTGAGGTCCACGAGAGCCCCAAATACATTTTCAGTAATGCTGTACAACCTTCCTAGCTGGGCAGACCTATAGTGCACCCGGCTAAGCTGGGAAAATGTTTAAGGAGCTTTTGTTTCATATTCTTTGCCATTTGTCTGGTATATTGTTTCTGTCTCTAATTGTAAGCCGCCCTGTGTCTTTATGGGGAAGAGTGGCATATACATGTAATAAATAAAGATCAGTTGTTTCTAACAATTTTCTGCTTCCAGTTGGGTTTTATCAGTAACACAAGAAGAGCCTTTCTCCAATATTTTAGTGGTTCAGCTTCTAGCCAAAATTACACTATCCTTTCTTAACCTCAACAATGGTTTGAGAGGGGAATGGTTCCTCTTGTCTCTGTGTGAGCCAACTGGTGGCATAGAACTGAAACATACAAAAACAGTAGATCCGTGAAGAATGATTTTGGTCTTTCCTTGTCTAGGTGATGGAGTGGACATAACTTTGATAGCAAGAATAACAAGGATGTTTGTAATAGTACAACAGGGCCTCACTCCAGGTAATCAAAGGCAAACAGCGATACAGCTATGTCAACCTTAGTTGGAAAATAAGCGCTCAGGATTCAGACTGAAATTTGACCTCGTCCCTGTGCGCCTTCCTGCAGGGAGACGAGGTGTTGTCTGCACTACAGTTGTTAATTGAATTTGTGACCATTGACCAGAGTGGGTGACTCTAGATGCCATTTATTATCTGTATACCACGTGGTTAAACCCTGTTGAAACTGTGACAGCTACTCTGCTCTCTGCTGAGGGCTAATACAGGTGTATGCAATTGTCAACTGGTAATTGTTTTGCTGTCCTGCAGTCGGGACTTTCTCCTCATCCCCAACCAGACCTGTGTAACCCCAGCCACTGGGGAGGAAGTCTTGGCAGATTTTCCCAATACCCAGCGCAGCTCTTTGGACAGGGGGTTGTGGCCTTCTGCAGGGTTATTTACATAACTCTATTTAGCTTTGATTAGTCAATCTTGGGTCTGAGTCTCTTCCTGACAAGGTGTATAATGCAGTCTTCACAACTTTGCTGATAAGCCAGGAGCACTTCAAAGCACAAAGAACAAATTTATGTGCTGCTCGCAATCTCCACTGGGGATATTGGCTCTCTGTGTCCCTTTATCAGTTCTTTTTTTTGTGATATAATCAGGAGGTAGCAAATATTGAAGTATTATTAGTAGCTGTAGCTGTCAGAGCGCTCTGGGCAGAATTGTTTACTCTTTTGCCATGTCTCAGCCAAGAAAAGAAAAGCAAATTCACACTTCTAGAAAAACAAAAGGTTATAAATGTATAATAAAACACTTTTTAAAGAAGGACAGTGATGTGTGCTGAGCAGAGCTGGTTTTTATTGGAAGCAAAACATTGCCTTTTTTTAAAATTCTTCCTCATTTCATTTGTAATACATAATTGGGAATGTCTGGCTTCAGTAACCAATAGATTTAACTCTTTATTTGCAATGGTAACATGAACACAATTGCTGCAGTAACTACATTTGGAAAAATAAAAAAGAGGAGAGAAATTTAAGTTCAGTGTCTGGGGAAAAGCACAGAAAACAAAACAGTGCTAAGTAGCGGATTTGCCTTGTTTTCACATTTTTATTGTTGGCTTTCAAAGGCTTGCAGAGGTCTCTGAAGAGGGGGCACGAGGGGTTTTGAATGAGGAAATAAGAGCAAGCAGCCTCTTTTAAAACCTAGTCAGTCTCTTGCCCTCCTTTTTAGCTTGAAAGGCCAAGGGGAAACTTGAACTGAAAAGGAGTAAATTGGAAACGGGCTAAAGGAAGTGCTGCATAAAAACTGTTTAGCTGACCCATGGAATTTATTGCCACAAGGCGTCATCAAAACAAGCCATCCAGCAGGATTTGTGAAAGGACTGGGAAATGTTAAGAGCTCTAATAGATTTGGCAGCTTTGCAAGCTAAGGCAATGTTAAGGGCAATCACACATTGTGCTTCAAGGCATAAACTTACTGCCTGCAGTTATAAGAGGCATCCCTCCCACCTACTTGCTCTGTATAGCATTGCCTAATTAGCAGTGGGCATGATCCTGGAACATGGCTTTGAGAGTGAGCCTTCATCTGGTGAGAGAGTGATTTGCCTTCATTAGGACTATAAATGTGGACAAAGGTCTGAGGTCTTGCTCACTGTTTCCCTCCTGTAGGTATTGGCAGAATAGAACACTTCTGGACAGATCCTTCTTTGAGGAACTGTGCAGGTAGCAGTGGTGGTGTGGAAGGGAGGAGTATCAGTGTGTGGGGTGAGAAGAGGACTCCTAAGTGAAGGAAGCAAGATATAAAACCATTGCTGCAGTCAAGTGGAGTTGCCAACACACATCTGTTTGTTTGGTTGGTTTTTTTTACTGATAATGCAGACCTTTCACTGACAATCAAACTATTTTTATTTTGGTTGGTGTTAAAAATTTGAACCCAACCCTTTTTACTGCTAGGGCCTGACAGAAGGCTTATGCTTACATTTTGTAAAACATGTCAGTAAAAACATGTCAGCAATAAGGTTTGGCTGTTAGTAAAAAAAACCCTGCATAATGTCGGTAAAAAACTTGGCCTTGGGTTTGCAACCCTGCTCCTAGATGATACAGTCTAATGGTCTCTTCCAGGATGCATTATGCGGTATAAAGTCTTATGGCATTTCTTAAAATACTGTTGGCTGGAAGGTTACTTTTCCATGTTTCCTTCTGATTTCTTTCCTGTCTTTCACCCATCATGCCCAATGGGTCAAACAAATTCTGCATGAGAAAAAGCGAATGTAGTGGGGAAAGTGACTGCGTCATTTCTTCATCACTGTTGAAGTGATCCTGAACCTGGATGGAATCAGTGAAAGCAGGTTAGATCTTGTTATGTTCTGCATTAGTTGCTCAAGACAGGCTGTATGTTGCTTAATTAATTGATTAACTCTCCAATCTGCATAATAAAATGTTGTTGAAAAATATTTAATGACACCACCAAGTATCCTTAAGCTAATTAAAAAGATATTACTGGGAAAGATAACTGCTCTGAGCCACATGGGAAGCTTTCAGGAAGCACTTGGGGCATTTCAGGCAGGAAAAAACACTTATTTGCCTGTTGGCTCTAAAAGGGATAGTCTGTGTTTTTAAACCTCCACCTAAAAGTGCAAAGGTCTAATGCTCCCAGGGGAAACCTCTTATGGGTCTTGTTGTTTGGGGAAGAATTTTGCTTTCAACGAACAGCCACCCCAAAGGAAACTTAAGCTTTGTTTAATTTTTCAACTGCTTCTAGTTTTTGCACCTAAAACTTTTCAGTTCTTCAAGGGAGTGCACATAATACACTGTGCTGTTGGTCTCGTCCCACTGAAGTCAATAAAAGGTTTGCCATTGAAGTATGTTACCCCCAAAATGTTTTCCTTTGTATGGATGGGAGTTTGAGATGAAGGATTTGATTTAATGTCCTAGTCATTCTCCCTTTGGCAAATTCCCAGTTAGGGTATGTGTTAAATCTGCCACATGGGGCAGGCTCAGGTTCTCTGTCTTTTCCTCCCACCTTTCTAGATTCCTTCTAGGTTTCCCTTCCTCCTTAGTAAGCCCTGAGCCTTGTCTTCAAGCCACTCTTCCTCCACTTGTAACATGCTATTGTGGCGTTGTGATGCGTCTTAAAATGTGGCACCAATATGTGGGGGATGACCTGCAAAGGGCCTTAGCAACCTCTGCATAAGGCTGCTACTCTGTTTTAAGGAGGTGGGTCTGAGCCACACAATTCAAATTTTACATATTTAACAAGTCACTTGCATCAGTGCTTTGGTTTAGGCCATTGCAGAGTTTGAAATTAAATCCCATGTTCTCCAGAGCTTAAGTGTGCCTGACTGGTGCCAGGTTCTAATAAATATTCAGCCTTTCCCAAAGTATGGGGTAGTTGGCTTTAGTTGGGTGTGTTTCACAGTATACTAATTTTATTTTGCAGCCATTTTGCACCTGGGCTCTTTGGAGACTTCAGTTCTCCAAGCTTGTGATTTTGTACGCTTTCCTTTGTACTTTCTCCCTAGGCCCGTGAAAGGTTGGTGAGGGAAGCTGTCTAATTAGAAAGCTATGTGGTGCTAATGGCTAAGTACAGACGCTCAAAATCCGGAGGCTGACATGATTTGGTCTTCGAAGGTTAGTCTAAGCTGCAAAGATTGAACCAATAAGCAAATGAACAGACATTCACTTTTGAATCAGGAAATGCCGCCACATGCCTGCAGTAGCTCAAGCCAGAAGCCAGGGGTTGGTAGAGCACAGCTTTCTAGCATGTAGCCAGCATGAGCTATGTGTTTGCTTCCTCTTCCTGCTGCACCCAAGATCTCTGGGATTTGCAGTCCATACTCTTAACCGCAGGACTCTGCAGGGTTGCTTATCACTTCTTCCTGCTTTCAGGTGTCTCTAGGATTTGTAGTCTACAGTCACAGCCAGCACTAAGTATGCAAGGCAGGGCAGCTCTGTGCTCGGGGGAAGGGAAGTTTAATCCCTCTCCCTGGCTCCAGACCCTAGCAGGGGTTTATCTGTGGCAGGAGTGGCAGTGAGCCAGCTCTCACTGCCCCAGCTAGGGAGCAGAGGGGCGGGTCCAGCCCTGCTCGCTGGAGCAGACAGCCCAGCCCAGCCCAGCCCAGCATTGCAAAATGGTGGGATGCTGGGGAGTGTGATTGAACTTGAACTAGGAAAGGGTCTGGGACAGAAGTTTCATGAATAGGTTTGACCTAAATCAGTTAAGTCTGATACTATATTCAAGCAAGTTTATCTTAAACCAGTTTCAGCCATTTTGAAACTGGTTTATGTGCACTGAACTTCAGTTCTGTTCCATATTTAAACCAACACTTAAACCAGTTTACGTGTAACTTCTGTCCCTAGCCCTAATGCTGAATAACTGTGCAAGTCCAGCTGTGTGGTGCCTGCTCTCCTGTGTCCCTGCTGGGCTCACCGGGGACCGGGGTGAAGTGTTTACAAAGACACTGCGAGAACATGGGCAGAGCCCCAGTGTCAGCTCTACTCACTCGAGACGAAGGGGGACCCTGTGAGCAGAAAGTGTCAATTTTGTCTCATGGTCACGTCTGGCAGTGTGTGTTCCTTCCCGTGGCGGTGCCGGGCGGGTTCCCTTCCCTCATTGGTATTCATTCGGTGCGTGTTGTCTTCTTGCCATTTTCTCCTTGACAGAAGAGGAAGTCCCCAGAAATTCCAAATCCCGGCGAACGTGAAACTCATGTTAAAACCCCAGCAAAATCAGGCTTGAAAATTGCTTTTGGGCTTTGTGGCAAGAAAGGAGGGGTCAGGAGGAGATGCTCTCCTCACCCTCACCCACGCTTCGCCCCCCTACACAGTTAGCTGAATTTTCCTTTGAGGAAATCAAGCAGTGTGTGTGGCCAGGGTCACAGGCTAATAGAGGAGAATTCACCGAAGGGAGAGTGAACTGTTAAGGGCACATGGGTCTCCTTTCAGGCAAACAAATACACTTGCAAGGAAATCTGTTTGCTTTGCTACTTTGTCTGACTTACTGTATGCTGGATTCTTTGGGAATTTGAATTGCACCTGTAAGGCCTGTGTTTAGCAAGTCAACAGGGAGCTGTAGAAGTTTACATTAGCCGTGGATCTGGTTTTGTTACCTTTGTAATGCAGGGGCTCAGGTTGTCTGGGAAGGTGGGGTTTATTTATTTGCAATATTTCTGTTTCATGTTAATGTTTATCTTGCTGAACTATGGAGAAGATTGAGGGTGCTTCACAGTTAAATAATATATTTCACCCAAATGTTCTTCACCCGATGTAGGAAGGCTGCGGCATAATAATGCAGCTACCTCTTGGGAGGAGGGTGATGGGGAGACGGTAATTGTGCATCCCTGGCAAAAGAGATCTTTTGGAGCATTTGCTTGTATAGTGAGACTCTCAACGCTGGCTGTATGAAAAATAATGCTGGTCAAAGGTTTTCAACCAATATCTTCTACTGCAAATGTGAGATATAATTTAAAACCAACTTTGTTTTGCAGGAAATGCTGTCTCTGTTTCTGTCTTTCTCTTTTTATTTCTCCATGAAGAAGTTCTAAACAAGCAAAAAAGAAATTAAAAACCCTAACATGAAAATGTAATTTGAAATATCATAAAAGATATTTTTAAGTTCTGGGTTGGTACTTTGCATATCAGAAGATGATTTTTTATGTACAAATCCCCCTTCCATATAATTTTATATATAATGTACTTTGTTGCAAATGTTCACTAGGAGAAGAAATGTTTTTTGGCTGGCACTGAGAATATTGTGGGTGCTTTATCCCTTCTTCCCCCACTCCCCAGCAAAGCAGATTGTCCTGGGTCTTGGCCATCTCTTTCCCTGGTATTGTTGTGGAGAGATGGCATGCCTGTGATGTAATGAAAGAACATGCTGTTTGTATTTAATTTGGACCCTGATAAACACAGTGGTTAACCAGAGCTAAAAAGGGAATTGCAGGGTTAGTTGAGCAAAAGGAAGAGCAATGTGAATCTAATTTGACTCGATTGTTAATCACAAGGAATATTTTTCAAACTGTTTCTGAATCATTAGGGGGGAATGCATAATTGGAAGAGCAGTTTCTGGAAGAAGAGAAGTGCTGGCTTCTCTTGGCCGTTTGATCACGGTTCCCCGTTGAAGATGCTGGACGAATCAGATGGGGTTTGGTTTGGCACAATGCAAGATTAACCATGGTCGATAAGTGAAAACCAGTCCATATGTTGAGCTTTGGAAAAGATGCATGTGGTTTTGCTTGCCGGCTCTGTGGTGGGTGGGGCATCTCTTAGATCACTGGAAACTGAAGGCACTCGGCACCCTGCAAGATCTGGCGCCTTAATTGATTTAATATGAGCTGCAGGCAAACTTCAAAGACCATCCCTTAACACCAAGTGTGGAATGAGGAATCATTTCTCATAGAGTTAGCAGGACTTTGCTTACACCATCATGTCAGTGTGTCCCCACGGGACCATTTCTAAGCATCCCCTTCCTACTTGCACCTTGTCCCTTTTCCAGTTTGGTGTTTGCAAGCAAATGTGAGGGGCTGGGGATGCTCAGGAAGGGTCCACTGGCCTCTGCAGTGATCACGCCTGATGGCCATTCTCAAGACTCTGGTCTCCCTTGTGCTAGACAGCCCTGGGGGTGAGCAGGGTCACACTGTTGCTGTGTACCCACTGCACCTGAAGAGTCTCTGTGTCAGCACTTCCTATGTGAGGATGTCACAGCGCTTTGCAAACTAGTATGAAGTAAAGAAACCTCATGATATCTTTGGGATGGTGAGGACATAATTGTCCACAATTCACTAATGGTTAAATGAGGTGTGAAGCAGTGAATGACCTACACAACCTTATGTACAACATGGCATTGTTTTATATCAGGAGTGATTTTAACCCAAGTTTGGGGCAGAAGTGGGAGACAGAACTCCAGGTTCTGACATCCAGTCCTGTGCTTTTACCATGACCTCCCCCACTGCTCACAAGGGTGTAGAGGCCAGGGCCAGGTGAATACCTTATCATAAAGAATAGGTAAGCAGAGCGGGAGTGCCTTTTCTCAAATTTGTTCAGCAAATAATGTTCAAACCCAAAATAAATTCTTGTGGTTGAGCTGGGCCTTGGGAGAATTCAGGATTGGAATTTGAACTGTTTTGATTTGGACACATGCAGTAGATTGGATGGGTGTTACTCTGGGAGTTTTTAATGTCTGCTTCGATTCAAAGACAATCGCATGAATCTGATTAAAGCGGATTGTGTACTATGTACTCTTCTTTCAGAAACCTCTTTGTGTATTAGAAACTAAAAGTTATAGTAGCTACTATCAAAAGGTGTTCCCCTTATTTAGAGGCAGATGAGATGAAGGGTTTGAACCAATGTGTTAGAAAGCCAGAAAAGTAGTTGTGATTGGGGCCTTGGATGGAAGCAAAGAAACAGAGCTTTTTGGGCACAGGACTTGCTGGAGAGGCAGATGTGGGGACTTAAGAGCAAAAAAAATAAAAAGCCTGGTTGCTGCTGTTTGATGTGGCTGGGTCCGGGGAAACCTTTTCTGTAATCAAACAAAACAGCATCATTATATTCAGTATCTCTTCATTATCTCTTGATTATTTATTCATCATATCATGCATGTCTTCATTACATGAACATAAAGCCCCAAATACTATTTAATACCTTGGGCTAAAGGCACTATTTGCTTCTCTTCCTTTATTGGATGAAAATAACTCCTGGAATCAGTTTTCCAATGGAAATGCCAAGCATTGCAAATGTAAAATTTATTGCTTGGAAGGGGCTCTTAAAATATACTGTTTCACCCAACGTTTTTAATGAGAATCTCATTTGCTAGAGGCTTCCAGAAAAGGGAAGGTAAAGGAGTGTAAACATGGACAAAGTGAAAGGAGTGAAATAAGAAGTCAGCTAAAGTATTTTGTCACCTTTCTGCCCAGGCCTGGTAGGAGCTGTGAAGTCTATCGTACCACGTGATTTATTGGCCAGACTTTCTCCCCTCAAACGTAACATTTTGGGTTCCAGCAACAGTGGATCAAAACCAACCTGTACTTTATCCTTCTCTAGTAATAGATATGGGTGAACAGGGTACATTTTTGCTACTTCTGTCTCTTTCTTTCTCCAGAGCTATGGTTCCTGGAGTTTTTAAGTCCTTCTAGACTGAAATTTGAGGGACAGCCTTGATTTTCCTGGGTTTAGAGCTTGCAGGACAGTCCCGGAAAGGACTGATGTTGTGAACTAACCTGTTGTGTAGCGATGCTACATCCATGACTAGGTCACACAACACCATGCCATGGTGATGATCAACTCTGTGGTACAATTATTTTGTCCTTCAGGGATAATGTAAATGGGTGGGTTTTGCCAAAGCAGAGGTACTGTTCATGAAATAGTGAGTTAAGGCCTTACCCTGAGGTGTTGTCTTCTGGGACTGTGCTGCATGCAGCTAAATCCTAGAAGTCAGCTTTGTCAGGAGAATAAATCTGTGTCTCGCTAACTTACAGGATATACAGACTGGCATGGTTTTTCCAGCTTGTTAGGCTCATTTAAGGAAAAAGTCTGCATTTTGCTAGCTCAGCACTCTTGAATCCACCTGATTCTCAGCCATGTTTTAAAATTAGGATGGTTCTATACGAAATAAGCCAGTTTTCTTGTTCAACGTGTGAGTAAATATCAGATTCGTGGAAGGTGATGGCTAGCTCTTCTTCAACCCAGGCGTCTTTTGGAGCATGGGAGGTAGCAGTGAAAGCTCGTTTCTCTTTCTTCCGGATTGAGGTGCCCAGCACTGTTTTGTCGGCCCTGTCTGACAAGGTAAAAGGGACTGACTGTTCAGTGCCCCTGGGTGCCTCTATGCGTTCATTAATCTGCTGTAATTACGGCGCATTAAGTTTTTAGTACCTGTAATGACAAGTACTAACTTAACATGCCATAATTGGCGTTAATGCTGATTAGTGCAGATGAATGCTTTTTAAGTGACATTAATGTGCTTTAGACTAAATCTGCGCATTAGTACGGGTTTTACCTGCTGCGTTAATGTGCAGTAGAATTAGTCTTCTGCACATTAAGGATCTTGTGTAGACGCACCCCTGGCTCTTATTTTTGTCCCTCTGCTGAGATAGTGACTGTCAATTGAGGCCCTCATGTTCATGTCAAGTTTAGTAACTTTTGGGCAGTGCACTTGTACGTCATAGGTTCAGCAATGGCAATGGAAAAAGGCTGTGCCCTCTGGCTCATTTATGTTACCAGGAAAAGACTTAGCCTAAAGCTGAAGTCATAGGCCAACAAGGAAGTGGTAGATAGAAATCCCAAATCAGTCAAACTTCGCTCGCTTAAACTATCTCACTTGAATGAAGTTTATCAGATAACCTTTAAAAGTCTCTCTTAATCTTGGTAGCTCTGCCATTTAGCCTCCAGCAGGTCTTATGTTTCCTGAATTATTATTCATTTTAATTTAAAAAAAAATGTGTAAAAATCAGAGGAGGCATTAAAGGGGTGTGTAGAGCAGAGCAGTATAGCTCCTTCTAGATTGGAACAGAAGGGAGTGGATTGCTGTCCAACTGGCTGGAGAGTCCAATGCCAGGTAATACGAGCTGTCACCGCACAACAAAGCCACCGTGTTCCTTCAGTGACAGTTAGTGGCTTCCTGCTCTCTCGGGCAGAGCACAAATCACTGTGGGAACAATTCAGATGTTACTTATACAGGCCGTGCACTGGTGAGACTCCACTGGCCATAAAACAGCTACTCCTGGCTTAATGCGAAAATCAGTGAGATCTGACTTGGGCCCTAAAGATTCAATTATTGTGCTTGCAATGGAAGGAACGCTGCTTGGGAGGCACTCTCTTCTTACAGAGCATGATGCTAGCAGTGGTGCTGGGGGAGTTTGGCCAACAATGTCACTTGGTGCTACTTTCTTCCCTGCCATCATTCCCCTTGCACTTGAGTGTGTGCAGGATAATGTGATATAGCCATGATCACATCCCTGTCCCACAGGACACTTCCCTGCAGGCTGGGGGATGAGCATGCTCAACCATCTAACCAGTAAAAGGTCACTGGGTAGGAACTTCTTGTCTTGGCTTTGCACACACTTCTTCAAGTGAGGTCTATGCTGGCCCGTGATTAGTGTTCAGCACAGGTAATTAGTAATGTTCGACATAAAGGCTGTCCGACTGAGAAGCCAGGAGCTGCCCACCTCATGGGCTGCACCAGTGCGGGCTGCTGGCCCTCCTGGTGCCCATCACTGCACTAGGCACTCAGGTGCTCCCTACCCCATGCTGCACCAGGCACAGGGGTGCTTCCCCCATGCTCAGGGTTGCCAACCCTCTAGGACTGCTCTGGAGTCTCCAGGAATTAGATATAAATCTCCAGGAGACTGCTTAGAGTCATCTGAAAGATAAATGATAGGGCATTCATTAAAAATAAATATTAAATGTTGAATCTGACTTATACAGTAGTCTAGTGGTTTTTTAAAAATGTAATAGTAATGTGTATTCACCTTCCTCACGTAAAGTCTGTATACCATAATCCACAACTGATAAACGTGCCTGCGTGCTAGCATATGTGTTGTGTGTCATGGGCATGTTGGTGTTCCAGAAACCTGAGGGATAGATTCAAACAGAGTTGGCAACCCTTCCTGTGTCCCCCCCACTAACCCTTGGTATATAGGGGCTCCCTCCCTTCCGCTACACTGCAGGCGTGAATGCATGTGCCCCAGCCCCAAGTCTAACTGTTTGGACATTGGCTCTGCTTGCACACCTCACTGCACTGGTGCCCCACGCCATCGAGTTCCCTGAGTGCTGTACCAGGCTGCTCCCATGCCTTCTCTCCCCTTTCCCCTAGGGCTTAGCAGGAAGCAGAACCCAGAGACGGGGGGAGCCGAGTCCTTCTGGCTGCTGCAGCAGGAGTGGTGGTGGGAATGACAGCTGGGTGGGTACCTGGAGGCTACAAGTTCACTCTGGCTAGGTACAAAGAGTCAAAAAGCCTGAAGCTGAATCGATTTAGTCTTAGCGGGTTAGTCTAAACTGCACAGATTAGATTGAAACAGAAGTGAAGAGACATTTTATTCAGGAAATGCAGTCACATGCCTGCAGTGACTCAGGCCAAAAGCCAGGGGGGTGCTAGAGCACAGGTCTCTGGCTGTGTGTTCACTTCCTCTTCCTGCTGTCCCCAGGGTCTCTGGGATTTGCAATCCAGACTCTTAGCAGCAGGACTCTGCAGGGTTGCTCATCACTTCCTTTTCCTGCTTCCATGTGCCTCTGGCATTTGTAGCCCACAGCCGCAGCCAGCAGTAAGCAAGCAGGGCAGGGCAGCTCTGTATTCCCTGGGGGGGGCAGGGAATGGGGGAAGAGAAGTTTAACGCTAACCCTGGCCCCAGACCCCAGCAGGGGTTTTCCTGGGGGTGGGGAGCAGTGAGCCAGCCCTCGCTGACCCAGCTAGGGAGCAGAGGGACAGGGCCAACCCTGCTCTCTGGAGCAGACAGCCCAGCCCAGGGCTGCAAAACGCTGGGATGCTGAGGACTATGATTGAACTTGAACCAGGAAGGGGTCTGGGACAGATGTTTCATAAGCTGGTTTGACCTAGATCCGTTAAGTCTGATACTACATTCAACCAGGTTTATCTTAAACCAGTTTCAGCGTTTTGAAACTGGTTTATGTGCCTGAACTTCTGTTCTGTTACTGGTTTATACCAGTTTTTGCTCACTTAAACCAGTTTATGTGCAACTTCTGTCCCTAGCCCCTATGGCCTGGAGGCCACCAGTTAGCCCTGTTCTGCATACTCTGCAGGGAGCAAGGGGTGGTTTGTCGTGGCTGTCATTTGTGCTGGAGCATAGGACAGTGCTCCTTACCCCTTCCCTCTAATCTCCTTGCCCTCTACACAGGAATGGTGATAATTTGGCCCTGAAATCTGGGAGTGAAATTCCCAAAGAAGAGATGTGGGATTTATCTGTTTTCATGTTCTCTGGGGCATCGTGTGGATTTTAGCTGCAAGGTACTGATATAAATGGGCCTATCCAAATGGTTTGGAGATCTGCCCTTTCTTGGCTCTTCCAATGCATGAGTGCTAGCTAGATGCTGCTGACTAAATCCTTTCTAGAATGTGTTGCTCACACAGTGCATCAATGGGAGGTAGCACAGTATTTGCAGAGAGTAAGAAAAGATGAGTGAAGTCATGAATGTTAGAGAGAAGCAGAAATGCACAATGCAGCCTGCTTGCTTTGTAAGATCATTGCACTGAAATGATTGTTTCCATTCATAAATGTAATTACCACAGCATTGGTGTGTTCTGACCCATACATTCATCTCTATGCAGCTATGCTACCTTAAACTGTGACCTGTGAGCTCTTGCAAGCTAAAAGGGGTTAGCCCAGGTTAGGATCTGGAGGCGTCAGATGGTAGTACTGGTGATCCAAGGAGCTGTGCACTTCTCTCTCTGGCAGTACTGTGCTGGCAGTCCAATACGGTGTTGAAGGAGAAGGATATGGACTTGTTACTGAGATGCCCCTTATGGAAGTCCCTGACTGCTAATAGCCTGTTTTTTGCGGGAGCACAGCCATCAGCCCTAATGGCCTGGCATTTCATTCTGCCTGCAGATATTCCCTGGTGGGTCTGGCTGGCTACAACATTTTTTTTTGGCGCCTTGCCTTAAACCATTGGCAAGCATCATGCATTGATAAACAGCTGCCGTGCTTTACCGGAGGTGGCTGCACTTTGCTGGTGGCTCATGTCACCCTTGTATCTATGTTGTACATTAGCTTGTAGTGGATTTGGCATGAGAGTTATTGTATGCAGCTGGATTTTGCAAGGTGTCCAAGGGAGTTAATTGCTGAAATCCCATTAAAATGTAATATAATTATATGGCTTGATTTTATTTGACTGTTTTTCACTTATTTATCTTTTCTGTAGCGCACAGTGAGTTTTTTGCATTCTGCTCCCTATGCTGCTGAAAAGCTTTTTTCCCATGTGGTTCTAAATATTAACCATTTATTCTTTCTATTTTAACACCACAAGCAAGAACCATCAAGCTTTAACAGTTCCTGTCACAACGATGCATTCTTCCACACCTATGTTCAAAATCGATGATAGGACTAAGACGACAAATTCTCGTGTGTCCCCCCCCCAAGATAAACACATTGGACTGGTTGTAAGTAGTCAGGAATTTTAAAATGAAACGAGAAAAAGACCTTACGGTTGAAATTTGTGTAAAATAGATGGAGGATTATCTGGCAGAATTTGTTATATCGGCTTCCTGCTGCTTTCATTCCTAATTGAATTAAATGAAATTCGGCTCTGCAATGATAATGCAAGCAAAAGAAGGATGTGAACATTTTCTGGTAGCAAAGGGAGTTGCATTGATAGAACTGAAAGAGACTTTTCCCATTATGGCTAAAACTGCCCATGGGACACTAGCTTATTAATTTCTTCTCGATGGAAATGTGAGGCTAGAAGGGAGAATAAGGAAGGCAGTGAGGGGGAGGGTAGATCTGGTTAAGATTTTAAAGGTAGCTGGCTGGTGTTGTGGGCTAGCGATCCTCCCAGGGCATCCTGGTGAGATGTTAACTTTCCAGCTGACCCAAAACAATAAAATTTTAAAATATTGTGATCTCTGTGTCCCAAAGCATTTTGCAATGCAGAGCATGGGCTGTCATGACAGGTTGTTGTGAGGACTTGAGCAATGCAAGCAATTACAGGAGTGTGGCTTTTCTTGAGGAAAACACCCAGTCACTTAAAAATAAGAGGAAGGGGAAGAATTTTCCTTCTGTCAGGCGAGAAGATAATGAAACTACAAGAAAAGTTGGAAAGAGGGCATTTTTCCCTATCAAAAAAAGACCCTGCCATTTGGCATGATTAATAATCTGGTTAGGGTAGCAGAACTGAGTGCCTTCCTGTAGTCGGATCTGAACTCTGTGCAATCAAGTGGCATGAATAATCTTCATTAATTTTGACTTCTGCCTTCATGAAGTTGGAGCCCTGGAGTCGTGTGCTGGGCTGCTAGTGGGCCACTTCTAATTGTGCACTGCGCTTGAGTTACATTGGGGTTATGTTTTGTCAAGTGTGCCTAGCATTTGGAGAGATGCCCTTTTTTAGTGTAAGCATAAATGGTACCACCTGGGTTTTATTTCTCAACCTTCTTCTCTAGAGACAGTGGGACTGGACAAATAATTTCTTGTCCCATTTTTCTCCATACAAAAGTCCTTCCTTCTTAGGGTTACCATATCTCCAGTACCAAAGCAGAAGACACCTGCGGTGCCCCTCACTACCAACCCACAGTACCCCACCCCTCCAGGCCATGCCGATGCCTTTCGCTCTCAACACACAAGGACGCACACCTCTACATCCCCCCTCCCCATCCTGGGCAGTCCCTCTAGCCCTGACCCTCCAACCCCACCTCCCATAAACTTACCTGCATCCTCCTGCCTCCATTTGCCCCAAGCAGCTCCTTGCAGGCTGGAAGGCTGTCAGCCTGCAAGGAAAAACCTGCTGTTTCCTCCTTTAAAGAGGAAAATCCACATTTTTCTGCAGCAAATGGGAAACCCAGATCCCTGGTAAACATGCACCCTACTAGGGCAAGCTGGGAAATGCAGTTCTACCAGCAAAATCCCAGACATTTGTTCATATTAAAAAAACAAACCACCCGGATGCAGATCAGAAGACCCAAAAAGAGAAAATACCATCTGGGAAAACTCGGATGTATGGTAACCCTATTCCTCCTGACTTGTGGCTTTGAGTAGGTCATCCGTCTCTCTACATCCTTCCACTGCTCCCATTTCTCCTACAGATTAGACACAAACTACTCATTCTCCCTTAAGGCCCTTCACTTTGTTTCCCTCCCATGTTCTGCACCATCATTTCTTGTATGCAAGAGTTTGTCTTTTGCTTGGGAGGTGCCTTGATGACAGCCATCCTCACCCACATGTTACATTGTCAAACAAGCACCGTCATCCTTTTCCTCGTGCTGCCGTTCATGCAGTAGAGAGGCTCCCAGTAAAGACCTGCTTCAGACCCCTCCTTAACTCTTTCTCCCACTGTGATGCCTGTAAGCCCCTTTCCCCCACTCCTCACTACAGTTTTGCACCAGTACTTGCCATATTTCCCAGCAATGTTTTACTGTTTCCTTATTCTCCGTCTATTGCTTTTTGTTTTATATTTTGTTCATAGGCTTTTTGAAGTAGAGACTGAGCATGGGTGTGCATTTGCAGCCCTTGATGCTTTGGGGATTTGGTTCATGACTAGGCTCCTAGCGCTCCTGTAGCAGTTATTTTGTGCTCAGCTAACAGACTGTGCCGTTCAGCCTAAGACCCCTTGCAGAGAGCTCCTGGCCAGCGGCTTTCCCGCTTTCTTAACAAGGTGGGTTTAAGTTGAGCTCTCCTGCTGACCACAGCTGTCATAGGGAAGGAGGCTATTTATGTATCAGGGACCACCATGTGTGTTACTTGACTCCATAGCTTTTTCCCCTTCTCTCTATTGCTCTTCTACGTGACCTACCACCACTGTTGACAGCCAACAACCAGATGACTAACCAGACGGATACATACAACATGGAGGCCCCTTTAGAAACATGTATTATATGAATAATTCATTTATTTTAATGACATTTTTCAGTGTATAGACAGCCAATACTGTCACAGAGGATCTGTCTCTGATCTTATGCAGTGCTCAGCCCAGTCCCTGATTTTTACTCTGTTTATTCCCTGCAGCCAGGAACAAACTGGCTGGGGTCCACAGCTAGGGTACAACAAGACACAGATCTTTTCCTTCTCCTTGAATGTGATACGAGCTGTGCTGTTGTCAGCATTTCCAAGTGCAGTTGCCAGGCTACTTGACCAGTCAATAGCAAATGCTCCTTAATCCATTTCCCACTTCTTGATGACAGCCCTGTGCTGGCCAGATCAATTTTAGGACTGTCACTTATGTGATGGCCTCTTGCTGCGAGGCTCTATCAGGCTGGATTTTAAGGAGGAGGAAGAAGAGGAGAGAGCTTGGAGCCATCAGCACTTTGTTACCTTCTGTTGAGGCTCGGGCCAAGCCGGGAACTTATTGCTGAATGTTCTTTTATTTTACGTTAGCTTTCAGGATCAAATTCCCTTGACAGGATTTCTGTGACAGCCTTAAATACATAAATATAGAGGCCTCTACTAATTCCTGGGGGACCAAAGACCTTATATGTGAATAATCTCACCTCCTACTTCAGAAAAATAAAAAAAAATGTGTATTATGCACACCCACAGTCTAACTTCAACAGCCTCTCATCTGTTGTGTGGAGCATGTGTCTAAATATTTTAAGGACAGGTATCGAGTTACTAGTGTGGGAGTGATTCTACAAATAGGGTGATTAATGTTATTATGACACTGACTGCGCCAACACTTGTTAAGTGTCTAAACCGGCTCTGTCTCCAGCAGCTTGAACTGTCTGCGGCTGGACTGAGAGCTTGTGTAGCCCATGCAAAGGGCTGTGTCTTTTCCTGAGAGGCTGGAATTTCTATTTGAACATAGCCATGCAGCGTGCTCTGTACCTTAAAAGGGGGATTAACCAACCAGTTAGTTTAATACTTAAATGTATTTCCCTTTTCCATTGGACAAGTATCTGTAGGCTATAGAAAAGAAAAAATCCAGCACGTGTAAAGGTAGCAAGTTCTCCAAGGACTGCTGCATTCGAACAGTTGCTCAAGACAGCCATTTCCCTAGCAGATGACGAGGCATCATGATTAGCATTCAGGTTGCCTCTTCTTGGCTTTCAATTGAATACATGTGTAGGGGTTAATTAAGGCTAATATTGGACTGTATCGGCGTGAGGAAAAATTGCTACCAGAAGACCCCTGCATTGTACCAACAAAGTATTCCTCATATGAATGCCGCTTACCCCAGTGACACTGGTCTATTATGACATACACACACCCTCAGCAAAATGAGACTAGCCTGCTAAAAGGAGAGGTTTGCTGATGTAACCATCCGTGTCCGGGATCTTGTATTTTGGTACCTTTGGCTGGCATTGGGATGCTGGCAGAGGACTCTAGTGCAGGGGCGGGCAATTATTTTGGGCGGAGGGCCACTTACCAAGTTTTCAGAAGCCGTCGAGGGCTACATGGGTAGCCGCTCCTTGACAGTTGCCCCGCCCCTGGTTGCCATATGGGGACTGGAAGTCCAATCTGCTAGCCCCTGACCTTTGCCATTGGAAGTCCCTCTCCTTGCCCTGGACGTACTCCTTTTGGGTGGAAGGGTGCTGTGATCTGAAAAAGTTATATATATGTACAGACACGCATACAACATCTACTATAACCTATTTTAATTTTATTTAAAAATATTTCTCTACTGATTTCTGTGTTTACAAAAAGTGTATCTAGAGGTGGCTGCATAATAGCTTAAATACAGTCCTATTGTGTGTTTTGTGTGGGCAGCAAGGGGGTATAAGTGGCGGTGTGGTTGGGAAGAGTGTGCGCACGTGCATGGTGGGGTGTGGGTATGGTGGCTGGGTGTGCGCTGAGAGAGAGCCGGGGCCGGGATACCAGCTCCACAGCGTGCAGCTCTAACACGCTGCATGTGAGCCTCGCATGATGCAGCCAGGCAGACCCCATGCCCAGGCTCTGTGCTTCTACAACCCTCTCCAGCCCGGCTCTGCCAGTCCCAGGGCACTTGCACAGGCTCCGTGTTTCTGCCTGCCACCACCTTTCCCCGCGTTCCCTTCTGCAGGCTTGCCCGCTGCTCCCTGCAGCCCCCCACTTCCTGCAGTGCTCCCTGGGGACCACCGTGGCTCCACCGCCTGCTGCGTGCCACATGGGTCCCACCGCTCCCCGCAGCTGCCACTTCCTGCACTGCTCCCCACAGCCCCCTGCCACCGCGCCACTCCATGCAGCCCCCACCGCTCCCTGCAGCCACCACTCCCGTCCAATCTTACCTTATTTTCCACTCAGACGGAGGGAGGGGGAACGGCGCCAGGGGCATGGGGCCGGAAGCCACAGGGGCTTCTGGTTGGGGGCTGAGGCAGAAGGGTGCAGCCGGGCTAGACTTGTTGTTCAGCCACAAGCTCCTGCTGAATCCTGCTGCTGCTAGCTGCATGTCATCTTTGACAGGCGGCCATGGGCAGATATAAATTAGTTTTCTAAATTTTTTTTAAGGCTCCACGGGCCAGACAGAATGGGCTGGCGGGCTGTATTTTACGCACCCCTGCTCTGGTGTAATTGTGGCGCTGGTCTCCAGCCTTAGCATGTATTCTTTGTTGATGGTGACCAAATTCAGATGTTTCCCTGTCTCCGTCACCAGTGCTGCAGGCTTGTCTACCTTCTCTGTGCCATGCTAGTGAGCATGGCTGAGCGCTGCCCAGGCACTCATCCCAGCTGACCCCAGCTGACTTCCTGCCCTTTGGGGACCCCGTGATCTTATGAGGTCCCTTTTAGCCCTAATGTCTATGAAAT
>NW_017728924.1:15888459-15909193 GCF_001723895.1 Crocodylus porosus | reverse complement strand
AAGTGGGACCTGTGCCTCATTCCTACTGGCACAACTTTCTTTCAGGTGCATTCAAAGCAGAAGCAGATAAAGACCATTCAAGCTTATTCTAATTTATTTAATTATTTTTGGTGATACATTAATGCCTGGGCTTTGTGGAAGGGCTTTTGAATAGGTTCCTGACTGGCACTGCATCTGCTTCTTTATATAGTCATTAGGACTGTTTGCATCAGTGTAACAAATTTAGGAAACTGGCATCTCAGATCAATTCAAATGAGGGTTGCTGATAAATGAATGCAAAGGTCAGACGGTGCTTCATGTTCAGCGCTAATCAACTTCATGTCTGCTGAACTGCAGACAATCCAAGTGTTACTTTCTCGTTGCCACACTAGCACACCCAACTCCAGCTCCTGGTTCAATGAGCAGGTTTGTTGTTTCCATTTGAAGTTCACTTAGGAATCAAGGCCTGTCTGGTTCAGAAAAGTGGAAGCCCAAGTACCTTTTGATTGGTAGTCATTTCTTTAGACTCTGGATCCTGGCTCTTTGGGACGCTACTGTGACTGGATGCTAAATTTTGCAGTCTGATTTCAGTAGCATCCCATATTTTTGTACTGAGGATTTTGACATGGGGGAGCTTTTGCTGTTTAACCTGCAGGGAATGAATGTAAGACTGAGGTATAATTTCTGTGCCTTAGTTCCAACTATTTAAACTGCCCACTGATTCTGAAAAAGTAGGAATTGGCTTCCATTTCTTGCACCGACAAATCATTCGCATCCAGCACTTTGATCTGTACCTCTCGCAGTGTGTTACCAAGGCAGGCAGCTTCATCATTCCTGTTGTACAGATGGGGAAACCGAGGCCTGGAGCAGTGAAACCCTAGGTTACACTTTAGACGAGAAGCCAAGCCACAAGTAGCATGCAGGTCTCCTGAGGCCTTATCGCCTAGGTTATCCTGGGCGCATCTACACGTTCATTCGTGCGCAGTAGTTACTGTGTGTTTAGTTTAGTACTTGCTTAATGAAGTACTAACTAGATGTGCAATAACTATAGTTACTACACAGTAGTGTCAGTGCACAGCTTTTTTGTGATGCTTACTGCGCAGTGGCATATTAGTATGGTTTTTGACCGGCACGCTACTGTGCATTGTTATTGGGCTACTGTGCAGTAAGCATCTCGTTTTGATGCACCCATTGCTTCTGAGGACCATAGTCTGGAGCTGAAATGCATTCATTGTACATTGTAGGAATAGCACTGAGTGTACTTGTGCAGGGTGACAGCACGGCCCCGAAGCAGAGCGCTTCTCCCAGAATCATCAGTGGACCTGCCACCTTGGTGCTGAAAGAACAGAGGCAGAAGTAATCTGGATGGGGAGATTGGATGGGGCTGTTGCTAAATCAGAGGTGCTCACTACCCGACTTGCATCTGATAGTCCCTCTGGATTAAGCTTCTGCAGCTTCTGTTAACAGTCCCTCTGGTTTTTGAAATCTAAGATTTCATTCAAGCCTCTGCGGGGTTTGGTGTGCTGCATTCCCCTTGCCAGGAGTTCTGCAGTGGAGCCCCTGCGTTCAGCCAGGACTCCTGCTCACCTTCCCTCCCAACCCGTTCCCTGCACCTGCTCACACTGTTTGGCAAGATCATTCCTGCCTTGTCTTTCAGTCCCACCTAAAATTCACTTTTCTTGCATTCCCTTCAAGCGGCAAGTTAGCCTATCAGGCCTTAGTGGGAACTCAGGATGTGCCCATATGCCTTACTGTTCGTTGTAGCGTCACATCTAAGGTCCCTGAGGCAGGCATGAGTGTCCTGTTTTCTCTGGACCCTGTAAAAATTGTAAGTATATTTATGACGTGCATGGACCACAGTGTTGCCTGTTTGGCTCATCTCTTCTTCTCTTGTTCTTGCCATGTAGGGTCTTCACAGCAGCTTCTCTGCCAGGTTTGGTGAAAAGTAATAGGAGACCCTATCTGCTCCTCTGGGTTCCCAGGGCACAGACTGGTTGGTCTGCCGAGCACCCATGACAAGCTAGCCTGAGTACTCGCCTAGCTTCTGTCACTATAGTAGTTTGGCACATCATGATCTTTTCATTCTGTTTAGCCTTGCAACACCCTCATGATGGAGGGAAGTACTGTCCTTCATTTTACTGCTGGAGAACTGAGGGTGCTCAAAGTGCCTAACTCCTTTTGGACGTTTGGGCTTAAGAAACTTCCCAGGACACACGGAGAATTCATGGCTGAGCAGCAAACTGAGCCCCAGCGTCTCTCCGCAGCCCAGCCTGACCATGCTGCCTGACAAGTCTGGACCCTAGGATCTGAATTTCAGCTTCCTCTTTCTTTCTGTCCCAAGGTTAGTGATGTCGTTTCTCAAATTTTTGGTTGATTTAAAGTTAGAAGCAGATTTGAAAATCCTGCGGCCTGCTGACAAATCGCCTCATTGATTTATCTGTACCCTAAATGAAATGTTCTGAATTATCCATCTTTACGTCATACTTACAATGTGAGTGACTGATTTAGAGATGCTGAAGCCCTGCCATTAATGTATTGGGTCTATAAATCCTGGTGGGCAGGTTTTAAGCGTTGATTTATAAACCCAGATCTGTTTCTTTCCTGCAGCGGTAATGGGCACCCAGAAAAGTTTCTCCATCTAAGTGCCACAAGTCTGGGTAGGGGACACTTGACACAAGTTCATCAAGATGAATTCACTCTGAACCTTGCAGGGCTTCACACGTTGGAGTTTGGAGGTCAAATCAATAACTCTCTTCTGTCCACTAACTTATCGATGTGAGTGAGGCATGAAAGAGGGTTGAAAATGCTGGTTTTATTTTTGACAGAAGCTCTGGAGATAAGGAATGGAGCTGGGCTTCTCATACCTGTAATGCTGGTTGGGTCCTTGCTTAACTGCTGCTTTATGGCAGGTGGAGTCATAGCAGCTCACTATAGGGACATGAGAAGAGAGAGATGCATGGCGTTTAAAGTGAAAAGGGACTTGTTACATCCTCTAGTCCAGGGCTGGAAACCTCTGGCAGCTGCAGATCCAGCAAAAAGCAGGGAAAACGGTGCAGATAAGGTACGGAGGAGAGCAGAGCGGCAGATAAGGAAGGGAGGAGAGAACAGAGCAATGGATCAGGCAGAAGAAGATCGCAGTGGCACTCCAGAAAGTGGTGGGGTTTACTTTGGGGCATGCTGGGCAAAAGGTTTGGTCACCTCGGTTCTTGTCTGACCTCCTAAATTATACAGGACACAATACCCATGTTGAGCCCAACAACTCCAGTAGCATGTGGTTGAATTAAAGCTGTAAGGAAAGATTTTTGGTTTTTGTTTCCCCTGGAAAATTGTACTTTGGGGTATGAAATATGTCAATTCGTATTTGAACAGCAAGGGGCCTTCCATCCCTGCCATGTTTTGCCTTAGGTCAGCAGCGTGCCACAAGCAGTGCGATTTGTGTTAAGTACCACATATAGGAGGCTTGTATTTGTGACTTTTACCTAGTAGCCTATTCATTCATGATTCTTCATGGGCAGGACCAGGATACAGAAGTTATAGTGGCTGCTGTTATGCATGTTTCTGTCAAATAAGCTTTGAAATGCTATTATCCAGCAAACCGAGGGAAGCTTATACCAGGTCTGATTTTTGTGATTGCTTGAACTGGTTTTATCCCAGTATGACTGCACTGCTGTATATTGCATTATTTCAGATAAATGCTGCTGCAGAGGGAGGAGGATCTAGGCTCTACTGATGGGAAAATCATTTACCTCTCCATTACCGGTGCAGGCACTGAAATACTTTTTGAAATGTTAACAGGCTTCAGCTGATGAAACAAAGGGACATTTTAATTGGATTAGGGATAAAACAAGACTGCCCCCTCCTGTATGCTTTTACCATGCTAGGTAATGCTGAAAGCTGCCTGAATTAATAAGTGTGGTGTCATGGGTGTTAAAGCATTAAAACATGCTTTAAAAATTACCTCCTGCATAGCGAGATCTGTTGAGGCATTAACATTTCTGGAGAGTTTGGATTAATAGATCATAAACAGAGCTGCAGGAGAGTTAAGGAGACTATCTGATTTGAGTGGTCTCCAGAGAGCTGTAACTGGACAGGTTGACTGGATTTCTGTAACTTAATGGTCTCTCTTTTTTCCCCCCTCCCTGCTCTGTATTTGGATGCTCTGTGTATGGCACATTGTTGTATGGGTGTTTATACAGTGCACATCCAGGCACAGCTTTTTGCTGTCTGATGGAAGAGGTTTTCAACAGAAGTGGGAGATGTTTTCTCTCTAGTAGACACGAGTGTCTGGGTGGCTGCTGAGCACAAAATAATCTGCTACAGGCTGAGCACCAGATGATCCGCTGCTGGGGGTTGTTTGGTGGGGACCTGCAGAGGAGCAGGTTTTGGCATTTACATAAGGACATTCGCACCTGCCAGAGCTGGTGTTTCAGGTTTTCTGCAGACCCCAGTTTGTTGGCTACACTTGGCTTGTGCTTCTCAGCTTTAGAACTGGGGGGATTGAAAACATTTCTTTCTCTAAAGTGAAAGCTAAGAGTCTGAGCAGTGCATGTCTCAAAGAGCCTGGCTTGTCTTAGTGTGTCTGTGCCTTAGTTTTGCCCCGTTTTAAAGCTGGGGATGGTGAGTGCATCTGTGCTTTGAAGTAGCGGTGGTTCCCTGCTCCCTGCCCATCTTCAGCAGATCACTGGATGCTCCTCTCCCACCCATATCCCTGAACGGTGGGAAGGGCTGGGCTTGGATTCCAGCGCTGTTCTGCATGTTGGCCCATTTGTTTAAATACACCAAACCCCTCGAATATCTTGTAGCACAGCCTGGGAGACAGGTTAACAAATCGTCCTGCACTTGATGTTCCCAGCAGTTTGAGCATCTAGTAAGCACTCACTGATTATTACTCACCTCTGGATTTTTAAATATTTCCTCCCACTACAGTTGACTTATTTTCAGCTTTGGGAGATTAGCCTGTCTGAAGTGCCGAGTATCTCTGACTGGCTGGGACTCGATTCTGTCTGCGTGTGGATAATGGAAAGGGACTGAGATCACCTGCATGTAGGCAGCCATTTGTTTTTTGCTCGGTGATTAGTTGCTCTGTCTGTCAGAAAAAGGCCTACAGAATAAATGTGTGTTGGTTGCAGTACTTCTTGTGTTAGGAAGTTATCATCTCTCCTGTCTAGGAAGTCCAGAGATGATTTGCTAGTGGTAGCACAAGCTCTTTGAATAGGGCTTTGTAGCAACCAAGAGGAGGACTCAGAGGATCCAGAAGAAGAGCTGAGTGGCTAGGTTTGCACTGAGTGACAGTCAACTTCTTAAAACATTTGGGGTGCAATCCAGGTGCCCTTGAAGTTGATGGCCAAACTGCTTCAAAAGCACCTTTGATGCTTTCTGGTTTTATGTGCAACAATGGCTGATGGAGAGGATTCAAATCTTCAGGCTGATCTTTATGCCATAAAATACTCAAAGCACTGCTGCTGCTGTTACTTCTACCACAGAAATCCCTAGAGTGCCCCCAGCAAATTGGAGCTCCGTTATGGTAGGTGCTCTACACGCATATAATGAGCAACAATCCCTGCCTGAAAGAGTTTGCAGTCTAAAGTCACAATGCAGCAAGGTACTTAAACGTGTTCCTAGCTTTTAAGCACATCAGTAGCCCCATTGACTTTAGTGGGCTGACTCATCTGTTCAGCTTGAGGCATATGATTAAGTACACTTCTGAATCAGGACCTAGGTATGGACAAGGCTTTTTCTTTTGCTTTGACTTGTACCCCATGCCCTGCCCCCTCTTCCTCTTCCTCCATAGCCCATCTGCCAGCACATATAGGAATCTGTCATCAGCATAGCTTGGCTAATTTAGCTGTATTCTGGGAAAGAAGCTGCCTTAGTAGCCAAAATGTGCAGGGTTTTGAAACCTCACAAAATGCTCTTGGGAATTGAGAAGAAATAGCATTGTTGACATGAGCGTTAAACCGGAAGCCTAATGCAGAGAACAATTATTCTGTACCTTTTTTAGGCTTATAGTGAAATTTGTCCTAAGTCCCCATTCAGGTGGCTAACAAAACAAGGGTTGCTTATTAGAGGTGGCCTTTTGTACTAAAAGTGAAGGAGAACTGTACTTCAGAATATTGGAGACAACTTGCCAGAGAGAGCAGCTGTTTTATAGGTCTGCCTGTTCGTTTTGCACCTGCCATATCTCTGGCTTCACCCATACTACCCTACCTTGAATTCCCTCTTCTAGGAAAATCCCAAGCAAGTCCCAACCAGTAAAATGTCACAAAGGAATTGAAGGATTGTGTTTGTGCTCCATGGTGTATCCCAGGTACAGTTTGGCAGGATGGAGTACCATGCAAGGGGCCAGCTGGCTTCAGCCCAGCTGACGTTGTCTTCCACATCGCTCGAGGATCCAGTCTAACTAATATCTATTAGTTCGACTGTCTGCGTCCTCTGTGGTATTGCTCATGTGGGTAAGACAAAAGGAGCAAGTAGGAAGAAAGATAATTAAAGGGGACTAGCAAAGTGTTGCTTGAAGGGAACATAAATCTAATGCTATGGGCACTTCTTTCAATGCATATTTGATATGGACACTTCTCTTTCTTTTTAAAGGTACTGAGGAAAAGGCAGAATTATATTATGAAAGGCAGAGATGCATTTGAGATACAGGGGCAGCTTGAGATTTAATTGAGAGGCTATTATTCTCTGCGTAGACTCTTTCCTTCAGAAATCTTTACATTTTAAAATGCTTCACTCATGCTCTTACTGTCTCTTTTTCCTGTTTTCCTTCTTCCTTTTATATTTTTACATTCTGGAGCCAATGAAGGACATGGCTGGGAGTGCAATGCATGCAAGAGAGGAAGAGAGTCCCATCAAATGTTTTAGTCATGATTAATGGTCATTCATTTACTAGATAGATTTTTCTCTCCATGCAAAGGAAGCAGTTTTCTTAATGAGAATATCTGCGTACGGCAGTTTGTGCTGGAACACTGAATAAATACTTAAGTTATGAAACAGAGATGGGCATCTCAGACTTGCTTTTTAAAGCAAGGTTTAAAAATGAACCATTAAAACAAAAAATGAATTTCCTTTCTTCTGGCCAAGCCCAGATGTCTTTATTTAGTTCTGACACAATCCTTAAACATAGCCAGCTTCACTGACCTCGGTGATGATTTTTTCCTTTGTAAAAATGAAATGAGGTCATTACTGATATATCCCAATCTTGAAACGCATGCAGTAGGATCTTCTAGGAATCTGCTTGGTCTCAGAGCTCATGTTTGGTGTGTGTTTTTTTATTTCAAATATACTGGGCAGTGAAAATGACTTATTTGTTTAGATTTCAAGCCCCCACACTGACAAATGCTCATCCAGAACTTAAAGTACCTCTTCTGGAAACAAGGAAGTGCAACGAAGGAAAGTTGTATAAGGCTTCTTAATAATAATACTTCTGTTTCTAGCCGATTTTATGTTTAGGTGCTCCTGCAGTAGTGCAAAGTGGTCATGTTTGCCAGCACTGCAGGAGAAATGCACCTTGGGGAACAATGTCATTTAAATTTTCAAAATTAGTTGCTGTCTTGAATCCTGTAAACAGAAGCTAAATTTTGAGTCCAAATCAGCTCTGAGAGCATCTCCATTAACCATTTGTTTCACTAGAAGAGAGTTCTTTTGAATATCATAATTGCTATTGCTTTTATAGAAAATGTTTTAAACCCTTATTCTAGACACAGGCAGAAAAATTGTAAAGAGCAGTTTCTCCATGAGGGTAATTGTGGGCAAGGCTTCTGTGCCTGTGATGGAGAGAGCACAAAAGATCAGGATGGCTGAATTCAGACAGACACTGATTTGGTTTTGTTTTTTCCTTGGGCAATTTCTTTATATTTGCACAGAGCTCACTGTGTTCATGGCCAAGATTTAATGAGCAAATTTTTGACAGTTCTAGCGAGTGTTGACTTGTTCTCATTCCTTGCTTGCTCATGCCGGCTCACCCAGTGTGGCGCACACTTTATAAGCTACCCATTGCCAAACGGACTGGCAACCTCCAGTGATGGTTGCTGCATGGGATACTGGCCAGTGGCACTCTAGTGTGCCACGTGGAACTGGCTGCATTGGCAGCCTGTCCCCTTTGCTTGGGGGAGGTAGAGGAGGATTTATTTCACACCTTCCTTGGGTGCCCCTGCCTGCTGCCACTCTTTGCTGCCCTCGGTGCCTTGTTTGAGGCGCTAGACTTGGACCTCTTGGAGGCTTTCTGTTTGTTTCTTTTCCATATCTGGTGGCAGGTGTGATCTGCCTGGCCAACTTTCTGCTTGGACAGACCCAGATAGCCATCCTCAAGACCCGCAGCTGGCTTGCTGGGGCCAGTTCTGATGATGCCTTGCAACTCTTTCAGTTCTCGGTCCGGGTGCGCCTGTCACTGGAATTTGAATATTCGGTCCTCCGGTGAAGCAGACCTGCCTTCCAGGCACGTTGGGCCGTGCAGGGGGTGCTCTGCAGTGTCGAGGGCGGCTGTTTGGTCCTCTTGCTGTGATACGGCTTGCCCTTTCCCAGGGTACCGGCAGGGGTCTGAGTGGGTTGATGTATTGGCTGTTTTTGTTTTTAGACTGTGAGGGCAGGGCATGCCGCCAGGCTCTGTCTGTTGTACCGGGGTCCCTGCACAGGCCGTCTTGTTTGTTTGCTTGTTTTTTTTTTTTTATTGCTACCCTCTTTTCCCCTTAATAAACATTTATAAAAAGTCAAAAGTCTCTCTTCCCCTCTTCCCCCACTTTCTTTCATGTTAGGAACATGGGACTGCAAACAATGTCCTGGGTCATTGAATTCAATTCCTTGCTGTTGCAGGAGGAAGGCTGAGCAGGTTCAGAGCGGCATACGCTTAGAGACTAACTGGTTCAGAGAGGCATAAGCTTTCATCACAGATGCTATGAATGGACTTGCTATTGTAGGTGACCATGTCATATAATATGTTTTATAAACTAATGAAGCTCAGTAAAGACTAGTAGTTAGTTCCTCCCTTCCCACCCCCCAACTTCTCCCACAGTACTTTCATTGGAAATCTATCCCAGTACCTCGGTACTCTGTTGGTTAGATCCCTTCTGGTATCCAGTCTGAATTCATGGCCAGTTTATGCCCAGTCACCAACTCTGCCTGTTAGATTTTTTTTTTCCATCCATAGGACTTAACCCCCTCTCCATGCATGTATAGAATGGGATTGTGGCCCCTTTTAGCCTTTGCTTTGCTTGTCTAAACAAGCCGTTTAGTTTCCACCCTTCTGATAGCATCTCCTTTACCCTCATCATCCTAGTAGTACCTTTCCACATCCGTTCCCATTTGAAATAATTCTTCTGAAACAGTACTCCAGACAAGATGTTAATGACTCACACAAAGGTATTGATACTTCCTTTCTCTGCTGGACAAACCTCCTTGATGCATCTTCAGATCACAATTGCCTCTTTCAAGGCTGCAATCACATTGGAGACTTGTAGTCATCCTGTGATCAACTTGTACATCCTGATCCTTCTCTTCCTCTGTTTCTGTTAATGACCTGATAATAAAATATTTTTACAAGCCTCTAAATGCATGACCTTGCATTTTGAAATTGTGAAATGTCAACGTATTTTTGTTGCTTCAGTTCTCAAGACACCTGCCTTAGTCAACCTTGGGGAAACCCCTGCTGCATTTATCTCACCTTCCACTTACCTTTATGTTTTCTTCAGTTCTTTCATTCAATAATGTTCCTAAGTGCATGTACACTCCTGAATTTGGAATAAGGGCCTCAAGTTTGCTGGTTTGCACTTCTTGACTTGAGGCTCATTGTTACAAGTCAGCTTTTGTTTGTATCCTTCCATTTATTTTAAGTGGAATCAACACCAGCCCTTTTCTCCATTCTTCTGCAGTACCGTTGATAGTTGCCAAAACCTGGTCTCCCCTTGTTTCTGTAACTCTTTGGTGAAGAAATCTATCAGTTATCAAATTCATGAATGGCTAGCTACTACCTTCTCCATGATTAGCAACATATTTTCTCCACTTTTTGTCTGGGTTGTTGAAGTCTCCTGTAATAAAACAATTCTTGGTAGTATTCATCTCACTATAAGCACTGCAGAAAACCTCTGTTTATATCCAGATCCAACCTTGGGGGTCTCCCAGCACCATTCATTCGTAGAACTTTTTACTGTCATTATTCAGGGTGATTTTGGTCCAAATTCATTCTGTTTTATTCATGCCATCTCTTTGTATTTCATTGTAGTCTATCATTTAACGTACAATACCATCCCACAGCCTTCTCTTTCTGTCTTTCCTGAATAGGGAATAGTCTTCAATACCCGTGTTCCAGTCATGGTTGCTATTCCCCCATGTTTCTGTTGCCAGTTGCACATAATATATTGGTAGTGAAACTTCCTTCATTTTGTTGCTCAAGCTCCTTGTATTCATTTATAAACATCTTAGTTGCTTCTTACTGAGCACACCCTCTTTCCTAGTCCACAATCCTTACCCCAGCCATATTACCTACTTGACTGCTGGTTTCAGGATTGGTATTTTCTTTCCCTTCCAATGCCTATCCTCCTCTCCACCAATATTCTTTTTTGCACTGTCTCATTCTCATTTACCAGGCTTTTTCCCCTTGTCCTATGTGCTAAAACCAGGCGTGGAGGTTGATTCTCCTCTGACTTACTCCCTCATTTGTTAAAATGAATCTCTCCTGTTTTCTGTCTTTGATTCCAATGCTTCTCATGGTTGATATCCTAGACCCTTCCTCATAGAACAAATCATCATTATTTCAGACTGAAAAATCCTGAAGCTCATTTGCCCTTGCTTATTCAGTCCTTGTTCTCCCCAGTGATCATGTCAGCAAAAGGGTAGTTTGGTTGATATACCAGTAACTTCTTCCAGACTAAGAAATCTTATTACAATTTCCTTTCCTTTCCCAGATGCACCATGCATATACAGACATGTTCTTTCATTCAGACCACCAAACAGCCTTTTGACACTCCTGTACAGTATACCTAGTGTTCTGCATTCTCAGTTTTTATTAAAAAACAACAACAAAAAAACCCAGGAATTTTTTGGGGTTTATCTTCGAAACATAACATACCTTTGAAGCACAGCGGCACTTTTAGCTTATTGGCACCACCCATTTTTTCAGTTCAAATCCCTGCTAATCAGCATGAGTGAGGAATGGGCTATTCCCCACTTGTGCCAGTTAATGGGCATTTGAACTGAACAATGGGTGCAAATCAGTAAAAACCAAATTACTTAAAAAATAAATAAATCAGGGAATATAGAAGTGAAAATCGGTAAAAATTGAGAATGTGGAACACTAAGTGGCACGCCTGTGGTATAAGCAAACCAAAAAACTGACTTGATTTCATCCATGAATTAGAAATGTAGACAGGGTCTTGGTTCAAGCATGAAGGCGTGTGATTTGAAGAACGGCTCACAAACACCCGTTGTATTCTTGCTGGTACCCTCTGGGCATTTGGACTGTGAAGATGTCTTCACTATTTGCGTGAAGCCCATGTGATTTTTAGTAAATACTTTTTTCTTTAAAAACAATTAGGCATGCATCTAATGCAAGGAATCTTTGTTTTTTGAGCATAGCAGGAATTGCACGCAGGGTTTCTACATAGCTAAGGAATGAAATGTGTGCTGGGGAGTTCAGATTCTTTGAGCATTTAAAAAAGCTTTCTTTCCTTGCTCAGTTAGGGAAGGCCGGCTTTGGTCATTGCTATTGCTTCTTTATGAATAGAATTGTCCTAACCTAGTCATTAGGGTTCTCTCTAACTCAAGGCACTAACATTCACTAATGAATGGGACACGCAACTGTGAGTTTTATTAATGGCGACCACACTTGGTAGGCATTCACACATCAGAGTAGTTCCCAAGGTCTTGGTACTATCTGTGTGGGGATCACTGGGAAATCTGGCAAGAATTTTGTAGGAGGAGCTGTATTGTCTTTGGTTTCTGGAGAGATTGCAAGGGTTGACTGATTAGGGGAGCATTTATAAAGCCTTAGTACAGTGGGCCAAATCTTCAGCCAGTGCAAATATAGAAATCAGTGGATCTTCATGGATTGACCCCAGCTGACAATCAGGCCTAATATTTGTTTTTCCAAAGGAAAGGGCTCCATCAGTCTTATAACACTGACTGTAGGACAAAGAAGTGAGGCAAATTAATGCTTGTTCTGTTAATTGCCCAGTGGCCATTCTCTCAGCACAGATCTCCATTGACGTGCCAGAATAATTTGTGATTGTGTATGACATAGGAGAGCTGGCTTGTAGGAAGTCTGTAGTCTGAGCTGTTGTTGTAGGAAGGCTAAGAAAAGCAGGTCATCTCCTCTCAGCCTTGAGGTTTTGGAAGTAGGTACGCTTTTCAGGTCTGGAGGAATCAGAACTCATGGCAGAGGTGATATCTTTTATTAGACCAACTAGATATTTGCAAAAAAAATCTTTATTTGCAAGCTTCTGGATACACTCACTCTTCCTCAGGCATAGGAGAATGCAAAGATTGTAACATTTCTCCTAGGTGGAAATGAAATTTCATATTTCACAGGAGAGCTGAAGGTGTTGTAATATCTCCTGAGTGGAATAGTTCATTTTGTGCAAATTAGGCTATTTACCTCAATGTTGTCTGATGTCGAGCAGGATGTTGGATTATGTTTCCTTCTGGTTATGATATTTCATATTTCACAGGAGTGTGGGGTGGTAGACCTGCATCCCTTTTCAAGTCTGTGTGTTCATCTTGTCTCCTCTCATCACTGATAAATTTATCATCCCTTTAGTAATGCAGAGAGACAGAAAAGGTGGGTTTGGGGTTTTCCCTCGCCCTGGGCTCAATTCAGAGGTGCCATTGTATGTGTTGTGTTGTTAAATCTAAAATGAGGCATATAGCAAACTGCTCCCATCCAAAACACCTATGCAAAGCACTCTGAAGACACCCCAACGATGTGGGGAATGTGACTGGAAGGCAAGGAGAGTGCAAGAAAAGCAACTAAGAGGAGGTGCAAGGCTGCCAGTAGGAGGGCAAGACTGACTCTTTTGCCTCTTTGATATATAAGTTGCACCTATTTATTAGCACCTTTCTTGCAGCTTTGTTTTCATCACATCTCATTTTAGCTCAGGTGTTCGGAAGCTCTTCCTGGCCTGGTCTGCTGTATCTGTTGTGTACAGGTGTGCTGTACCTGTCGCCTAGTTTTCATAACATACTTGACTTTAATAGGACTGAGCTTTAACTAAGAGGATTGTCTGGCTTCAATAATGTGCAGCACCTTGTCCCATCAAATGCAGCTGAATGATGTTTCACAATGGCTGAAATTATCACACCTAGTTTAAAATCGCACCTAGTTTACTAGGAGAGCAGTGTGTAGATTCAGTGAAGTTCAGGTCATGTTACTGAAACAGGGTTGCAGGATTGGAACGAGGGGCTGGACCTTTTTTCTACGAAACTTCTGTAGCTCAGGGGCTTAGCAACTGCTCTGTAGTAAAGACGTGTGAAGCGTCCATGTCCTTAACCTTTTATAGGAGGCGCATCATTTTACTGCTTCGGTCTGTACAGGTCTCTCATTTGGTATGTATGCAAATCTAGCTCAGCAGCAATGGCTCAAACAAATACGTCTGAATCACAATCCAGGCATGCAAATGAAATCGGTTCCCTTCCCGTCTGCAGCTGGCAAAAGTCTAGTTGCAGAGATGGGCTTGGGAGTGAGAGCCTGATAAGGAAGCAGTAGGAAGATGCATGCAAACCCAGGGAAGAAGAACTACCAGAATATCTTCAAATGATAAAACTGGATCAGGAAGTGCTGCGCCTCCACTGTATCGGGACCGTACATTGCTATGATCTGAATAACTCCCAACTGTCTGAGTACTGATTTGGTGTTTTGCGACAGCTCTCGCTGGTATGTTTTGGCATTTTGAATAACTAAATTAATTATAATCTGAGTGCCGACAGCATGCTCAGTTTGAGACCAGGCACAGAAACAGAGACTGTTCAGATGGTCTTTTCATCTGAAGGCTGCTTAGCAGGAGCTGTGGATGCTTTAGCCCTTTGATGGATCAGGCACAAAGGAACTGGAGAAAGCACAAACTGCAGAATGAGCAGACAGCAGAGACAGGTAGTGAGGCTCATGTGGGAAAACTGGGCTGTTTTCTTCCTAGCAGTTCCTTGTGTCCCGTGTGACTCTCGGACAGATGGATAGAGCACAGAATAATTATACATAGCAGCTTCCAGTTGGTCACAAGCTCCACACAGCCTTTTCCTCTTGCTCTTTGATCTGCCTTTAGCATCGAGCAACTTGTGTGACTGCAGCATGACACCCTGGCTTTGTTGTCAGACCTGGAAATGAGCTACATCAGAGGCTTCAGACTGTTGGGCTGTGTTTTGTGAAACACTGAAGCAGTCTGTGTTCCCATGTGATTTCTGAAGCACAGGCCTCATGAGCTTGACTCCCGTCACGTGAACTCCTTGCGGTTGTTTTTCACTATTGCAGGCCACCTTCCCTCCCCCCAGGAGATGGGTGAGCTGGAAAGAACTACCTGCCTGTTAACTAAGACTTTTTTTTTAAAATCCCGTTTTCATTTCAAAACCACTTCCTTTCTCAGCATTGGCAACTGCTGGGACATTGTTCTGGTGGCCTCACCCAGAGTCAGCATTTGTAGCAAACACATTGTTATTGGGTTTGGAGTTTGTCTTTTACTCTCAGAGTTTACGGACATTTTTTCTCCCCTTCCTGTCTGCCAAATGCTTATGCAGTTCTATGCCAGGGTTGTCTGCTTCCAGAGGGTGTCTGGGTTGGCATGGGATCATCTTGGACATCCAGCCTCTGCAGTGCTGCCCTGGGCATATACTCAGCATTATGGATCAGCTTCTTCACCCATCCTACAGCAGTTTCCTGCATCATTTTTAGCTTTTCGCCTTTGGCCCTGCATGAACTGATGCCGTTGTCTGGAATAACTGCATGATCCTTTGCTTTTATGCATCTTTCAATGTAAACCACAGGTTTGGGTCATCACTTGGATTGCATTTCTTATTAACTGCAAAGTTTTCCCCACTCTTTCGTCTTTGCCAGAAGACAGATTACACCCTATTCCAGACAAAGACTTGTTTAAAATGTTCTAAATTTGCCCTTCGACTTGGAAGTGAATGGACAAGCGCAGTATTTTTTTTTTTCCAAGTGGGTTCTTGATTACGGCCTTAAAAGTGAAGGGCTACTGTAGGATTAAGCAAGGTAAGGGTAGGTTGTTGCTGTCTGTGCACAATGATTTCACTGACCCATGGAATTCAGAGATGGGCAAGACCTACAAAATCTTCCAGTCCCCTATAGCTGATAAACACTCTTGAGTCTGAAAAGCTCTATTCATTCTGTTCGTATGTTTTTTTTCCCAGTTGCTAAGGCTTTTTTTGCAGGTCAAATCGGTTACTTTTTGTTTGCGTCTTTGTAGTAAGTCGCTTTTTTTTTTTTTTTTGTACTGTATGTGACAACAGGGAATGAGAGGTATAATCATGATGCAAATAATGCCATCTGTCAGCCTTACCTGTAAAGCGGAGTATAGAGTGATTGTCACTTGCTTTTAGTAGAATCATTTTTGTTAGGAAATGGAATTTAACTACAGGGACCGGATGTGAGCACGGGGCATAAGTGACAGCCATGCAGGTAAGTACACGTCACTCACTAATAAATAAGAGTCATAAGGCTTGATTTATTTATTTTTTGACAAGCACCTGCAGCTCCCTGTGTGTCTAAAAACTGATGCTGAGAACTTCTGAAAAGCAGTTCCTAGGCACAAAAGACCTCCTGGCTCTTAGCTTATCTTAGGTAACCCCGTCATATCGCCTCCTCTGTAAACTTACAGTCTCTGCCTTGAAATCACTTACATTTCTCATCCCCACTACTGCTTATTTATTTAGCGAATGCAAATCCATGAAGCCAAGCAATAGTTAACTCCTCGTTAACTGAGTTCAGACTTATTAATCCACATCTTAGTTTGCAGAGGGGACACTCCTCAGTGATGTGTGGCATTGTTTGCATCTCTCCACAAGTGCATGATGTGTTAGCACTGAAGTCTCCGCAGTGAAGGCTGGCTTGCAGGGACTTTGGCCTGTCCTGAGCCTGTTTAGCAGGGACCACTCCTGCCACTGTCTCCATTACCATAACTGGAGGCTATTCTGGAATCTTATTCCTTTAATGGTTTGCAACTTGTGACTTCCAACCTAGATTTTTTTTTTCCATGGGGAGCATATTACTCATTATCTTAACCATGCAGGAAGAAAGGGAAGGGCTTTGGTTTCATTGGGTCACAGTTTAATTCATCTGGGACCACTGCCTAGCAATAAATTGTAAAAAGCTGGGTGTTGGTGTCATTCTTTCCTTGAGCATTCATACCTGTATGGGGTGGGGGGTGGAGGTGGGGGGGTGCCACCAGCCTTCCTCAGTGCCTAAGGAGGAAGCATGGCTTACTTTTTAAAGCATGAGGCTAGGAGTCTGTTCTGGTGTCTGTTTCTGGCTCTGCCACTGATGCACCTGGCACCCTGGGCAAGTCCTCCTGCTTTTGCTTTTATGCTCATGTCTGAAAGGGCTAAAAAGCAACACATGGGTGTATTTAAGAGGTGTAACCCAGTTAACACAGGGCTGTCCAACTTCTGGGTGGCTGGGGGCTGCCGTGGCTGCTTGGTGTGCTTCCCCCCCACCAGCCTGCCATGTGTGTCCCCCCTGCCCTTGCCAGGATGTGATCCTCACTGTGCCATACCAGTGGGCCCCAGCTGCAGGTTCCCTTAGCCTTGGAAGCTGCCTCTCCCCCGGGGCTGGGGGGCAGGAAGCAGAAGCTGGATGGTTTGTGGGGGGTGGGAGAGACTTTGGCAGCTGCAGCTGGAGCAGTGGAGGGAGAGGTGCCCAGACTGGGACTCTGGGGGCCGCAGGTTAATCCTTGGGGTGGCCGCATTATGGGCTGTCAGTTGTGCAGCCTGGGGTTACTACAGTCAGTATTAATTGCTTACGAAGTGATGTGGACCTTTTATGAGACTGTATTAAACAAAAAAAGATGAGGTTCCTGCCCCAAAGTGTTTACAGTTTCTACCACTGGGATTTGTCTGGACACAGAGGCTTGCTTATATGGATCCAATTGCAGTTTTTTCTCCCTGTTAAGATGACTGGAAACAGGGTATCGCAGGGAAGGGATGACATGTGATAAGGAAGATGGAGGATAAGAGGATGGGCCACATTGGAGGTTAGTGGCTTTGCAGCATACAAATAAGTTGAAGTAACTTACTCTATGGTTACATAGTTAAAGAGTCTGAATTACTTGCTAATGTAACTGTGGATTCCAGTGAAGTCCATTAAGGATGTATTTGACTCGAGGTTAATGAGAGCAACTGTAGAAGTCAAGTATTGAGCCCATCGAAACTGGAGATGAAGCAGCACCACTTTTCCCTGCTCGTATCTGTGCGATTTTTTTTCTCATCCAGATCTTATTTGCTTTTCATTCTGGCAGGTGATTTCAGCCTTCAAGCTTTAGACTCTTCAGTTTTTTTCTCCTTTCATCAGCCTTTGGTATACGTACTTATGGGCTGAGATTGGGTCTGGACGTTCCATTATTATCACCTTTTAGGAAAGGTGAATCTCATGAGTTCTGGTATTTTGCAGAGTCCCGGCAAATAGTCAGGCAATCTTATGAGAATGTCAGCCCTTGCTGAAAAAACAAAGCATGGAAACCCACATCCAAAAGGCTTAGTTACTAGAAATCATTAAAAGCCCAAATTTCTTATTCTTAAAATCTCATGATTTTTAAATAGAAGTGGGGGGGGATAAAACAGGGCCAGAGGCTTTGCACAAGAAGTAAAGTTCATATTTTAGCTACCTCTGTTTTGTGTCTAGCCTGGCTGGTTATGGAGACAACCTCCTTCCTGGAACCCAGTGCACCGATGACCTCCTGGGTCTGCAACCTGATTGAAATGATCTTATTAGGGGCCTGCTGTATCAGAGCATCAGTATCAAACCCGTCAGCCTTTTAAAGCAGTGACAATCCAAAAAATGCCTGCTTGTTGTCGGGACAGAACATGGTCCTTAATAGTTACTTAAAGCAGTGTCAATTCGTTATCGGTGAAGTGGAGCCCATTTTAATGTAAGCAAATTGTGGAAATGTCAGAACTTCTTCAGTGGCCCTCTAACAAAAAAAGAAAGAAGCCAGAGACATGCTTGTGGTGCATTGCACAGGTGTTTAAATGATGCTGGTATGTGCTAGTTGTGTCCCATCAGTGGGAAGAACTGGAGCATGCCCATAGGGTCCGCTGATCTCCTAGCTCTTGGCTCCTCTATGATTGGGGAAGGGGCCAAGTCATGGTATGTCTCAACTGCCACCCCAGTCGCAGCACCAACATGAGACATCACTCTCAGGAAATTGTCTGTCTCTGTGTTTCTCTCTTTATCTTTTTTCACTTGAGAAATGTACTAGTTAACATGGTTAACATCTAAATTGTCATCCCTGCATTTGTGTTATCATCTCATGGAGGTGAATGGCACATATCACTCTTTTTCAGAGCTGTTGTTTCAGGCTCTCTGCAAACACAAGCAGACACCTGGGTAATTACTATTTTTTTTTTTCTGAAAATAATGGCTAGAATTTTTTTTAATGAAAATTGGGATTCTGAAGAACAGGATAGTAGTTTTCAGGAAGGTGCCAGGATGGCATATAAATGTATGCCAACTTCTCGAGTCCTAACCAAGCAGCATCTTTTAGTCATAAATGATCATGTTAACCCAGCGCAGGAGCAGCAATCTCATATAGTTCAGATGTTTCCTTAAATAGTCTCACAAATGTCCCTGGAAAACCAGAAGGAGATGAATACATTTGACTTTGTTTCCATAGTTGATGCTACCGTAATTTCCAAACTGGAAAACCAGGAAGAAATTCTTTTTGATTAAAGTTTTTGCTTTTGATTCATTGATTCCATGCAGCAGAAGCCAGGGCTACCTCCACCCAGTGACAGGACTTCCTCATAAAAAGGTCTCTCCCTATGGAAGTAGCTCATGAACAGATAAGGTGCCAGCAGATGGCACTCAAGAACATGCCACGTTGCGCACCGCAGGGAGGTTCTTGCGTACAACTCTTTACATGCAGTTCTTAATGTGCCCGCTCTAGTCCATTATTCTCTGCATAAGACACAGGAAAACTGAAGGATAAGATATTCAGGCACATACAAAGTGCATATAGTTGACACGTCCAAATAAATGCTTGCTCACTTGTAAGAACACGTCCCATCCTGAGTATTTTCCGACGCAGATTCAGGCAGTGGACAGCTGGTGACCATTTCCTTGTTTTTTGCCCTCTGCATCTTCCTCTGTAACCTCATCTCTTTTTGCTAGCAAGGTCCATAGATGACATTTGAACTTGCCAGCAGGAAAATAAGTTGTGTGTGTAAACAAGTTGGCATCTCGTACAGTCAAGCAAGTAGGCAGCCTTCATCTCAGCACTTCTTATGTGCCTGGGGAGATGGTGGTTTCACTAAGGAAAGGAATCGATTTGCACTCTTTGCAATTTTTAGTAAGCTTGTAGATTGTAGTTGTGGTGCCTGATCTGTGGATGGGCAAAGGACTTAAGTGTCCTCTGTGGCTGCCCAGTGCCTTTCACTGGGCTTAATGAGCTCAAATCAAATAGAAGGTGTGTTGTAACATCATCAGGGCTCAACAAAAAGTGGAAATTCATCCTCTTCTCAGAGCTTTACATTGGGGGTCCTAATGTAAGAAATCCAGAACTGGGAACAGGGGAACACAGCCTGAGTTTCCCTGTCTCTTCCTAGTGCTATCTGAACGTCCTGCCAGATGACTGTTCCTAGTTCAGAGGAAGTTTGTTAGGAGTAAAGTGCTTTTATCTTCTAGCACTGAGTTGTGAGATCTGGGTCTTGATTATACCAGCCCTGACTCCTGAGGGGAGAAAATTGTGGTATTAAATTCCCATTAGACTCCAAAGAGCTGAATGGCATCATCTGCTGTTTGATGGCTCACTTCGGCAGCCAGAGGTAAGGGAGGGGCTGGCTCCTCTTCTCATTCAGAAGAACAGTGTGTTCCCAGTCAATGGAAATTATCATAGATAGCTCCAAGGAGTAAGGATCAGCATGGAGAAAGCAAAGGCTGAAGAACTCCCCATTGCCCTCTTCCCTGGTTCTGGGAGGAGAGATGGTAAGTGATTCATCATGCAGCTGGGACATAATTGGCCATAGTAATGTGCAGTGAAGTACACGGGGATGTGCCAATCGCTTTTGTTATACATTTGTCCGCATGTTATGTTCACTGCTGTTGTTCACTTTATGGTGAAATCAATGTACTCCAAAGCCTTCCTCATTTCCGGGAGTGCCTGGTGGCCATGTGAAATTCAATGTAAAAGCCCTTTGTGGCATTCTTCATGCTATCATGCGACCTATGTGAACAGCTGGTATCCAGTTTGCTGCTGGAAGGCAGAGACGAGGTAGCACAGGAGGGGCAGGTAGTGGAGGGAGCATAGACATTATAGTTTTCATAGATTTCATAGACATTAGGGCTGGAGGGGACCTCAGAAGATCGAGTCCAGCCCCCCGCCCAAAGGGGGCAGGAAGTCAGCTGGGGTCATAGGTTCCCAGCAAGATAAGCACCCAGTATGTCCAGCCTGAAATGGTCTTGCAGTAGTTTATGGCCATTCAACCTCGTCATCCCTTGGGGCGCTCTGGTGAACAAACATTCCCCCAGATAGTGGTGGTCACCCTGAAAAACTTGTAGGTGGGCCATCAGATCACCCCTGAGCCTGCGCTTTTCCAGGCTAAAGAG
>NW_017728924.1:15878944-15888448 GCF_001723895.1 Crocodylus porosus | reverse complement strand
ACTCTTCTTCAGCTCCCCTCCCCCTGGGGTCGTGGTCGCTTAGGGACTCTCTGACAAGTCGCCTGAACTTGTTAAAGTCGGCTTTCCTGAAGTCAAGGACTTCAGTGTTGCTGACTGACTTGCCAGCTTTATGGCAGATGGTGAAGGTGATCAGCTCGTGGTCCCTATCACCCAGCTTCCCACTGATCACTAGGTCACTGTTTAGGTCATCCCCAGTAGCCAGTACCAGGTTGAGCAGCGCTTTACCTCTCGTTGGCCCATAGACTTCTTGAGTCAGGTAGAGGTCATCCATGCACGAGAGGAAGTTTTGTGACCGCTCAGATTTTGCTGAGTGATCCTCCCACGAGATGTCCAGGTGATTGAAGTCACCCATGACAGCCATGGTCCTGGAGCATGCAGCCTCAGCCAGTTCCTGGGCGAACTCCTGGTCAAGCTCTTGACTTTGTGTTGGAGGTCTGTAGTAGACTCCCACCGTTGTGTCCCCTGTGCTGTGTTCCCCAGGGATTTTAACCCAGAGGGTCTCCAGTCGTCGTCCACCCTGGTCACCAACATCAGCTTGCAGGGACATGTAGCTTTCCTTAACGTAGAGAGCTACACCCCCGCCCCTTTTATCTACATGATCCCTCCTATACAGGGTATAGCCATCTATACATGTGGTCCAGTCATGGGTGGAGTCCCACCAGGTCTCCGTTATCCCTATGACATCAAAATTATTTGCATTACGCAAGAGGACAAACTCCTCCTGCTTATTCCCCAAGCTCCTGGCATTTGTGTACAGGCAGGCAGGTGTCCCCTTGGGCTCTTGCCTTGTCCATAGATTGTACCAGGGCTGGGGCAAAGGTGGGCTCCCTTAAGTGCCTTGGCCTGCTGGCTTTGCAAGGGTTGCTCAGCGGGCCAACAGTGGCGGTAGTACCCCTGTCCTCCAGCGGGATTAGCTTAAAGCCCTGTGGAGCAGGTCAGCCAGTCTGCAGACCTGCAAATAGCCTCTTCCCCACCCTGAGGACCTCATTTAGGTGTGAGAACTGGCCCTGTGGAAGGGGACTGTGCAGGATCTGCATTACACATGGGCCTGAGCACTGACTTGAGCTTCGTGTTGGGCTCTATGACTTACTTGGAAGATTTCTGTAGCCAATGTTATTGTGTATTATATGACTAATTAACAAAAGCCAGGGGCCAGGCTCTGTGTCTCCGTTGCAAGCTGCAAGTTGCTGGTCTTAGCTTTGTCTCTTGTGCTGGTCCTGGATGTGAGCGAGTGTCTCAGTGCCCTGGTGCCCAGCCCGGCTAGTAGTTTCCCAGCTCTGTGAAAGGAGGCTGCTTTCCCCCTAAACCTGCTCCTTTCCTTTGAGTCTTTAGGGCCATGTTTCACCTTCTGCTGCGTGGAGGAGATGACATCTCAGTCTGTTGAGGGGAAGCTCATGCTCTCACTGTGATAAGCAAGGACCTGTGCAACATTTCTTCCCTGCTCTATAGAGAGTGCTTTTCATGTGCTCTCCCTAAGTATAGGTAGAGCACTGGCTCCCTGTGGAACAAGCACCCTCTTGTCTCTCCAAGCCCTTGCTCTCTGCGAGCAGAGTGCTAACTAATTGGCCTCTTTCTCCTCATTTGGAGCTGAGCATCTGTTTGGCAGCTAATGAGAAGCAGCCAGGAGAGGACTAGTATCTGACAACACAAACAAACGTTTCCATTTTACTGCAAGGATGCTACCGAGTGTAATAGTCTGGATCTCAGAGCCAGGCAGAGGCAGACGGGATTAGCATACAGGTTGTCTGCTGCATGAGAGACTCCCATCCAGAACTACTTTGGCTAGGAAGTGCGAGGGAACAGATACTGATCTCCTTTATTCTGGTGAAAACCCAGGGCGGTACTTCTGCCTGCTGTGTGAGCTGGATCTGAAATGAACCCTTTGAGTTGAGTTATTTTTATTTTTTTCCATCTCAGGAGTTTATTTATACATCTGCTTTGCTCCTCCCCACCTTTTGAAAAAAATCCATACCTTATATTTCATTTGAAGGAAACTTTATTTCAAAATAATGTTTCACTTCAAAATATGAAGTGAAATGTTTTAATTTCTATTGAGGAAATTAAAAATGCCTTGCAGTGGAGCAAGCGAGTTGATTTGACAGAAACCGGAAATGTTTGACCAAAATGTTTTTCATGTTTTTCTTTCATCAAACGCTTCCCAAAATTTTGTTGCGGTCAGCCCAGAGCAGCTCTTTCTTGTTGGGTGATTCTCTTTTTTCCGCCACCGAGTCAGAAGGCCAGTAACTCTCACAGACTCAAGTCATTAGTGCAATTTTCCACGAGCATACTGCAGGTCTGAGTGAGGACCAGGGATTACAGCCAGATATAGCAAAGGAGCAGGGGTAAGTTGTAAAGGTTTCAGCAAAGAAGAAATGGTAGGTCTAGGCAGAACCAGCCCTGCCCATTCCCACGGCAGGGGGTTGGGGAGGATCTCAGCAGCAGAAGGGAGGCACTTTTGAATAGCCAGTTTTCCCAGGTCACAACTAGTGCAAGCAGGTCTGGAATCCAAACCACAGGAGCTGTTAACATGTGCAGGGGTGCTAACATCTGGGAAACCCACTGTGGAGCAGAAAAGCTTGCCTGCCCTCCTGGTTTAAAAGGGAGAGGAAACTTCAAGCTGTACCTAGGGACCTACCGAATTTGTTATTTTGCAGTTTTTGTGGAAACCGCTAATTCGGTCAGTCCCCATGAAGAAGCATGGAGTCTGTGGAAAAAGTGCAAAATCGGCAGCGAGGGGGGTGGAGGGCTGGGAAGAGACAGCTGCAAAAACAAAACGGGACAGAAAGCCCTGGCAGCCTGAAGGAAGGAAGGGGGGGTGCAATTTTCTCAGTAGAGCGTGATGCACCCCACCGCACGTCTGGCTAAGGGGCCTCAGAAGTGACTCACAGATGGCCATCTGTCAGTCTCTGGGGAGTGGTGGGACTTCCGGGGGCCCTTGGCCAATCAGAGCTGAGGGGTGGGTGCCACACTGCACTGTGAAAATGGTGCCCGGTGCCATGCTCAGACCACAAAATCGGGGCAGCCACCCCTTGTGGACTGACAGATTTAGAGAGACTTAAGCTTTCATAGGCTACTTTGTCAGATGCTGGCAGATGCTATGGGACCATGCATCGCATCTGACAAATTAGGATGTCGCCTATAAAAGCTTATGCTTCAGCCCCATGCTGGTGCTGTGTGGATGATCCTAACTCTGCTTTGTATTTTATGATAATTTCCAATGAGGCCCTTCAGGATTTTCCTTTTGGGTGCTGTAACTACGCTTGCCTTGAATGGGCTCCACAACCCGAGTGAAAACAAAAGCTGCAGCTGATTTAAAACTAGAAGTTTCACTTTGCTGGATTAGGTATAAATCCGTTTTCCAGGAGCTAATGATCACATACATCAAACAGCATCTGTAGTGGTTTCCTGATACTATAGTATGAGGTTTTGGCCTTTTCTTAGCTGTATTCCCTAGTCCCCACTGGACGAATATGTTTCTTAGCAATAACTCTGACATTCCCTAGTAACTGGATATCCCAAATGTCTGAACGAGAAGCTAGGTACTGATGTTGTTCAGCCTTGTGTCTTCAGGGAACCAGCTCCCTGACTACCACACAAGGCAATGACAGTTTAAATGAGATCACCAGCGAGGGCATCACGGGGACAGAAAAAGACAGGAGGCATTTAATTTTTTTTCTCTCATGGGAGAATGAATTAGTATTTTTAAATGCACTGTTTTGTGTTAAGGATGACTGTGCTTCTCTTTGAGCCTATAATAATTCCCAAAGCAGCTCCCATACCGTTGATGGCTGTCAGCACAACTCACACAACAAATGGGCTGTGCTGGTTTGACTCTTATGAAACAAAGGTGTGTTTTGTGCTGGCTGCTTGTGGCAGGCTCTTTTGTTGAAGCAGCTTTGCCCAATGTGAAAACGTACCAGCTAGTTGCAAAGTTACTTTGAGACAAAGAAATATTAGGACGTAAAACACGCAATACAATAAGGCAGCTAAACTAACCCTGTTTGAAGGGACTGCACCTTCCTATTCAGTGAACCTCTTGCAGAAAGGCTGCTGAATTACTTGCTCATGAAGGGAGATTGTCCCTTCTCTTAAGTTTGGGAGTGAGCAAGAGGCAATGAATCCCTGGATTTTAGGTCTCAGTAATGCTAGAAGAAAGAAGCGTCTCCTTGAGGCTGCATGCCAGTGTGAAGGCTGGAGAGCCGATGTAAGTTCATGGCCCTTTGAGAGCTATGATGATACTACACCCATCACCTTCATAAATTTGACTTCCGTGCAACGATTTATAGTCCTTTTTTTGACTGTGTTATTGCATGGTGGTCATGGCAGTAAGCCTGTTGAAGAAAAGATGCATAGAACTTGCCAACCGTGGAGCAAATAAAATAGTTCATTTAGTGCCATACCAATCTCCAACATGATTCATGTTAACTGGTCACCTCAGTACATCCCTTTTGCTGCCACTCCCTAGGAAGTAAATAAGTAGGATCAGGAAGGTCAATCCATTTTTTTGTGAGAGCTGCATTTTGTCCAATGCATTTTTAACAGTGCAGTTACCAGGAGGAGGTGCCTTCTTCCTGTTGCACTAAGGTTTCTGCAATGGTCTGCAGACTACCACTGCAGACTTTCATGGCCAAAGGAGAGGGGTGTTAAACTTGCAAGATTTGTTACTGCAGACTTCTGTTCCCAGAATTCACTGGAAAGTTTCTGACCAGCTCAGTTTTTGACCCATCCTTCCCCCTTGAAAATAAGTTGTTTTGTTCCTGTTCTGTGACCTTTTGTCTTAAAAACAACCATTGCCTTTGCCTCTGGTTGGTCTAGGCAGGCCCTAGATTTCTCAGCTAAATGAATGATGAATTTGTGGGGCAGCCCTTTTCTCTTCTTGGTGTTTGCAGTTATACACATTTAACAGAGCCAGGACTTCCAGACTTCATTATTTCTTAAATAGTTCTCTTTGGGCATGTCTACATGAGCTGTTTACTGTGAAGTTGCCTAATTAGCTCTGCAGTAAATATCTCAGCATCTACACGTGGAGGGCTATTAGGCTGGAGTAAATGAATAAACTCTGCCTCGGGTTAGTAGTTGTAAATGCAAGTACTGTCCCACAGTGGAGTTTTTTACTCCACAGCAGTGCATGTGTAGATGGTGACGGGGCTGACTGGGGCATAAGGGCGCTTCAGTGTGGGGGCTGCCTCCCAGCCCTGCACTAGAGCGCACTCATGCCTCAGCCAGCCCCTCCACAGCATGTTGAGCCAGCTTGCAGCAGTCCTGGGCTGGCAGGCTGACCCCTCCGCAGGTACCCCGCCAACTGGGGCTGCTTCAACCCAGCTCTACATGCTGTAATCTCAGGAGCTCCTGAACACACGGTGCCCGGGGACAATAAATTCCAGCTTGAAGTGCACTGGAGTTTATTGCTGCTCATTAATATGCCCATGTAGATGCACCCTTTGTGTCTGAGCAGAGCTGGAAGCAGTCACAGACAGTAGCAAACATGAACGACGTGTGCCCCCAGAGGCTGGGGGGGCATGGTGACTGCCCGCAGGTGGCTGTGGCAGTGGCGGCAGTGAGTGGGGAGCTCCTGCAGGCAGCCACAGTGGTGGTGGGGGTGCGAACACCGACCAGTGGTTGGCAACTACCCACAGACGCTGCCAGTGGTGTTGGTGGCAGGGGGATGGGGGTGGTGAGCATTGACTGCCCGCAGGTGCTGTTGGCAGCACTTCTCTCAAGGGGTGCACCGCCAATCTTGGGGGTGGACATGCACCTCTACGTGTTGCCAATGGTAGCAAAGTGACTTGTTGCATTAACAAATCTGCAGCTCTCACATTTTATTTGCTCTATGCTGGTGTGTGACCCAGGAGTGAAACAAGGGCTTGCACACGGCTATAGAAAGTAAGAGGAAGAAATGAGGGGAAGGGTGTCAGTCACAGCCAGGCTGGTGGGATGTGGCAGGCGGGTGAATTACTTTTTGAAGAAATCTTGTGCTAAAGAGATGGTAACATTGAGGATGTGTGGAGGGAAAGGGGAAGTGGCTCTGTTAGGCTCTGCTGTTTCCTAGTACATTTTCCATTTGTGGTAGTGACTTTGTGGTCAGCCAACCATTCAGAAGTCCCCTTGTTTGAAACGTGGTGTTGAAATCTGGTTTTCTTTTGACCCAGACTGAGAAGTGTCTCCCGGATTGGGATTTCTCTTTTAATTTGCATCATTGCTGGAAATGATTTACATCAAAAGGCAGGTTCATGAACTAGCTCTTTGAATTATGCTAAAGAAATGATTCCCACAGCATTCCCCCTCTTGCATTATGGCTTACTTTGGGCCTCTGTCCTAGTTGGCTTGCTGCCCTTTTTCCTTCTCCTTGTCATTGATTCCTTAATGCAACCTTACGTACCTGTAGAATCACTTCAGGCACTCTTAAAGCACTGAATACTTGGCCATCGCAGCTTGCAAGTCCAGGGAGCTCAGGAGCGATAGTGGGGAAAGTGAGCTATATATTCCCACCCTCACCATAGTTGAGTAACTCTTGAGGCTCCAGCCTGAGTGATAACGAAGATCCTATGATTAGCGAGAAACCAGGCAAAGGTTTAAGAAGAAAAAATATCATAAGCAACTTTGGCAAGAATGCGAGCAAAATCCAGTCAAAATGCCATTTCCCATCTGATAAATCTATTTGGGAATTGTGCCTTGCATAAGCAGAAAGGGGCATGGCCTTGATCTCAAAGGTGTTTTCTAATGCCTCATGTGTATATTAACTAGTCTATTGGTAACTTCTTGTATCCTTTGGAGCAGTTCTCACCTGCAGTTATTTACTGCAGTGAATTTCATCTGTGACTTTTTTTTTTTTAAGTTTATCCCTGGAGCAGCGCCACTGAAGTCAAGATGGAGTTGCACCAGCAGTGAATTTGACCCATTAACTCCGAGTCCACTTAGATCAATAGAAACTTAATGCCATCTGTTCTCTTTGCTTGGCACAGCTGCAGAACAGTATAGACACTGAAGTCCAGAGAGAGAGACTCAATTATTGATCATGACTCTAATCTTACACCAGTGTAAATCAGGAGTAACTTCATTGATTGTCTCTGAGTAAATCCTGACTGGGCGGGCTCAGAATCAGGCCTGTTGGGCTTTTCTAATAAAGAGTAATGCCATAGTGGGTAATACCATGGAGGATAGATAATTGCTGAAGAATTTATTATACTGAACTAGTGTAACCACACACCAGAAATAATCTCTCATTGTGCTCTTAAGAGAATTAGCCTTATTCTGAATTGAAAATTGATTGTGCATCAGATTAACTCCCAATAATCACCATTTGCCAAATTATAATAAAAAAATGGAGATAACTGAATTCTCTGTGAAAATAGTGGGATCCTTCAAGAGTCATCCAAGGCTTTTCTGTGTATCCCAATGGAGTCTTATTGGGTTCCTTGCAGTCAAAAATGCAGGGACCGAATGTTGGGGGAAGAATAGAAAACATAAACAAAGAAAGGCATGAAAACAGTATTTCATCCTGCCTGGTGAAATCACTACCCACTCGAATTTTAAGGTTGATATAAAGGTTTTTAATCCACATAAAGTTGATACCATTAAAAATTATCTATTTATTACCTTTCAGTTATTGTATCATCAGGATTACTTTAAAAGACTTCTGTTGATTTTGGAGGATCAGACTAAATGGTCAAACATATGGTGAAGAGAGATTTTTCAAAGGTACTTAAGCGTCTAAAGAGATAGATAGATATAGGTGCCTGGTGGGTTGAAGTCTATAGTTTAATACCCAACCTGCTTAGGCACTTTTGAAAGTCGTACTTGGCTCCTTTCTTTGTGTTTAGCTTAAATAGATTTGAAAACTTGGCCTGAAATCCAGGCCATCTTGAAATCAATGGAGTTAGTATTTCACCCAAGATGTGAGATGGTGATGCTAATAGCTTCTCCTTTCTTTTCCTTTCACTAGCATGTCAAGGTGGCCAGGATGCTCTGGTTCTCCAAACAATATTGTCTTTTGTTAATGCTTATAGTTCACAAGCCCTGGGAAGTGATAGGTCAATTTGAGGTCTGTGAGAAGCAAAGCTTTTCAAACTGAAATCTCTGCGTTTTATGAAGTACATGTTGAGGAGAAATTGCTTGTTCAGAGTAGTAGGATAGAGGGGCCTCCACCTCTAGGTTGTCTACCCCTGGCTGGTAGGAACTGAAAGCAGGTTACATGCTGGTAACTGTCTTGACTCATGTGAGTTGATATTCTCTATCCAGTCTTAATAGACAGCTGCCCTCTGTCTCTAGAAGAGATGAATGCACCATGGAGACCGAAATACCGTCTTAGGGCAGTAAATGAAATCCCAGCTCTACCAAATCAGTGGGAGCTTTGCCAGTGATTTTTACAGGGCCAGACTTTAGCCTGCTCTCTCTAGACTAGAGTCAAGTCATATGGGAGTGAGGTTGTTCTGTAGCTGCCTGTGCTATACAGGTTTCCCTCACTTTATGCAGGTTCTGTATGTGTGAATTCGCTCTTGTGCCATGACCCTTTTTATACCAACAATTTGTTATATGTGAGGTAAATTCAGGCTTGAGATCAGTGTGGTGAAAGCCCGCAGTTAGCTGCTTTGTGGGAGTGACCTGCACCAAAATATAATCTTCTGTGTGGCTCTGTGCTCCTCACTTGTTGTCTGCGACATGTGTTTCTGTAGCTGCCATCCCCATTATGGTAACGTTCACCACCACCCTCTGCTTGTGCTGTTGGCGAGTACCAAAATTGTCTTGTAAAAGTGGTAGAAATGGGCTTGGGGGTCAGTGCAGTCGAGGTCTTGAAACGTATCCCTATTTGTTACGTTGTCAAGTGGGTCCCCTTTAAGCAAATTTGAGTTATGGGCTGTTTTCCAGGAACGCACGTACAGCATAAACCGAGGGAAACCTGTATCTGTTCTGTGAATGACCAGGAGACATCAGTCTCCTGAGTTCTTACTCCATCACCTATACTAAATTTGCTGAAGATGTGAAGGGGGGAAAAAAATCCCATGCAAAGTAGATGCCTGTATCCTCACGTAGGCCCTTCTGTTCTGGAAACGTAGCAAAACAAAAGTGCTTTGAGCAGGGAAGAGCTAAGCAGACTATCTGAAAACCAGTGGCTGCAGTGTTAAAAGCTGTTAATGCCATTTCATTTGCTAAAAGCTGTATCAGCTTTAATTGCACATAAAAAATGCATAAGATGATCCTGTCTCCTTCCTTACTGCACCTAGTGAGTACGCTTGCCGACTCTCCTGAGGATGTGGGACCTGTTGTAGAGGCAACACCTGAGGCCTGTGTGACCGGGATGATACAAACTGTGTGGCAAAGCATCCACGCCAGAGGACAGGCGGGTGATCCAGGCTGACCTGGACAAGCTCAGCAAATGGGCAGACAAGAACCTCATGGTGTTTAACACCAAAAAATGCAAGGTTCTCCACCTTGGGAGGAAAAACCTGCAGCACCCTTATAGGCTCGGCAGTGCTACGTTGGTTA
>NW_017728924.1:15767034-15878019 GCF_001723895.1 Crocodylus porosus | reverse complement strand
GTTCTGCTGATTTCTCTTCAGGGCATTAAGGGCCTGATCTCAAGCTTAATGAGCCTCTTTGAGGACTTGTCCCTATGGAGCCCTATCCTGTGTGAGGCTGAGTCTCCTCAAGGCCCCATGGAGATCTTCTGAGAGGCACTCGGCATTATGCAGGAAATCTGCAGCTACAAAATCATCCAGTGAGTTTAGGGGCCTCAGTTTTGGGCTTCCAGCTCAGGATGATTTGAGTCTGCTTTGCAAATATGCTGGGCTTGCATTGCTTTTGACTGGAAAAGGGGGAGCTCAGTACCTCTGAAAATTAGGCCTAATAAGTTAGGCTTAATAAGTCATCTCCTGTTGGATGCTCAGGATGAGTGATCCCTCGTGAAAATGTTGGCTTAAGTGTTTAGCACCTTGGTCCCCACTGATGCATGCATCTCCGATCTGTCCTTTCACAGCCCAGTGAGTTGTGTTGGGTTGGGTTTAGGATCAGATGTCATGAATGACATGTCTGCATAGCACTTCAGCAGGGCAGTAATTTATCTTCACACTTACAGCTGAGCCTGAATGGCTGCCATTGTGATTAAGTTGGAATCCAGCAGAAAACCTTACCTCGGGGGTGCATCACTGCCCAACACATGTGGAGGCAGATGAGGCTATTCTTACACCCATTTTTACAGCTTATTGAGAAAAAAAATGTTTGAAACATTTTTGATGATTTTGTTAAAAAATAACAAAATAATTTGAAACTGTAGATTTGCCTAGGAAGCAGGCCACTTGGGAAATAGTAAATATGTGGCCGAAACAATGGCAGAGACACAGTAATGGCCTATTGCAGGGGCGGGCAATTATTTCAGCTGGAGGGCTGCTTAGTGAGTTTTGGTGAGTCGTCGAAGACTGCATGGGTAGCCCCACCCGTTGGCAGTTGCCCCACCCCCGGTGGCTGTATTGGGACTAGATGTCCTGCCCCCTAACCCCTGACCTTTGCCACCGGAAGTCCCTCCCCTTACCCGCCTCCCACAAAATACTCCTTTTGGGAGGAGGGTTGCCGTCTTAGAACCAGAAAAAACCCAAATCGTACCCTAAAAGCCAAACGCTGACTATAACATATTTTAATTTTATTACAAAAAATGTTTTTGTCATGATTTGTGTTTGCGCAGTATATATAGAGGTGATTGCATAATACTGCAAAAATAAAGTCTTACTCTTGTTTACTGTGTGTGGGGGTTGTGAGGGGGTGTGGCTGTGCGTGGGGGGCATAGGGTATGTTGGGGGTGTGTATATGTCGGTGGGGGTTGTGGGGGAAGGGTGTGGATGTGTAAGGTTTGTGGGGTGTGTGGGGCATGTGGGAATCTTTTGCACACTCCCCCACATGGCACACAGCCCCTGCTGCCGGCACCAGCAGCACGTGGGGAGGCTCAAGGTGCTTGTGCCCAGAGTAGAAACCCAGCGAGGTGCGACTTCAGCCAGTGCTGCATGGGGGGGGGGGCAAGAAGCGCAGCCTGCCCGGCTGCCTCTATTGAGGGGGCTCTGCATGGCGCGGTGCCCCTGCAGCTCCCGTACAGTACCGGGGGAAGCCCTGTGCTGGACTCTGTAGGGAAGCAGGGTGTGGGGCTTCTTCCATTCCCGGTGGAGCTCGGCGGTGGCAGGGGGTGGGGAAGGCAGCTGGCTCCAGCACAGGGCTTCCCCTGGTTTAAGTGTGGGAGCTGCAGGCGTGTGATGTGGTAGAGGTGGGCTGAGCAGGCCATGCTCATCGCCCTTGAACACAGCTCTGGCTGCAGTGACGCACGAGCACCCTGAGTGTCCCTGCCTATGGTTGCTACTGGCAGCAGGGGTTGCACGCCATGTGGGAGAGTGTGTGGGGGGGGACCCCACACCCTCGACCCTCCCTCATACCCACACCCTGCTCAGCCAAGATCCGTGCTCCCACCCGCCCCAGGCGTGGCCTCTGCACGTTTCTGCCTAGCTGCATCTCCACCACCCCCGCTGCTTCCCTACCTGCTGCCCGAAGGAGCTGGATGCCTGGGAAGCCAAGCAGGTTCCCATGGGGGCAGCTGCAGCAGGGGCAGCAGCAGCCCCACCTGGAAGCTGCGTGTGGGCTGGACCAGGCTCTTTCTTCCACGAGGGTGGGAGAGAGGCGCAATAGGGTATGTTGGGGGTGTGCATATACACAGGCGCCTTGCTCCCAGACTTGTGGGTGGAAGGGCTGGGTGGGGCTCAGTTCGCTAGTGGTTGCAATGGGATAGTTGAAAGTGCCTGGCAGGCTGGATCCAGCCCATGGGCTGTATTTTGCCTTCCTCTGGCCTATCGGGATCTTATATCAGCAGGACATCCTGTTCTACATTGGAGACTTACTTGTTATATCTGGGGTTCCCGTAAAGCTTTCCCACTTGTTCTTCCAATAATAAGCATCTGTAGCCGTTTCACAGCGCTCTTCACCCAAAGCTCTGAAAGGGCTTGATACAAATGGGCAAATACAGTTGCTTGCGTTTTTGTAGATGGGGAAACTAAGATACAGAATGACTTGGCCAAGTTCACTTGCTACCTCAGGGGGAAGGCCAACTGTGGGTGAAAACCTAGTCCTGTGGCAATGACATTTTACTCTTGATGTTAGTACAGTCAGGACCTGACTCTTCAAGTTCAGAGCTTCATCCACTAGGTATTGCTTAGGCTGGGCTGTTTTTTTTTTTTTTACTTTGAATACATGTGACACCTCCCACCTCTTTAATATGCTCTTACTTGCTATTATAAATAAAATGTTTCAGGACTTTGAGTCAGTTCAAAGCAGGAGATTGCAATTTCCTCAGACAGACAAGTTTTGCACAAGCGAGGACGTCACTTCTCTTAATCATAGCAGGGCCTGTCTTTTCCTCTGGTGAGTTATGGTGAGTTTGGATTCTGTCACTGGCTTTCATTTGTTGTGCTATCAATAGCTGGCTACCGTTTGTCATTCCTTTGCTGGCTATCAATTTTACTATCTGCTACTAGCAAAATCAATCCCACTCAAAGGCAAAGTGCAACATAGGAAAGAACTTACCGGTGTCTTCTGTGCATTCTGGAGGCTTTTGAAAATCTGGCTATTTATTTTGCCAGCTTGATTTATTGGGTAGGGGACTGTCTTTTTGTTCTGTATTTCCCTAGAACCTAGCACAATGAGGTTTTGTACCCTGATTGCAGCTCCTAGGTGCTATTGCAACACAAAGACTAAACAAGGAATTAGAAGCCTAATATTAGGCAATGGAGTGTGAAAGTCTGGGCATTCCACTTTTAAACGGTTTATTTTATCAGAGTTTAGGATTAGTGGGACTTCTTGGGGTTGTAGAGATGTGGGGTAAATTTTGGTTTCTCTGACTTGGGGATGTGTGTTTAATTAAACATCTTACTGAGCTCTGGTTTAAAATGAGCTGCCTTGTATATCCCCACTGCTTTTACTGACAAGATGTGCTGATTGTAATATAGAAAAGAAACATTTGAATGATGGGAGGCAGCATTATCTGGAGGACTGTGTACAGGTCTGGCAGCTGGAAATTTTCTCTCTTCCATTCCTGCAGCTCACAGAACCAATAGGCAGCTTTGAGCCTCAGTTGTTCCCTTCTGTAGCACTGGGGTAACAGTACTCTAAAGGCTGTTGTAAGGTTTTTAGGATTTAAAATGTCACGGGCTTTGCAGGTATATTAGCTCAGATCAGGCAGAAATCTTCCTGTGGACTTTTCCATCCATCCTCGCAGTTGGGAGGCAAGATCTGCAAATGGGATTTGTGGCTCTGAGGCCCATTATCTGGCCCATCTTTATTGTAATAAATTTCCTGTTGCATCTAAGCTGATACTTGCCTTGAGGGTTTAATATTATCATCCCCACAGAACTTCAGGCTACTTTTAACTATGCTAGTTCCAGGATAGGGGTTAAGTATCAGTTGATTATTAACAGCAGTTACTGACACTCAGCAACTGCCTAATGAGGCATAATAAGTATATATTAAGATAGATATCTATTAAACACAGTCATAAGAGTGGATTGGTATTTAATTGGCATTTGTTAATTTTCTTATTACATCTAAATTAAATCCAGAATTGAAGCATCAACTTGTAGTGTGAAAATTACCATTGGAAGTTAAAAAAAAAATGTTGAACTCACTAATAAATAAAGCTTAAAAAAATATAAGTTGAACTATAATAAGTAAATTATATAGTATAGGATTTGGGGGTCGGGTTTTTTAAAACAGTGCAGTGCAGGAAAGATGGAGACAAGGAATCATTCAGTTACTTATAGCAGTTGGGGATAAAAAGGTAGCTGCAGTTATATTGATGTAAATTCTTCCACCCGTCTTTTCTGCCAAATAATGCAAGTTTTTTCAAAGATCATTCCTTGGAAGGGATGTGTAACAGCAGCAACTAAGACCTTTAAAACATGTTCTCCTCCTCTGGTTTGGGTTGGGAGGTATGTGTGCGGGGGGCGGGCAACAGTTTGTAAAATACATTGGTCAAATTTCCCCAGACTCAGGTGTGATGCTGACGCTGCTCCCTGTTCTCAGGCAGCGGAGACAGAAAAGCATCAAACCATAAGACAGGTCTTTATCCTGCTCGTATTGCTGTCAATGGCAAAACTCTCTGACTCTAGCAAAAGCAGGATAAAGATAAAGAATGATTAACAGAAAGATGCAAAAGACTGAAGAGTATGCAGGGACAAAAACATTTCCCAGGCGGAGAAGTTATCAGATGCTAGGAGCTAGGGAGGCAGGTGAATTTCTTTAGGTTCTCCCTCTATGTATGAATGACTACAGACACAGCAGCCATCACGGAGCAGAGGAAGTCTGCAGTCTTCTTGTCCATCCACCTCTCTGACCCGATAGGATTCCTTGGTACTCTTCAGTCACGGTGCTCCAGTGAGCTGCTACTCTCACTTGTCACCTTCCTAATACACAGGGCTCAGGGGTCATAACCCATAGACCTCAAAGCACTTTCCAAAAATGGATGAGTAACACCACATCCTTTCTACATGGGTAAGCTGAGGCAGGCTGACTCAGTGACTCCCCAAAGGTCACACAACAAATCAGTGGCAGAGCCGGGACTAGACTCCAAGTTGCCTGGTTCCTAGTCCCATGCCTCGTGCCTTGCCCCGCGCTGTGCCCGTGTCCGCTCTGCTGGGTCTAGACATCGAGCGCTTGGTCGGGGCTGCCTGCAGGCGCTGCAGGTCAGTTCCTCGTTCTGCTCCTCTGCTTGGATATCCACAGGTCCCAGGTCCCACGACGGAGCCTGTAGGGCCCACTCGCTGTCAAACAACCTAACTTGTTTCCATTGCTGTGTGTTGTTAGGTGTTTCCTCTCTAATGAAGCTCCTGTGCCAGGCCGGCTGTTCTTGTTCCAGCAGCGACAAACGTTCCCCCTACCTCTTCTGCTTGCACGTTTCCCTCAGATGCACTAATGATCGCTAAACCTTTCTGATGGCGGGACTCCTTTTTGTGACAACCTCATTATTCGGTTATCAGGAGCTGACACTATCCAGGTTGTCACGACAACCAGCCATGATTCAAAGCTGCTCTGAAAGGTCTGAACCTCCAGGCAAATAACCAGCCCTTAGCTCTCAGCAGATGCTCAACCCATCAGCCAATCGCAGGGAAGCTGGGAAACCATGACATCATAGTCCAACCAGTCCAAAAAATTTAATTGTTAGTTTTCAGTGTCCCTCCTTGTCACTTTTTCTCTCCCCTGCTCAAACCAACTCGGCGCGCTAGGCAGGGTGGCTAAACCATCCCTGCAGTGTTATCCTTTTCCAACCTCGCTGCTGCTGACTTGGATTCATGCTGCCTGGTGGGGGAAGTGGCAAATGTGTAACCCAGCCCACCAAAAAACCAACAGCATTTCAGCTAAGTAATTCAGGCTTGGTTAGAGCTCGTTTTCTGCAGGAGAAGGATTGTGCAATCCAATCAAAATGCTGGCTGCTGCTAATAATACTAACAGCCATTCAGTCATTAGGACCCAGATCAGTTATGCTGGCTATTTTCTTTAAGATTGGGGAAAAATAGTCCTCACCACTGATTTCCTTTGCAGGACCAAATCTCTTCCAGCTACTACTGATTATTATAGATTATTAAAAGATTGGAAAAAAAAAAAAAAGAACCTCCTTTCCCCCAGTATCCAGCAGCCATGCTGTACTGCAGCAAGTATGTCAGGTTTGCCTCTGAGGTGTGTTAAACACTGTCAGAGCAGTTCCAGCCCTGCCAGAGGTTGGTGCCTAGTGGAAACCAGAAGAGGGGTTTCTCAGTGGCATTAAGCCTCAGGTTTGGCATGCCAGGACTACTCTGCCTGGTACCAGGGATCCAATTAGTGTGGAATAAATTAGAATAGTAGTGACCCAAGGATTTCCAGGGAGGATGCTTCTGCTTTCTGGTTACTGAGTTTTCCTGAATTCTGACACTGTGGAAATCGGGTAAGCACAAATTTGTCTGTTTTTAGCAGACACTGACCCTTTTGTCTAAAAGCACTCACCAATATGGCTGTCCCAGCTGAGTGAATACTGGGCTCCTGCAAGCAGCTCGTGAGCCTGTGCTTGGCCTCTTGTATGGAGACTGCCAGTCTTGCCTGCACCTAGATACATGGTGCTGGGTGTCAATAATCACTTCCGGGGAGTGCTGAGTCTTTTCAGGGGACACTGAGTCCCCAAGAATTTGGTGCAATGAAAGTGCTGAGCATTATAACTATTACGTATCCACTACATTAGGGTTTATCAGGTTAGACGTGCAGCATGAGCTGTGCCTTCTGTGCCCTCTGTGCTACTGCTTTAAAGGTCCCCAGATGTGTTGCAGAGATATAGGCAATTACCCTATTGTGCTTGGCCAGTATAGCCCTTGTCCTTTCCTTCCACCGCAGCGCATCACATTGGGGACATCTGAATATAGTCGTGAGGAGGTTTTTACCATAGGGCCTCACTTTGTTGGTGTCTAGAAGCAGCCATTGGGCTCTTGCCAGCAGGAATTGAGTAGATGCAATCAGTTCTGTGCCACCTTCTGCCACAGCAGATGTGGCAGGGACAGCCAGGGGGATGTGTCTGAGGCACCCTGTGCTCTGGTTACTCCAACTGTTCCACAGGGTGCAACAATTGGGGTTCAGGTTTAAAGCAGGTTACTTTGACAGGCTCCAGGAGCAAAATTGGCACCTAACAGAGTCCTGGGGAGTGTGACCTGGGGCTTCGGCCACTTACCTGGTTGGGGCTTAGTGCTGGGCTGACTGAGGTATTTGGTAAAGAAGGCCAAGCATAAATGCCACCTCTAGCTTTAGTCTTTAGATACACAACAGCTCAATATTGCATTTTCATTTCCCTTGCCAGGCTTTTGCACCAAAAAACTTGCATTTCCCTTGCCAGGCTTTTGCACCAAAAAGCTTGCCAGGCATTTGCATGCAAGGGGTATATTTAGCAGGGAACCGTCTCTCCTGTGCCAACCTTGTAGGAAAGAGGTAGTTGTTTGGTGATCCAGCACAGCTGTGGGGATCAAGTTAAGCTAGATTCTGGCCTGTCCAAAGGGTCCTACCTGCTGAGCAAGTCCAGCCTGAGAAGCAGAATTTCAGTGCCCTTGGGCCTTCCAAATTCCCTGGCCATGAAATCATTGCAGCGGGGAGGGGGTGGCTTTTAACCCTTTGGAATACCAAGCACAGCGATGTTCCCTTTGTCTGTCTGCCTTGAAGCATACAGGGACCTTTCCAGGTAAGTGTATGAGCCTCAGAAATAATGGGGTGGGAACAATGGATGTGCTTTTAGGAGACCTTCCCCATCAAGGACCAGAGTGCCTGTGTGCCAGTGAAGTTCCATTTTTTTGGTGATTTTTCTCTTTTTGGTTTTGCTCATCCCCCTTAGCCAGAAGGATGGTATAATGTGACCAGAGGGATTGTGCTGATTCTGTTTGCTCCTGCAGTCTCTTTGCTGCTAATTCCCTCTTGTATCTGGTTATCTCCCTCATTCTCCCATGTGTGCTTCCCTCTCCTGCTTTTGTTCTTTACCCCAAGATCTCGTTCCTTTCTGAGGTCCCATATAGTGATGACTTCTCCCTCTCTCCTTGCACCAGAATTTCCCTTCTTTCTTGTCCTTTATTTCCCTGTGAGGGATCTTCTCCTGAAGATTGGAAAGGGAGACTGCCAAAAGTGGGGTAAACTTTCAGGAGAGCTGCAGGGGTAAGTTTATGTAGAACTAAGTCCATACCATTATCCTCTTCATGCCTCTTGTTTGCTACTAAGCTTCAGCCCATCTAGTCTAGTGTAGTCACTTATTACACTCATAACTCTAGTACCAGAGCACCTCTGTCGTTGAAGACTGCAGTGGAAACTCTGTGAAGGGGCTGGCTCCAATTCAGACAGTTGGCTTGAGTACTTTTGAAAATCCCATCCTACCGGGACAGAAAGAGAGAAGCAGTTCCTCATGCATTTGTTCAGATCTAGCTGCCGTGAGGCCTGAAAACTTCCCCTGTGTTCTGATCCCATTTTCTTCCTATTTAAATTACCTACCAGCACAACTGGTCCCCTGTTGCCTGTAGCATGGAGAAGGGATTTCCTTCTTGGACTGCCTGGAAGTTGCTAGGTTTGCCCCTAGTGAACATTGGCATTATCCGTGCAAGGTTGACCAAACATCTCTCTCTGGTTTGGGAACAGGCATACCAGCTTGCCATATACCTTGTACTGTGAGCATATTGGATCTCACAAACTAAGTAGCATTGTACTACAGCAGGACTAGGAAAAAAGACTTTTGAGAAACCTCTTTTGCAATAGGAAGGGGTGGGAATGATTCAGGAGGGGTGCTTTTCCAAGTCATTATTGATTCAGTGACTCAGCATGGTGTCGTCACTTGAGGAGCCAGTCTTTTGAATGAATTGTAAAGCTAAGACATGATCACATGTGGTCACTGAAGATCACAAGGCACTTTGCAGGACCGGGAATGCTTGTTATTCTAGCTTGGATAATTACCTTTGGTTTACCTAAATTTCTTCCCAGGTTTCAACTAGGAAAAGGTAGTCTTTATTTCTTGTCCAAAAACTATTGTGTTATGCAGCATAAGTGTGTTAAACAGTTGGCATGCCTCACCCTAGAGGTGGATTCATTTTAGAGATTGAAAAAGTGGTTGTATTTTATGATTTTTTTAGACTCGGGTCATTGTCACTAAACTGGAATGAGTTCCTGCTTTTCCAACTATTATGTTATATATTAATTCAGTTATTTGGTTTGGGGGAAACAGTAACTTAGATCAGACTATCCTGGAAGATGTGATTCTTCAAGCACTTTAAAATCCTCAACTGGGGGGTGGGGAAAGGAAAAACACTGAAAAAAAAAAGGGAAATGGGAATCTTCTGAGGCTAACCTGTGGCTTATTGCATCAAAGTGTTCACTTTGTTCCAGACTGGCCAGAGGGTTGTGCAGAATTAAATTATTGCTGCAAAATCGCATAGAATTCAGCAGTGACTTGGCATGATGTTTAGCTGAAGGGTTTTCTGGGAACCTAAATGAAGTTTCCTGGTATTTTTATCCTTTCACTGCATGACAAGAAACCAGTGTCACAATCTAAGATGCAAACCAAAGTTACAGCTGTCAGCTAGATATACCTTCAATATGATCAAAACCAAAGATTGCAAGAGCTAAAAAGACCTCACTCTTTTGCCGTATCATTGTGGGTTGCAGGAGAAGTTTACAGTGCTTCTGTCTGTAATCTGTGCGTGCAAGAGAGAAACATAGGACCTGTATAGAGAAGCAGACCTTTCACCATCACACTGAACTTGTGTGAAAACAGTGGGTAAGAAATACAGTGTCCCACTATTCACTCCTTGGCTGAGCATAGAAAATAGTTTGGGATGAGGAGTCATTTATTTTTCAAAATAAAGACAGGAGTGAAAGGGATGAGACTGCATGTAAAGCTTTGTCTCAGTCTGTGTGTACATTTTGGGGCTGGGCACTTAATTTTTTTTTTTGTTGATCTGCTGCTTGTGAGCAGTTTCTTGCAGCTGCCTTGTGTGATTTTTCTTCAAGTTTCTAGATTCCCTCTCCCACTTCAGCTTTCTCTGCGCAGGCTGCTTTGAAACAAAAGATTTGTGTATTCCAGCCCTCTCCGTGCTATTAGTAGTATTATTATCTGCTCCCGCCCAGCCAATGAGAGCAGGCCAAACCTGGTGACGACATGGGCTAGGGAACAGCAAGGAGGCAGTGAAGCATCCAAGCTACTAATGTTAGGATTGGAGGTCAGAAGCTGTTCTACAGGGAGAATGGGAAGCCTGCAGATGGACTAAGCCAGAAGGGGGGTTGCTTTTGATGACAATACTAGACCTTGAAGGTGGACAATCGGGTGCAGTATGACAGGACAAACTGCAGGTAATGCCTTTATTTTTGCTGTCAGGCTGTCAGTGCAATTGGTGCCTTATCGTGTGCTGTTGAGCTGGGACAGGAATGGCCTATGGTCGCTTTTCTTAAAGCTGCCTGCAATATACATTATAAATAGCCATGTGTTCTGTTTATCTTCGAGATTCCCATGCCTGTCACAGCCGCCGGCTAGATTGAGGGGAAGGAGATCAGCCAAGATTTTTGATGCTGGGTGGGATATTCGGTTGTGGGGAAAGGCTAGATTGGCGTGTCCCCGGCGTTCTGCATTTTTTCCGTCGGTGACACCTGTATTATCATGTAGCATCTGGATTTTTTTAAAGGGGGAGACTGGTGTGTTATGGCAGGGAACTCTTGGCTAAATAAAATCCAGAAAGCCGACGTCGGTGTCCAAGTTGTGTCAACACAGACGCCTGCTGTAGAAGCTGTCTTTGGTGTGTTTCAAATCCTATCCCAACAATGCAGTTCCCTGGGCTGTGCTTCTGCAGAGGAGTGAGAAAGCCTTTTTCTTTTGATCCCTGGTGGCAAAACGATTCAAATTCCCCGTTTTAATTGCACTTTCTTGTTAAGTTTTCCCCAAATCAATTAAACATAGGAGCGTTTCTCATCTTCCCCACACACGCATGCTGGTGGTTTGTGATGCCACAATGAAGCCTGTCCTTCTCTTGGGTTGTCCCTTTGTCCCAGTCTTGTACACTAGCCAATTGAGGTAGTGTTACAGCATGATGCCTTGCTGTTTCTGTCTCCTTTTCTCTGAGGGGGAATGCTCTCCATACTGGTGCCCCCTTTTATCTTCTAACTATCTTTTTGAATCCAGCTTTTCCTGGTGCCAGGTTGGAGCCACACTTCAGAGCTCTGAGCCATTTTTTTTCTTTAGTATTATTCAGCATACTAATGTTATGTACTAATATTCATTCTGTATGGTTTCTGAAGATGCTGTGGGCCTGCGAGACAAAGTGTGAAAGACTTCGGTGCGGGGGCCTTGGGGTTTTGATTCATTTCTGTTTCTACTGCAAGTGAACTGTGTTGGGGTAGGTGGCACACCAGCTAGTAGTTAGCAAGTTATTTTATTGGCCTTTGGCAAATGAGCTTGCGCCTTTCATGCTTCCCGTGGCTCTTAAATTTAACCCACAGCAAAGAGTATTTGGGCTATGGGTTATTTTTCCTGACTGAAAGGTAAATGGTAAATGCTGCTGTTGGCAGGGGAAGCCCCGCGTGGCTTTGGGAAAGCAGAAGGTCAAAGATCAAACTCCACTTTGCTGAGTGACTTAGAGATGATCTGCACCTTCCCGGCAGGAGAAATAGGAATCACAGTCAAAAGGGTGCGGGGAGAAGCAGACACTAAGGTCTGCAGACGGCAAACTGTCTGCTCGAGGAGGGGATAAAAGAATATGCTGGGGCCTGTAGGGATGATGAGATGAAATGCTGTCCAATGTCTCCTGTCATTTTTTTTTTTTTTTTTTAGTTAATGTTGTGCAGTGTGTGGCCCGAAGGGGCGGCAACAGTGGAGAGTCTGGGACAGGGGGAGGGTGGGTGGGGAAGAGGGAGCGGGAAGCGTGGCCTTGGTGTGGAGCGTGGGTCTAGGGATAGTCGGGGCAGAAAGCATGTGCAGAGGCAGAGTAGGAAGGGTTGAGAGCATGGAGGGGAAGAGGGTGGGGAATGGGGTGGCATAGTGGAGGAGAAGGTAGGCAGGTGAAAGGCAAGGAAGGCGATGAGGAGGGCCCAGTAGGAAGTGGTGGAAAGGGGCAGGTGAGCTCGTGGTTGGGGGAAAGCAGGGGGATGGGAGGGTAAACCTTGCCCCTGGAGTGAGGCAGCACTATGGAGCTGGATGACTTCATGGGGAGAAGAGCCAACGTCTGGCAGCTGGCAAACCCCATGCATCCCTGTGTGGGAGCCACACTGGGTGCCTCCCTTCTCTGGTCACAACCAACTTTTCTTCAGGTTTTCCACCATGGCTCCACCCCCAGCAGTAGTTGTTGGAGCACTTGTGCAAACAGGACATAGCATTTCAACCATCATGCCTCTAGACCTCTCCTGACATACATGACATGGTGCTTAGAGACCTGATGGGCTCTCTACGCTCCTGTAGTGCCGGTATCAGCAGTGAGCACCTTTCAGTAAGAGTTTATTGTAGACAGGGCTCCTGGGCACTCACTGGACTAGTGTGGTGTCCTGGGTCTGGGTGGCAGGATGGGTAGGATGCTCTAGGATTGTAAGGAGAAGTTGTTCTTGGCCTGGATGAGCAGCTTGGCAAGAAATGAACAGGCAGCTTGAACTAGGTCTGAGAGAGGGCTTGCCCTAACCCTGGTTCCAGGCTCCAGGTCCGAGTGGATGGCACCGATCCTACTTGTTTAGATACTTGTGGCAATTAAAAGCTCATCTCAGGTGCACTTGTGTCCCGGGTGTGGTGGGCTTTTCTTGCATGATAAGGTTTCATGTCCCTCTTGTCGGCAGCAAAAACTTAGGAGACAGCTGAAGCTTTAGCAGGAGGCATTAAGCAAGGCAGTCTGTATGGGTAATCCTGAGCATTGTGCTATTTGCTTTCATCTGCTGCCCAGCGTCAAGTCTCTGACACCTTCATCTGGCCCAGGCAAAGGTGCCACCACCATCCTTTGTGGAGGTTTGCCTCTCTCCTCCAATGCAGGGTCTCAAGGAAGCCATGGAGCAGCCATTGCTTTAGATAAAAAAGCCTGTTCAACCTCCTTGGGTGAAATCTTTGCCCACTGATGTCAGTGGAAATTTTGCCATTGGCAACAGCAGGGCCAGGGTCACATCCCTAGATAGACATGCTCAATTTGCTCTTCCTTGTGTGACAGATTGACCCTCCCATTTTGATCCCTGTGCCCCTGCAGCAAGGCCTTCTTACCTCTGGGCTTTATTTAGAGATGCACAGAATTTGCTTCTGGGTCTGGATTCAAACCTCCCCGGAATTTGGCAGGCACAGTAAAGGACCCACTGTGGACTTACGATATGGACAAATAAGCAACAACTGGTGCAATAACTGTTTACATGCCTGGTGAGAAGTGCAAGCTAAGCCAGGGTAGTGTACCCCTGCTGTACACTGGGCCGACCTGCCCCAGCTCATCTTTCATTTACTGGGAGGTAATGGTGGTTGCATATAAGCAGTTTACTGTGCATCAGCTGTTCTCTAAGTTTGTGCCTCCTATCAACTGGTTTTCTTTTGATTGTTTGTCCATAACCTAAGAGACTAGATCAAATGTCCTCAAAACATGAAGGTTTTTGCAAGTCCCTTTATCATTTGAACCTGGGTTTTTGTATCAGTCAGTTTATACTTGCAAGTTGCTGTTAACTGTGGGTGTTAACATCACTGTTGGCCCTGGCCTGGTCTCCCTGGGCTTTTGATTTCCGTTCCCTATCGTTCTTAAGCATAGACAGGCAGGAGCCCTCTGTGATGTTCCTCTTTCACTATCTGCCTTGGCTTCTGTCACTGCTGGAGTCTTTTCTTAGTAGCTAGATTCAGAAGTCCTGATTTCCGGTTTCCCTGCTCTGTACATGATGATGAGTCAGTACCAGTCAGCAACTCCTGCGTTTTACAGAAGTGTTTTGGACCATAAAATACTTCTGTTTTCTTTCTACTACCTTCTTCAAATTTTAGGGAGAAGTTTCATAGTGATGCACTTGTAGATCAGTGGATCAGTGGCTAGTATCATTAAATCTGACAACCATTCCAGCATTCCTGTGTTAAATCCATGGATATTTTGTCTTTGCCACTTTCCTTATCAACCAGGAAAGGTTTAATGCAGGGCCAGGATCATGTCCCTAGATAGACATGCTCAACTGGCTCTTCAGTATATATTTTCTCTTGAGCAAGAAGCTGCATTGCTAGGAGAGGGTACTTCATAAGGTAAAACCAAGGTGGTACCAAGTCTGAAGAGGCCAAGTTGCAAGGAAAAGTTTAAAGGAGCAGGAAAAGAGCAAAGAGACCCTGAGGTGACCCAACAGAAGATTTCAAACCTGATGAAGATAAATTGTTTTTATTGAGAACAGGGTTCAAAGGAGAGAAGAGAAATAAATGAGGCACTTGGGCAGAACTGTTTCATACCAAATATCCAACATATGGAATAAGTTACCGGAGAAGGTGAGTGAAACGGGGTATATGAGAGTTCAAGGGAGATCAAGAGCTATTGCATCTGAAGAAAGAGAAAAAGCAGGCGAGCAGGGTAGGAAAAGCTAATACAACCTGTGGTTTGAGGGATTTTCCTGTTCTTGAAACTTTCATTAATTTCCTTAATATTTGGAAGCTCTGTTATATGTCAAGTGGTGGTTGGGATGGACGTGTAGATGGTCACTGGTTCTAGAAGCCAGTCCATCCCATTGAAAACTCTGGGGAAGTTCAGATCCAATTCTGGGATTGAAAGTCTTGATTTGGACCCATACAATGGTGTGTGGTAAATTCTCCCATCCTGTCCAGCAAGCTGATAGCTTGGGAGGTAACACAAAGAAAGTATTGTGAGAGCATATGGGTCTGGGTAGTGGTTTGTCTTGGCACTTCCAGCTTTGATTCCTTCCTGATTTGATCAGTGACTGAGTTGAATGCTGTCATCTGTGAATGACAGGCAGCTGCAGTGGCAAAGCCTCGTGGGACCTTTGTTTTGAGCACAGCTGAGGGATTCTGGTCAAGTCTACACCTGCCCCTTTCCACCACTTCCTACTGGGCCCCCCTCATCGCCTTCCTTGCCTTTCACCTGCCTACCTTCTCCTCCACTATGCCACCCCATTCCCCACCCTCTTCCCCTCCATGCTCTCAACCCTTCCTACTCTGCCTCTGCACATGCTTTCTGCCCCGACTATCCCTAGACCCTTAATGTGCCTGAATTTTCTGCAAAGTGCTGTGGGGCACACATCTACACATGGGCCCCTGTTGGCAGCAAATTGTGCCTGACAGGAGCAGTCCAGTCTAGGGCTCTTCCCACTCTGCTCTGTCCCCATGTAGCAGCCAGGAAGAGCTCCAGACTCCCCTGGGTGCCAGCCCCGGGGCTCGTCCTGATCCACATGTGGCTGGGATTCAGAAGTCCCGGCTGCCAGGACATCTTTCCTGGCCACATGTGGATTGGGACAGGTCCTGATCTCCACATAGCAGCTGTTTCGGCAGCACCAGGGTTTAGCCAGGCAGCAGTGCGCTACTGTGCAGTAGCTAATGCGCCATTAATGTACCTGTATTTATTGGTACTAGCAAATAGCACGTTATCCTAATTTACTATGCAGTAAATCCCGTGCACATGTAGACATTTACTGAGCATTAGATTAGTCTCTGTATGTAAGAACTGGAAAGAGGCAGCTTTCTGATAACATCTGGTTGACTTACTCCAGGAGAAATGGTTCATTTCTGGTGGCAAAGACTATTAGCTATCTGTGGACCTTGTCTATGACGGGACACAATGCTGGTGGACTGACTGTCCTGCCCATGGAACGGGGAGTCCACTCAGGTTGCATCTTCTCCAGTGCCTGGCAGACATAGGATTTAATTCTGCTGTTTCTAGTTACACAAAGCATCTGTGACTTCTGTTGGTAGCAGTGTGAGTAATGACTGTTCAAGGTCAGGCTACAGAGATCCTTCACAAATTCCCATAGGAATTTTGGAAAAGTCCCTTTTAAGCATCTCTTAAATAGGGTTAACCCCTACTCAAACGGGAGCTTTGCTTTGAAGATCCTTAGAATTGCTGAGCAGAGGTTGGTCTGCAGTTTGCATTGTTTGAATGAACTTTGGGCATGTGGGTGGATAAAGCACATGGGCACACTGAAGCCAAAAATTACAGACACTGTGTAAGTGGTATGTTTCAGGCAACCTGTGTGAGCTGTACCCTGAAAGAATGGGAATGTATGGTAGAAGCCATGTAAATAAATGCAGGAAACTACAGTGCCACAGTGAGTAGGAATTGAAACTGGGAAGCACCAAAGTTAAGGTTGACAGCATCACCTTTAGTCTGACCCTTGTCTGCACACAGCATGCTGTAATCATTTCTAATGGGACCAGGACCAAAAGAAAACAACTGCGGGTGTGTATTGTGACATGTTGGGACTAAGGGTGCTGCCATTACTTGGATGAGGGATGGCAACAGGGTCTTGTCCCACGTGTCTTATCCACCTCTTTCCTCTTACCATTCCCCATGGAGCAGCAGCTAAATCCTTCCCCTCCCTGCCTCGGTGACACATGGGCCATGTTTTCAATGTGTTCTTCATGACAAGAAGGGCTACGCATTTGCTTTTATAAAGAATGGAAAGTGGAATGTCTGATGCATTCCCGACTCCTGAAGTAGGCCCCTGGCATGGGTCAGTAGTGCCCATGCCTTCATTTGGCTCAGCATGTGCCCACACTTGCCGGTTTACCAGGTGGTATGATACGCTGTTTACAGGAATTGATTTTACAACCTTAGACTTACTTGGATCTAAAACAACCTGTGATTACAGTATCACAGGCTGTGTCATGATGCTGACCTCTGACTGGCCCCTCTCATCTTCTTCCTAAATTCATGGGACTGATCCCACAGCATTTTGCATAGGAAAGACATCTGGGCTTTTGCATGAGCAATAACCCAGCTCACATGTATGCCAGTGCTATGGGTTTATTTTGGGAGTGCCTGTGAAAAGGGGTTCTGTGTTGGGTCAGTAGTGAAGGTTGCAACTTTGTGAGTTGTCTTTTGATCCCCTTCTCCCCATTATGGAAGAGAAAATCCTTTAGAACTGAAATTTCCCAATGCTTCCCTGCAGTGCCCAGATGCCAGCTCATATTTATCAGGTGCACCCAGCCACAGTCCTCATGTAACACAGTTTGCAAGAACTGGAGCTACTATTGCCTAGTAGACTTTGGGGCAACAATGCAAATCTCTTAGTTAAATTTCAGAACATGGTTTTATTCAAATGTTTACTTCAGCCCTTGTGTATATCTGCTCCCTGGATGAGCTTGGACTTGTATCTGAGACATCCTTGTAGAGAAAGGCAGGCACACTTGTAGAGGTGAAAGTGTGGAAAAAAAGCCTTTAATTCTGATTCCATTCTGTAAAACACAAACTGTTGTACCTTGAGCTCAGGTTCACTTGTATCAGGGCAGACACTGACACCACAGCTCCTATTGGTGCATGAATATTTCAGCTACTGAAATGATGCCTGTGTGCTCCAGAAAAGAGCTTCCATGTCCTCATTTGATCCTTTAATGAACAGGCATTAGGCTGGCTCAGGTCAGCATCTTGATTATTTCCTATGGACGTGGTGACTATTAGCCACATTGTGTGTGTTGTCCTGTGACCTCCTCTTCATTACTGGGCCTCTGGGAGCTCCAGCTGGGAATGTGAGGTTTGTAGGAAAGAAGAGTAAAGCAGCAGATTTGAGCTCTGTTTTACTGTGCCCCCAGACACCATGGATGGTGTTGCTTTTTGGGGTGGTTGGGCCAAAACATTCAGGGGGAAGTTGCTGAAGGCTGCATCTTGCATTACAGTACAGCCTTTCTTGTTTAAGATTTTTAACACCATTTTCCCATGCTCTTCCTTTGTGTCTTCCTCCTGCTTTTAGCTTTATATGTTCCAATACCATCCCATATGCTTGATCCTTGGCTTTCATGTAACAAACTCCCTGTCTCTTATCCACTCTTTACAGAAGCCTCCCTCTGTTGTCCCAAGTTGTCCCATTACTTGTACTTGTCCGAGTTCAGGCCAGATTGGGAAGGGCTCATGGAATGGGGGAAGTGAGGAGACTCATCTCCCTTTTGTTTCCATGTGAAGTGCTGGTCACAGCTCTAGACCGTGAGCCCATGAGCTGCAGATAAACTTCCCAGCTGGTTCTGACTGCTATTGAGCACCCCAAAGGAGTCCACACTGCATTGGTTACCAGAACTGGCCCCTGTACAAAGAATGAGGTTGTTTTTTCAATGTGTGTAGCAAGAGCCTTGCTGTTCAGTGGGCATGTCTACATGTGCATTAATATGCTTTTCCTAACGTGCATTAAATTTAGTACCTCCAATGTGAGGTGCTAAATAAATGCACATTAGGCTGTCCTAACGTGCAGTAGCCTATTTGACTGCATGTTAAAGTAATTGCATGGTTTTTGACGTGATGTTTTAATACGCAGTAAGATAGGCTACTGCGCATTGAAGTGTATGTGTAGACATACCCGGTGCTTCCAGACTACATATCTGTTTAAGGTAAGGATGTCAAACAAGTCCTGCTATCTGGCCTCCGGTGGTGCCGCTGGGTTGATTGAACTCATACGAGGCATAGTGTGTGCCTGTGGACCCGAGTTAGTCTGCAGACCGGATCTGGCTCATGGACACTCTCCTCTCTCCCTTACCCCCTCTATCCCCCCTGCTCCCAGCCTACCTGATCCGGTGGCCACTCCATCCAGTCTGAGACCAGCACTGTATGTAGCTTGGATCCCAGAGTGGTCGGAATGGGTGTCATGTGTAGTTCAGTCTGGCTGGAGCAGCCATCGCACTACACGTAATGGCTACCCTGGCCGGACCACGCCACACGCAATGCCTGCTCTGGGATGTGTGCTGCGCATGGATCCCACTCCAGCCAGTCTAGGACCTGCACTGAAGGTGGTGTTTGCAAACACCCTGTGCAGTGTGGATCCTGGATAAGTGTGACACTGCTGTTCTAGGGGGTTCCGCTGGGGTTCAGTGCCACCACCCTCAGTGCAGCCAGTGACTGCATCCACAGTCCGACTCTGGTCTACCTGTTCTTCTTAGCATAGACCTTGTCTTTTTTCATGCCCTGTGAAGCTTTCTGGACACTTAAGGCATCTGTATATATGAGCAGCTGTGATACCAACTTACTTGGATAAGAGACATACTGGCACCTTTCTGCAATGAGCAGAAGCAGTAGGGCCTTGGGAGCACATAGCCTGGTAAGAGAGCTCTCTTGCTCTTAGTAACATCAGGTCATCCCGACCTGCCTCTGCTTGTTCAGGCAGATCGCAGCAGCAGCACATGGATAAAGTTTAAGCCAATGTCTGAGGTCAACTGTCCAGTTCTTGAATTAACCGTTGGTTTAGTCTGTTTTATTCACTGAGTCATGGTTTCTCTGTATATGGAAGCTCCTAGCATATCCATACTGGTATCATTAAACTGCTGTAGTTACCTGCGTGTTACCTGCTGTGTGGATGCTCTCTTCTAGAATGCACAGGACTACTCCAAGGGAGTGATTACACCGGAAAGATATTGCTGATATTCCAAAACAGTGGTATTTAGACATCTAAGAACCTGATTTGCAGCTATAATGGCTAACTGGAGTGTCTCAATGATGGGACATGGAGCTTTCTGCACATGGTGCTTGTACTGCTAGAGCTTAGTATAGCAATGCAAGGAATTTTCCCTAATGCAGTTTATGTCGGCATTTGCTTCTAGGAAAGAATGGATAAAGACCTGTCCATGTGTTTTTCAAGCAGCCTCCAGAACAGAAGTGTCTTAGATCCATCACCTAGCTTGCTGGTGGGTTTCAGTCCCAAGAAGGTCTTTTGTGATGGCTCTGTTCTTTCATGCAGCACTGTAAGATGCTCCACAGAGTTTCATGGAGCTTGGAAACAAGTTAGTTGAATCCCTCCCCTTCCTGCAGAAAGGGGAGACAGGAAGAGACTTGCTTTCCACCGCTCAGAAAATCAGCTGGATTTCTGATGCTGGCGTGAGAAGTTTACAGGCAGCAGATAAATGAATTGAATGCATTTCATCAGTGGCTGTGTTCAGAGCTCTTGTGGGCCTTCAGTCAGACTATTGCTTTATTTGAGAGAGACTCCGTTCATATAAACTTATAATCAACTCAAACAAGACAGCCAAAGGTATGTGGGAAAACAGAAGCACTGTGCGGTGAAATGACTTTCCAATGGTTGCACAGCAAGTCAGTGACAGAGCCAGCAGTAGAAGCCAAGTCTCTGCCCAGGGTCCTGCCCACTGGACCACTCTACCTCTCACTAGAGCCAGTAAACACAACTGTATATTTGCACCCACTAGTGGTAAATATCCTTGGTAAACATTGACTTTTGTACCTCAGGGAGGTGATAGCATTGAATAGTAACTGTTGTGTTTTCAACTGATTTCAGGGCAAATCCTGTCATTGAGACAGTCCAGTTAGCCATTGCATCTGCAAATCAGGCACTTAGATGCCTAAATAACAGGGTTTGTATCTATTACAGGAACAATTAACTACAAGACGATATTGGGCTTGCATTGAAGGATCCCCTTGAAAAAGCAGACCCATTTTACTTCTGTCTGCCTCTGCCAGAGACCTACAGGAGTTCTCCGGGTCCAGATCTCCAGAGATTTCAGAAACTGAATCCTGACTTAATATGAAATGCACAGATGCAGTTAGGCACACTGTACAGGGTACCTTGGTATTTGTGATTTAGTGAGGTGTGCAAGTCAACAGATCCTGTGATGATGGCACTATAAAGACATCTAGTGTATGTGTGGGTGTGTGTGTACAGAATTTAAAAAAATGTTATGACCATTTTGAAATGGAATCAAAACCTTTCTTTTCCCAGCAAGCTGCTTGCTGTGTTTTGTGTGGCTGTCTGGGTCATCAGGTAGCCACTAACACATTACACAGGTGGCCACATAATGCAGTGTGATTTATAATGGAAGAAATAAGAACTCCCCTGAGGATGGAGAATTTAATAGCTGTTCAGACACTTTTCATGGCATTTCACTTGTTTGGCTCTATACACATATGTGCTTGGGTCCCCCCGTGGAGGCATGTATGTAAATGTATTTTGGTGTCTACATGTCTTTAGAAGATAAATTGTTACAAAAATAAATTCTTTCAGGAATTTCTGATGATTCTAGCCCTGTTTTTTAAAATCTTGTTTTAGAATGTTATTGAATTTCTTTTGTGCATGATTTTGGGAAAACTCCAGCCAAGGCCCACATATAGTCAAATGAATCAGCCTCCCTTTTTGCCATAAGTAATTGGCAGATTTAGCTGCAATGCAGTTTTGATGTATGGCTAATACAGTTTTTCTTGCTTGATCTTGGGAAAACACTGCAGAAGACGTATGATTTTGAGCTGGTCTCTTCTTGCAGTCTCTGAACAAATAGGAAAATGCTTTTCTGGAAAAGTTGAGGCTTGCTACAGGTTTTCCATACTAAACAGTATAGTCATTTCAAGGCTGCTGTTGTTGCAAGTTTCCTGTAGAAAATATATCTTTTGTTACATACACGTGTAACTGGGGAATGGAATCTGACTGCTGTGCACAGGACTTTCTCGGGAGGGTGTCGTTATAGCAATTTCAGCACGCTATACATATTGCTAGATGACTGACTGTTTCTGTGCTGACACATATGTAAATAAACATACTGTAACAAAATGAAAGTGATTTAAAAAAATACAAAGTTCACTTTCAGAATTTTCTCAGTTTGCTGCATTAATTTCCAGTGGGCTGTGGGGATTGCTATGCAGTAGCCGCTGTTTAAAACTCAGTATTCACCCTACCCATAGGAACTGTCCCATTTGCCTGTAGCTGAAATAGGAAATATGATGGTGAACTGTAAAAAGTCAGTGGGAACATCTACACAGGCATTAATGCGCTGTAATTACAATGCATTAAGTTTAGTACAGGCAGTCCTCGGACTTACGGCACAATTGGTTCCTGAAAACTCGGCAAAGTCGAAACATTGTCACTTGGAACCAATTTTCTCATAAGAAACAATGTTATAAATGGGGGATTGGAAGGCCCGATACCCTGTTTTCACCAAAAATACCCCAGAATTTTGTACTTGATCAATTATAGATGAGTAATATAGCTACATTAATGTATTTATACTGGCATTGCATCAGATCAAGTGTTAAGTCGAAACTGGCGTTGTAAAGTTGAAACAGAGTGTCAATTGATAAACGTTTTAAGTGTGAAACATTGCAACTTAAAATGTTGTAAGACGAGGACTACCTGTACTTGTAATAACGGAGAGTAGTACCAGCACATGTCTTTTAGGTGACACTAATGCACAGTAGACTAATTCTACTGCGCATTAGCACAGCTTTTGCCATGACGTGCTAATGTGCAGTACAATTAGTCTGCTGCATTTTTAGCATCTTGTGTAGATGTGCCCAGTGTCCACCAAATATTGCTGTTACTTCCTGATGGAAGCATGCTTTTTTTTCTTTTTCCTTTTTAATGGAAAAACTGTGGTACTTATACCATTCAATAATTATTAGTAAGTCACTGTACCTCAGTAAAGTAACAGCATTGAATGGTAAATGTTGAATTTTGAATCACCCATGTTGTACCAGAACACTGGTGTGGAGGAGCCCACATTTGTATACTTTAAAATACTGTATTTTCTTGCACACAGTGTGTCCTGGAGTAAGATGCAGAATGAAGAAAAAAAGACCTTTCCTTGTAGTAAGTAATTGAGTAGTGGGAACTAGAGAGCCGAGTCTGCTCATTGCTCCAGGGAGCTGAGCCTACTCATTGTTCTACTCACTGGCTGTGTCTACGCAAGATGCTGACTGTGCAGTAGCCTGATACTACTGTACGGTAGCGTTGCATGGCAAAAAATGTGACATGGCGCTACTGCACAGTAGCATCACAAAAAAAGACTTTTGCCGGCACTACTGCCTGGTAACTTGAGTTACTGTGCATTTATTTAGTACTTGTATAAACAAGTTGAAAGGCCCAACAAGGTATAACAAGTTTATACAAGTACTAAATAAGTAGTAACCACTGTGTAGTAGCGTCTCATGTAGATGCAGCCACTGTGCATCATATGCAGACTTGAATTTTACTTTTGGTCAGAAAGTGGTAGAAACTGCTCTTACCATGTTTCCTTGCATATAGCGTGCACACCAATTTCTAGCAGCTGTTTTTGGGGGTTGCGGAGGGAATGTATTTTATATGCGATAAAAATGATACTGTGATTGCAAAACATTGTTATATATACTTCATAGCATTGCAGATAATTAAAATGAAACTGTGTGAGTTATTTATTATACTTATTTGTATTACTTATTTTTGTAGAGGCACGATCTGCTGCTTGTGCACCCCTGCCCAGAGCGTGCAGGTTGTAGATTGCAGCTCTTGCCCTGGCCCCAGACCAAGCTGCCCCCACTGCAAGATCTCAGCGGCTCTGGAGCAGCCTCCTGCCCTGCCACACTCCTTGCCAGCACGGCAGCCCCAGCCTTGTACTACCACAGCACAGTTGCCACCGGCCCCAGTCATGTGCGCGGGGACTGCTGGGAAATGAAGTCCACTGCCAGCTGGATCCAGCCCATGGGCTGCAGTTTGCTTGCCCCTGATCTCAGTGGTCATTCGGTCAAAAAAAACACCAACAGGGAAGAACAAATATAACATCTCCATGAGAGAAACCCCCAGGGGTTGTCCCTGCAACATTTGGCCCCTGAACAAAACACAAAATGGCAGGTCTTTCACAGCGCAGAGGAGCGTCCCTGGCATTTAAAGATGCAGTTCATAGAAAACAGATTCTCCGCTCAGTGCTTGGTTACCTACACAGCACTTCTGCTCATTTGGTTCCCTGTTTTGTGTGTGTGTGGAGAGAGATTCTGTACACGCCAATTTGGCTGAAGTTTGCTCTTTTTCTCTCCAGTTCACTGGACAAGTGTTTTATGTTTTCTTCAGCATAACTTTAGGTGGACATTGTTTTACCCTGTTCTGCAACTTGCGCTGTCATGTACGTAACCTTTTTCTTTTCTGAGCAAGGTCATTGCATCACGATGCAGTAGTCTTTGGTCTTTGGGGTAAAAGATCAGCTCTGCCTCTCATGTTTTTTTCTGCATTTGTTTCTTTATAAAAAGTGAGGAAAAAAAAAGAAAAAGTCCTGATTCTGGCCTCTTAAGCTAGTCAATGCTTAGAGAGAATAATACGTGTGCTGCGGGGTACTGAAGGGCCCTTGGCTCATAGAGATGTCGCTTTGATACCTGATCCACAATAAGAAGCACCAAAGTTTTAAGTCAGAGGAGCCTGGGGATGAAATTACACCTGTGCTAGGCTCGGACAGGTTAAACTTTACAGAAACACACAGGTAGCAAATTATCCACAGACTGAATTGCAAAGGAGGGATTTGAAATGGGTTTGAAAAAAACCTGTTGGGTAGATTGGGTGTATAAAAATACTTTGCTCTTGTATAGGACTTTTCATCCCTAGATCTAAATGTGATCTAAAAGGAGGGTCAGCATCATTATCCTGGTGATAGCCATGGGAAAACTAAAGCCCAGTACAATGAAGTTTTTTGCACAGCAGTTAGAAGCAACGAACCTAGGCCCCCCCTGTTCTGTCATTAAGCTTCATTGTCTCCTTATTTGTTATAGCTTGGACATGTGTATGTGACGTCTCTCATGTGCCAGGTTACGCCACAATAGATCACCTATAGCCAGTCTGAGGTGTACTTGAATGAGGCACATACACTTTCAAAATGGAGTTTGTTCACTTAATGAAAGGGATTATATGACATAGTTGCTTGTAATAGCAGGAGATGACTCTCTGACCCAGGAGGTCCCTTCCAGACTGATGTTCCTATGTAACCTGAGATGATGCTATCTAAGCTACGCGGAGATGCAAGTGATGTAATTTCACACTGTTTGGCCGAAACCCCACTAAAGTCAATGAGGCTGGACAGGTTTAACTGAAGGTTGAGTTTGGCCTCGTGTATTTTAGCTGGATAATATTTTGAGGGTGGGAATGTTTTGATTCAAGTGAAGGCAGTTTACAGAGCAGAGTGGTTATTTCACAGTGATAATGCGGGAGTTTCCATCTGCTCTCGATATTGAGCAGCAAATGTCCAGTGTTGGTTATTTAGTTACTATAGTTAGTATATTTAGTACATGCTCTTTACACAGTGAATGAGGAATGTCTAATTTTGGTCGTGAAGTTGCAGCGTCTTCATCTAGCTACGAGCAGGCCGCCATTCGGTGTTGATATTATGCTTGAAGAGACTAGAATAGAGAGAGTGATTTAAAAGTATATGAAAACTTCAGAGTTACTGCCGTGCTGCACTCCATAGACACTGGGAGCTTTGCAGTGAGGCGACTCAGATGCTCATGCTCCAAAAGCTAGAAGAGAATCTCCATTAGCTCTTAGCGGGGTATGGCCTGCAAAGCACGATTCAGCCCTCTACTTATTTTACTTAGTAGAGGGCAGTTGTAACATGCAGATGGTAACAATTTCCTTGCAGTAATATTTTTGTGTTTTGTAATGCTTCTTAATTCATTGCATGCCAAAAAATCCAGGGGCCCTTGCAGGCCTGGCAGCTCGGGTCTGCCACTCCTATGATACAGGTTATATCTGTGCAGTCTCGAATCTGGAGATCCCTGTTCTGCAAGAATTGAAAGGATGCAGTACAATATTGCAAATGAAGTGCTACAGACAAAGTTGCTATAGACAGCTGGGGCTGATTGTAACTGTGACCATGGGTGTTTTTTCCCCCCATGTCTGAGTATTATAGTGGTGAGGAGACCATTATGAGCTGTATTAATTTGATTATGCAGTATTGTTGTTGTTTTTTTGGTAGAGAAATCCTAGCAACTAGTCTGTAGCACTTCATCTACAATATTATATTGCATCCCTTTAATTCTTGCAGAACAGCAGGGATCTCCAGAGTCCAGACTGCTCAGATATAACCTGTGTCAGGGGAGTGGCAGACCCAATAGAACTGCCCAGCCTTTTGTACAAAAAGTTTTTGTTCCTCTTATTTAATGCACTAAATTTCAGGGAAACATTGATTTCATTTCTCCTTGTTACTTGGGATTTGCTGAGTTATAGCTGATGACAGCTTTTTCTTGTCCTTAAAGGGTCATTGTTTGTTTGTGTCTGTTTGCAAACTGCAGAATCATGGCGTAGGGGGAAACAAGAAAGACTTCAATATGTATAACTGAGTTTAGTACTTTTGTTTTTTTCTTGGTTTTAAAGGCAAGTGTCATAAAACAGCTTCCAAAGTGTTGATATAGGCTCATAATTTTCTTATTGATGCTATTAATGCTGCACATCTCCTTGCTCCTTGGTGGACATCCCTGCCTGCTAGCAGCAGCAGACTGAGACCAGAGCTCTTCCCCATCAAAAGAAAAAAACTTTGGGCCAGCTGTAAATGCTGGAGCCAGATTTCTCAGGCTGCTCTGTTGCATCCTCCCTTACCTCTCCCTGCCCTGTGATGACATGAAGTTGAAGCCAAAGTACATTCAAATCCAAGAGGTCTCAGAACTGATATACCACAAACCATAGCATCCACCAGTTTGGTCCAATTAAATGTGAAGTAGTTGGGAACGAATGAGGTCATTGTTTCAGTTTGGGTAAGAGAGGAGCCAGCTCCTGAGATCCATCGGAGGATCTATGAATCCCCCACGAGCAGAAATTGTGCATGGCAATGTTAGCAGTCCTAGCAGAAATGTGATCATTGCCTTGATTTTGTAGAGCAGAGAAAACCAAACTTGCTGTATGATATTTGCAAAAGGCAGGAAACTGCCATTTATCCTTCTCATCTTCCTTCTGGAAAGAGAGCCAGGTTACAAATGAAAAGAGCTGCTAACTGGATCTCAGGAGCTCTCAGGATAGTGGTAGTTTGGGAGATTTCCTCAAGTTTGAATCATTTTGCAATCAGGCTTCTGCACTTAAATGGACTTTGAAGCTTGTTTCTGAGTTAAGCACTGGGATTGTTTAGCATAAACTAATCTCCTTGAACTGGTAGTCTGGGTTAAATGTGTCCTTGCTGTTTTGTGGCATATGTTTTAGTCCCCAAGGAACTATCCTTATGGAAAAGAGTGTCCTTTGAGTCATCTTCTTCCTCTATTTACATGATCTGAGCTCACATTTTTGTGTAATTTCCATGACACAATCCATGTGATTGTATTAATATGTGAATAGCTGATGTCTTGATATGACACTTCTGAATCTGGTAACTATTGCACCATTTTTTGTTTGCTATATTGTTTTGCTTTCTCCTCGGCACATGATTGTTACCCAGCTCTTTCAGTTGCTAGTTCCCAAATCCCTCTTCTTTTTCAGAGGGCTCCCTTTTTCCATCTCCAGAGATCTGAGGATATACAGTGTGAAGCTGTCTGCTGGCATGGTTTATACAAACCAGAAACAGTTTACATCCTGAAAGCATTTCCCTGCATTCAAGAACAGGGGTAGGCAATCTTTTCTGGCTGTAGCAGGAATGACTGTCCTGGATCACAGGCAGGCAGGTGGGTGGTGGGAAATAGTTGCTGCCTCTGCTTGTCCCTGGGGTGTCCCCACAGAGAGCAACTCCATCTGGAGTTTGTCCCCATGGCAGCATTAGGCGAGCACTAAATGCTGCTGAGATCTCACGTCCACGGGCCATATCTAATGGCTCTGTGTTGCCGGCTCACAGACCTCAGGTTGCTAACCCCTCTCATAGAAAGAGTGCGTCTGTTCAGGGAGACTTCCCACCCCAAAGCACTGAGCCCTCTGGGACACCTGCAGCTTGTTCTCTGAAGTGCGTTTGGGCTCATTTCACTTTCAGAGGGATTTGGGATGTCATTCCTGTTTATACCCTCCTCCGTCTCCCCTCATCAGAATCATAACCACATGCCTATACTTCATGATATACCACTTGTAGATATGAACTGGACCAAGGCATCACTTCACAGCATCCAACAGCAAGAATTACAATAGTTTTCCAAAAATCCTTGAAGTGACAGTTTGTTTGAGGAAGACACTCCCTTTTCTCCTCCCCCCACCCCCATGAATCCTGGCTGCTAAGTATTAGGAGTTGTCGTTGTAGTAAACCTTTACTTCATAGCAGCATCCATGGATCTCACTAGTCTTGGGTGCTGGTCAAACTCAGAACCCCGGCCATGCTTACCGAATGGCCAGCCACGTGCTCAGGCTCTGAAAGATGCAACAATTTCATGCTTACGGGGTTCAGAGAGCACCTGGGTTTGAGTCTGATTTTGCTGCTCTTGGCTAAATGGAGTCATCCCACAGACATCACTGGAGTGACTCCTGGAGTAAGGAAGGTGATATTCCCAGTAAGCTGTGGCACAACTCCCTCCTTAATAAGAAATCTTCCCTTTTTGGTCCGGTCTCAGAAGCATGTAATGTCTAAAGAATATCTAGGACCTGTGTCACACAGATGTAGTTCACAATTCAAGGAAGAGTGTAGTTCATGGTCCATTGCCCACAGCACTGTCAACATTGCCAGCGCCAGCACTGCATCATAAAACAACCATGTGTCCCAAATTTTGGGGCTGTCTCCTGGTACCTGAACTATCTTCTGAACTGAAAGCAGAATAGGGGCTGCATAGACAGCAGACTTCCACATGATGCTCTCTAATCCGGGCTAAGGCTAATATCGTTGACCTGAAGGAACCGCTTCCATGAGTGAGATCGTTCTTGGGTCTTGGTGCCCTGTGCAGGCTCTACTCTCCATGCTGAGTTTGCCAATGATGGTGTGCAGCACAGGTGTAATAAAGGATCCATCTATACGCGACCAAAATGATGAACATGGACACTTGGTAGATCTTCAGATCCAGAAGCGGTTTACATCAATATCAGTTCCAGTTAGTGTGGCCACCTTTGAGTGGTGTTATGGGTGGGCTATTGGTTCTTCCGAGGGGAGCCTCACCCCAGGGTTGAAGCAGCATTGTTTTTCTCCTGCTCAGACCTGGTATCTGAACAAAGGCCTAAACTGAGCACGCCCCACTAGAGACAATTGTGAACTTCTCTCCTAGAGATGCCACTTGCATTTCCCTCACACAAAAAGCCTAGCAGGAATTGTGGGAGTGCAGAGAGTGAGAAAGAAGGTTAAGGAATGGAGAGCATTTTGCTCGTAAGCGGTCCAGTGAGAACAAACCAAGGAAAGGTAAGCCACATCCACAGTAGACAAGCCTTTGGCAAAAGTCCCCTCAAAAGAGCAAGGGATGTTAGCTTGACCGTTTAACACTTCTAGGAAAGAAGCAAGATGTTTTATATTCTCTCTGCACCCTTCAATGCAGCGTCTTAGATTTTCCTGAAATATTATTTCAGATCATATTAGGCTCTTATCTATTCTGTCCCAGTATTGTTTGCAGCTTAATGACATGTTATTGTATGGTTCTTTATCATTTGACTTACTTGGTCGTTTGTCTCCTGGGAGGAGGGGAAGGAGAAGAGTTATTGGCCCCTGCTTGCTTGATGTTCTGTAAAGCAAAGTCATGTAGCCACTGATTGGGGTAAGGGGTGCTAATCTGAAATTGCGTGCTGATTGCACACCTCGTGTGCATGCCACACTATGATAATCTAGCCCAGTCAATGTAGTACTCTGTTACCCTGTATCCACCTAGTTTGGTAGAAAGGAGATTAGTGAGATAGCTGGATGATACAAAATAATTTTCTACGTGTGCGCACACACACAGACACATATGAATTGGATTTTTGACAGCTCTTGCTACCAAGTTATCAAGGAGGACTTTTTTTCCCCTCTGCATCTATAGAAATAGGGACCTACGAAACTCATGAGTTTGCAATTTTCACGGAAACTGTGAAAAAGCGTGGGAACTGTGAAAAAGCAGGAAAATGTGGTGAGGGGAGGAGGGAAAGGAGCTGCAAACTGTTCCACCCCTCCTTGAGATTTACCATATGTCAATCTCCAGGGAGAGGCGGAACTTCTGGGGCACCTCAGCCAATTAGAGGTGGGGGGCAGCACCGCTGTGTTTGCTACGAAAATGGCACCTGACGCTGTGCTGGGACTGTGAAATCTGGAGGCAGCCTCCATAATTTAGGTAGGTCCCTATAGATAAGGTGAGGAGGAGAGGAGAACAATTCCCTGAATTCCAGAGCAGTTGAAGCGCTGCATTCCCTGTTCCTAGGGGTAGAGTGACACAAGATCTGCCGCTGGCTTCAGTTTCTGGAGACGTATCTAAACTAGCTTTAAGCTAACTGGCTTGGATCTGTTGTTGTAGTCATTGCAGCAAGGAGCTAATTCACTTTGTTCTGTCTGCTCATGCTGCTGTCACATCTAGTACAGTGTAAACACACTCTCTGTAAGTCAGTAGAGCAAAGAGGGGCACACCATCGTCCCATTAGCCTGGCAAGAAGCAAGCTCACAGGCAGGTGTGGGCTTGATTGTATTAGAGATGTTACCCCAGTATAGTAAAATTGGTTTAAAATCCTCTAGTCAAACTATGCAACCCCCTAATTCAGCCAGCCTTTTAACTGGTTTAATCCCTGCCTTTGCACAGTTAAATTGCCAAATTACACTCTGCTGATTGAAGCAAGAGTTAAACCAATGTTGAGCGATGAAGAGATAAATAAGAAAAATTTGTTCTAATCTAGACTAATCCAGTGTCATTTAGGTGAAGAAGCCTCAGTCGCCAGGGCTCTCTCAAAAGATCGTAATCCAAGACATCAACTCTCTTGCTAGGGCTCGCATCCAGCATTGTGGCCTCATTGTGTTAGAAAGGAAGGGCACATTTTAGTTGCTAGTGGCATGCCCATTAGAGACATATAGCAATGGTGGAAAGCGACAACAATACTTAGCACTTTAGAGCAATTAGCTAATTAATATTCTACATAATATCCCCGTGAGGTAGGTAATAAACTGGTGTTTTTCAAAAGGGCAGAATTAAGTTAGGCTTTTTAACTTGCTTCGGCTCCCTTGAACAATCAGAGCCTACAGCATTCTGTGAATATTCAGCCCGGCCTGCTGATGGGACCAGAGCTCTGTTAGAGCTGGGGAAGAAATGGCTTCTCCATCACAAGAACGTTTTCTGAAACTACCAGCTCTGCGCCATTCCTGCTCTAGACCCTGTGTAGGTGGCGGAGGAGAGGGCTGATCAGGTGAGTCCACAGGAGGCCACATCAGGTTCCTGTTGAGAGAAAAGGAGCAAACCCCAGCTCTGGTCATTATTGCCAGTGACCCAGAATGAGCGGTTCAAACATGAAATCATCTCGCTGGATGCTGGAATAGCAGGAAGTCTAACTCAGGACCAGACATTTGGACCTTTGCTGTGCATGTCAGCAGGGGGTTGGAAGCTGTATTAGGGGCATTATCAGTCCTGGTGGCAGAAGGACTTTGTGTTCAGCAGGGGACATTACTGCAGGCCCCTGTCCCTGTATTTAAAAGCAGGTGTACAGATGTCCTCTGGACATGCTCTGAGACAGGTGCCATTATTAATTTGATTCCTAATTCCATGGGCTTATTATGGGATGTGTGTATGGACATGTCTTCTCAACCCTTCCATTTCCTCATCTTTGTTCTCACTGCAGACTGTGGGATTTGAGTTGCGGTTAGTGTAGTGAGCCTTGGGGTCTGCCAGCATGGCACGTGGTGTCCCCGTGGTCTGACCCATCTGCCAGCTTTTCCCCGGCCCCACCTCACCTCCAGATTCTTACCTGTGCAAATTCAGTGTGACTTTTAGGTTTCTGTGGAGACAGTCCCTGGAGCTGGGGGTGGCTTCTGTCACTGGTGGTGGGGAGTGCCACCCAGGCACTCCAACCCGTGGTCTCCTCCTCCCCTGTACCCACAATCCACTCTTCTGGTAGAAAATCTCTAACACAAAACAGCAAACTAACCAGTTGTAACTTTAAACATAAAGCCCCCATAAACTGTGGGGCTCAAGCCTTGCTTCTCAGGCTGGCTAGCTTCTATCCCTCCAGCCCTCAAGTACCTCTCTCAAGCTGGCTTGGCTTCTTGCTGCAGCCAGTTCTCTCCTGCGAGCTCCCTGTCTTCCCACAGCCAGGGCCACAGGGTTAGGATCTGGGTTTATATGCCTAAGCCCAGCCTTCTTCCAGGCATGTGACTGGATCTCTTGCACTGGGGGTCAGGTGCAGCTAATTGCATCAGGACCCCCCTGGCCTTTAGACCTTGGCTCAGTCCACCTGCTAGCTGCTACCCTGAATTTTCTGCCTTCCCCTACCTTCCTAGTAACAGGGCCAGGGGTTCCCGGTTACACTTAACCTCCTAACTTTCAGGGTGGGCTTTGTGTGGGAGGTAAGGCGAGACACAGGCAGTGTGCAGCACATGCAGTGGCACCTCCAGGGCTTTTTATCATTTAGCTTGAGCAGCAGAGACCCAAGTTTTGCTAGTTGAAAGACCAAGGCTCTGGCTGTGGCTGGGTAGCAGAGTATGAAGATTTATCTAGTCATAGCACATTGATCATTCCAGGAGTGCTTTCAGATTATTGGATTTAAGGATAGGTATATTGGAATTTACCTATGTGCTGTCATGGGGTTTAATTAATTAGTGTTGGTAGAGGGTTTTGTGAGCCTGAGATAAATGGCTTTTCAGAAGAGCAAAATATTATCAGACTTCATAAATCTTTCCTTGATAATACAAGAGAAATATTTTTAAAACACAGAAAGCAATATAGAAACGCCTTCTGTTCCTGGAGCGGAAGCTCTTACTCATGTTAACGCTGCTGCTGATCATAAATAATAATAAACAATGATGCTGCAGCCTACGATTTTGCAACACACCCACGCTAAAATACACAGATATTCCTTTGTGGACGCAAATTAGGCTAGATCCCAGGGTGAACTGGACTTGTGTGCATGCTTGTGTCCAGGGACATCTATGTACCTAAGCCAGGAGTGAGTGCAGTTGAGAATGGAAGCCAGAAATGGCAATGCAGTATACACCTACCCACCCACCCACACGTATGCACACATTGGGCCTTCCCCGCTGCCACCTGCATCTGCGAGTGCTTGCCAGCAGCATCTGCGAGTGCTCACCGGCTCCACCCCCACTGCAGACGCTGCTGGCGGTGTCTGCGGGTGCCCCCCCAGACTCGGGAGGCACCAGTTGCCCATGATGCAAGGCTATGTCATCTGAGGCCTTGAGTCTCCTACACTGTACATTTTGTACATTTAATATTTGGTACCTGGTCAGCTCATTGAAGCCAAAGTTTACAAACTTGGATGCTTAATATTAGGCCCCGGTAGCCATGTTCAGATGCCTGAATAAGCCTAATTTTTCTGATGCGGTGCTTACCTGCAGCTCTTTTTGATTCGCCTCACTTCTGGGGGTTAGACTAGGTGACCTCCTGGGGTCCCTTTCTGTCCTTCATTTCTATAATTCATACCGTGACTGTAGTCGGAGGAGAAGACCTCGAGTATCTTGTAGGACTGGGCTTTGTCTGCCTGCATTTTGTGAAGCAAAACTAATTTGGTGCTGGAAAAGAGCACTGAGCTTCCCGACTGGAAAGAGCCCATCTGTAGCTGGTATCTTGTCCATAGGAGTCTACCCTTTGGCTTTGAGCTTTGGATTGGACTAGTTATCTAAGAGTATCATAATGAACTCTGATGATAATCTTAGATAAATCTAACGAATAATATCATGGAAAGAGCCTTCCTCCTTCCAAAACTGTATGACTTGTGCAATTGCAGCCAGCTTTTTTAAAGTTTGATTTTCCTCATGAATAATTTGTTGTTCCTTGTGACAATTTCTTTGCCACTGAAGAGAAGGGATCCAATTTCGTACCTTCTCTAGCAACAAGGCGTGTGCTTACAAAGAGTGTCAGCCATGTTCGTACCTTCCAGCATTGCCTCCTGTTTACAAATGTATCTATACCTTGTGACATGTTTGCTAATACAAGGTAAATATTTGCTCCTTTTTAGCGCATCAAGGTTTTCTGTTCTGTTTTTGATGGCAAACGCAACATTTTGAGCAGGAAGGAACGATCATATTTGCTAAAGAGCTTTCAGTTTTCAGAGGTGGGAGGATGATTAACTATTAGGAGTCCAAACAAACTAAAATTTACCACAAAGGCGATGTTTATCTGAAGTTCCCCAAGTGACTATCAATGGCAGGGTCTACACTACAAACGTCTGCTGAGGTGTGATCTCTGACCAATGGGGCTGTGCCAGTAAAGCCCCTACCATAAACAGTTTACTGGCAAAACTGGTGCAGTTTATTTTACTTATGGGGGACACAGGGTCTGCGCTAGCAGCTGTGCAGTTTTCTGGTATAAGCCACCTAGACTGGCATAGATGTGCCCACAGGGCCCATGACTCTACGTGCATTTATGCTGGCTTAAATTTCCTGCACAGTAAGCGGGAATAGGCTGGTGTCTACACGTGCAGGCATTAAAGTGCATTAGGACTGTTTGTGGATTGTTACTGTGCAGTAAGGTGTCTACATACGCATTACTGCACAGTAACTAATCGGGCATAAATTTGATACCTGCATCATGCAGGTATCAGATTTATGCTTGAGTCTGCATAAGTTACCATATTTACTGCACAGCAATTTTGGTTACTGCACAGTAAATGTGCATGTGTAGATGCACCCTGTATGACCTTGGACAAATCACTTAACCTCTTCCTCATTGTCCCCTTATCTGCAAGATAAAGATACCACTTACATATTTAATAAGAGGGCTATGAGATTGAATTAAGTCCTTTGAATATACAAGGCATATTACACTTTCATTTATAGCAGCCAGTCCACCTCATTACTGTTGCACAGCTGAAACAAAGGAGCAGTTATCCATAAAACACTATGTGAAGCAGTAAGCATTAGTATTAAAATGGCATGCCTTGTTTGGGGTCCTTGTCATATTTTAAACACTGGTGCGCTATTGCTGACTCCAAAAGTACAAAATTAAGTCAGGCAAAATCGTGAGATTAATTTAAAAATCATTCATTAGATTTAAAAAGAAATCACGTGGGAATCTCTGTATTGGCCTTCTGGGTCTTCAGCATTTGTGGTTCATGTCTTCAAGCTTTTCTTTTGAAGGAAGGGGGAACTAGAAATTTTTAAAACAAAAGGTGAACGTGAAATGCAATGAAAGAAATAGGAGCAGAGCACCTCTGTGTCTGTCGTTCCTGATATCACAAGTGAATAGTGCTCTTCAGACCTTTTCTCCTGTCAGTTAGGTTTCGTGAAGCTGTGGAGTCTCTGTATGTTGTCAGTCATTAGACTCTTTACACTTCTTCCACTTGGGTTTTTGCTGGGTCAGTGGGTATTACATTCTGGAGCCTGGCTACTGTCTTTAGTCATGTATACCCAGCAGAATCTGCCAGAGGTGGGACAGAGGGTGTGAGGGAGCTGGATGGTTCATTTAGTCCAATATGCCAGTACCCACCTTTTATATCACAGATGGTGAATACTTGGACAGATTGGGTAGTGGGTTCCCAGTCAATGATGATGAGTAGTGACTTCTTTTATGTGCTAAATGACTTTAGATGAATGCATATCCACAGCTTAGCACAGTTTAGCTCAGTGGTTTTCAGACAGGTGTATGCAGCACTTTGCTAAGGGGTGCATGCCTGAATTTTAATAATGGCAGTGGAACTTTTCTGTGGTCAGTCCATGGTGAGTAATGGTGTTTTGCACCTGCCAACATTGGTGTTGACAATTTTCTTCGGGAATGAACATGAAGATTTACATTAGTTATAGGTGGTTTGAGTGGCAGAAGGGCACAAGGCCACTGTTTTTGCTGAAAAATTTTCAACACTACTAGAGGTTAATCTACTTTTTTCTAGTTTCAGCAGCTGCAATAATGTCTTATTGCACCAATTCCTTCTTCAGTCTCTCCATAAGGGTTAACAGAAATCTGTGTGTTAGTGATTTCCTAGGTTGCACATGAGGGCCGTTTTCTAACTTTGGCCTGCCCTTGGAGCATGTCTTGCTATTCTGTCACATGGCTTCACAGGGCCCACATGCCTGTCCCCTCTCTTCTCAGGGTGCCATGTTGTATTGCAATCAAAGAGATCCATAGATTAAAAAGACAGTATTTTTACATTTTAGTCTGATCTCTTGGCTAGTGTAGGCAATAGGAATTCCCTGAATTAATTCTTGTTTGAGCTAGAGCACATATTTTAGAAAGACATATGACCTTGATTTAAAGGATTTTAGTGACAGAGAACCTATTGCAACTCTCAATGGGTCTTTCTATGTTTAATTGCCTTCACTTTCAGGAATTTGCATTTACTTCTAGCTTGGCCAATACTGAGCTCAAGCTTTCTATGGGAATCAAGGACAATACAAAGTCCTTCTTCAGATACGTAGGAAATTGAAAGAAAAATAAGGGCAACATTGGGCTCCTGCTGAACCAAATGAGGCAGTTGACAGCCAACACCCAGGAAAAAGCTAATCTCCTCAATGATTACTTTGCATTGGTTTTTCATCTGCCCAAGAGGATCACCCTGCCTGACAGGACACAGGACTACGAGGGTATGGGTGACCATATGCCTCCATTTGGCGAAGACCTTGCGAGGGAACACCTTGAAAGGCTGGACATACATAAGTCAGTGGGCCCTGATGGAATGCACCCAAGAGTGCCAAAAGAGTTGGCTGACATCATAGCTTGACCACTGGTGTGGATATATGAGATCTTGTGGCACTTGGGAGAGCTTTCTGAAGACTGGGAAAGGGCCGATGTGGTGCTTATCTTCAAGGAAGGAAGGAAGGAAGATCCAGGGAACTACAGGCCAATCAGTTTGACCTCAATCTCTGGAAGATCTTGGAAAAAATTATCAGAGAATCCATCAACAGCAGGCTGACAGAAGGCGCCATTCTGAGAGACAGCCAGCACGGCTTCCTTAAAGGTAGGTTGTGCCCGACCAACCTCATCTCCTTCTATAACCAGGAGACGCGTCACCTGGATGGGGGAAGGGGGTTTGATGTCATTTACTTGGATTTCAGAAAAGCCTTTGACTTGGTCTCCCATTATGTGCTTATGGCAAAACTGGGGAACTGTGGCTTTGACAATCTTGTGGTCCAGTGGCTGGGGAACTGGCTCTGTGGTCAGACACAGAGAGTGATAGTTGGTGGAACTGAATCAACATGGCATTTGGTGACCAGTGGCCTCCCTTAGGTTCACTACTCAGACCGGTACTCTTTAATATATTAATTAACTATCTGGATTTGGGTGTCAGAAGCAGACTGGCTGAGTTTGCGGATGACACTAAACTACGAGGAAGCGCGGTTACATTGGAGGATAGGTTGGGGATACAGGCTGACCTGGATAGGCTTGCAAGGTGGGCATATAGAAACTTGATGACCTTCAACATAAAGAAATGCAAGATGCTCTATCTCAGGAGAAAAACCCCACATTAGACCTATACGTTCGGCAGTGCTTCACTCACTAGCACTACATCCAAAAGAGATTTGGGGGTCCTGATTGCCTACAAAATGAATATGAGCTACCAATGTGATGCTGCAGCCAGCAAAGCAAATAAAACCCTGGCTTGCTTCTACTGATGCATCTCAAAGAAGACCCAAGATGTCATTCTCTCACTTTATTCAGCCTTGATGAGGCCGCAGGTGGAGTACTGCATCCAATTCTGGGCTCCACACTTTAAAAAGGATGTGGAGAAGCTCAAAAGACTCCAGAGGACAGCCACGCTCATGATCAGATGTCAAGAGAGCAGGCCTTATGAGGAGAGGCTAAAAGGCATGATATACTTCAGCTTGGAAGAGCATAGGCTCAGGGGTAACTTGGTGGCAGCCTATGTCAGGGGTGTACACCAGGATCTGGGAGAAGGTCTGTTCAGCAGGGCTTCCCTAGGGAAATCAAAGGTCCAACAAACTGCTAAAAGACTGTTTTAGGCTGGAAGAGCTTCTTTACCGTCTGAGTCTCCAGAGTCTGAAACAGACTTCCCTTAGGAATGGTGCAAGCACCTACCCTGGACACATTCAAGATGCATTTGGATGATTATCTTGCTGGGATCATCTGACTCAAGCTGACTTCCTGCCCTTTGGGCAGGGAGCTGGATCAGATGATCTCGCAAAGTCCCTTCCAGCCCTAATGTCTATGAAGTTTATGCCTTTGTCCATTTTCGTTTCCAGGGATTGAATCCTACTGTCCCCTTGTCTGCTAGATTGGCAAGCCCTTTGATCAAATTACCATTCACCGTGGAGGTCCTTGCAGACAGTGCTCACATCATCTCCTCACTTTTTCTTTCACTATAAGTTTTGTTTTCCAGTTCTGTAAGCACTCTTGTAATTGTTTTCTGAACCATTTCCAACTTTTCAGCATTCCTCTTGGCGTGCAAACTCAAAAACCGGCACAGAAGTCCAGAAGGGGCCACACTAGAGTCAAGTACAGATGTCACATGATATAATAATAGACGTATAGCCACCTCACTCCTATAGCTTAGTATTCCCCTGTTTATACAAACAGTCCTTTTAGCCACACTGGAAACACAGCTGAGTGTCCACCATAACTCTTAAGTCTTCTTCAGAGTAACTACTTCCCCCATCCTACAAGTGTGGCCAAGTCCTGAGTTAGGCCTGTTGTACCTATGCGCAAGGCATGGGGAGCTCCGTGTGTCAGAATGAAATCCACAAAAGCCAGCAGGCCGAGTGGGGAACTGCCCAAGCTAGATAAGGGGAAATATTGAGGTTCTGAATTCCCGCTCCTCTGTGGGGTGTAGGCATCTCCCTCTACTTGGGAATTAGCCCTGAATCCTTTCCTACAAGTAGGCAGCTAAGATTAGTTGGATCAGAGACAGAATGGGAATGACTCTCTAGATTATACAACCCTGGATCTTTTATCAAAGACGTTTCTAATCTCATTTTGCACTCCCCTGCTGCCCAAGAGTGTCTGGCATGCCTGTGTGTCGATTGCTGTACACTCCAAGTGGTATTGTTTCTTGTTTTGTGGGTTTTTTTATCGACAGTCTGTATTTGCCCACTGGCCTCAGAATGGTGTTAGTTTACCTCTCCAGTGGTTGGTCACATTTCTTCAGTCTAATCTTGTTGCTTATCACCCTTGTTGGGAATACACTGCAGCTGGGTGCACAGTCTAGCTGGAACAGAATTGGTCATTGATCTAATGGCAGAGCTGCAAGTTTAGCGGTAGAGTGGCTGGCAGCTGTATCTGCAGCACCCGTGTATCGAGAGTCTGTGGATCTGCTAAAATTGCTGTGCAGATATTTCCTTCACTGGAAGTCTCTGTGTCCCCAATCAGCGTGTCCTGCTGCGCTTTTTTCCCCTTGTGGATGCTGCACCATCCAGAAAGTGGTTGTTTCCCACACTCCATACACCATTTCCCATAGGCTGGGCATTTTTCTATCAGCTTTTCCAGTTGCTTTCCACAGTGTTTACACTGGACCGAGCTATCTGCCCTATCTCTGTCCTGCTTTTGGGGTTTCTCTGTGTTCTGCACCGGAGAGTCATTGCTTTAATCTTTTGCCTGGGTAGTCTGGCTTCCTTTGCTATTTGGAGGCATTTTTCTAAGGTTCTTCAGTTTGCATTAAGTCTCTTCTGGAATTGCATTGTAATGAGAGAGGTTTTAATTCCTCCGAGTGTTACATGTGGACGCTAGAGTTCTCAGCTCTCTGTAATGTAATTTCTTTCTTCTTGGTCTTGAGCAGACAACAGTATTTCTCTACAGTTATCATGTGTCTGGGGCCACAGCATTCATCAAACGTTTTATCAGTTGTACCTGTGTTTTGAACGTTATTCCTAGCAACAGTTGAAGTGCTCATTCCTAATCCTTTTCCCAGCAGCAAGATATTGAAAAGTTTTTACATTGATTTTTTCCAATTTCAGATTTATATTAAGACTCACTGCTTACTTCCACTGCTTCCACGCTTATGTGCGGGGATTTTTTTTTTTGTTGGAAATCCAGCATTCCTAGTAGTCTTAGATATCCATGCCACTTTTTGCTCAATTTTATGTGCTGCTTTATTAGCTTATTTATTACCCTCTCTTCCTTGCTGTAGTCTTGGTAGATGGATCACGGCCACTCTTTCATATCTCATATGCAAGCGTAATTATGAAGTATTTTCCTAGCTAGAGAGTAATGGTAATGGAAATGTAGCCACCAAATCAAAAAAAAAAGCTTTTCCAGTTTTATATAGGCAAAGCCCCTAGTTAATTCAGAGTGGATCATGTGTACCCAGAGGCAGCCAGCCAGACCCTCATTTGGAAAGACAAAAGGATTCAAACAGACAGAGGTGTAAAGGATGCTGTAAGCTTTCTTCAGATGCAGTAAGCTTTTTATATCTCACTGGCCTCTGCTTTCCTCTCTGGTTCTCAGGTCATCATCTGTTGCCTTATAAAATCCTCAATTAATTTTCTCCAGTTTTCTTTAAGGGCCTGAGGTTACTATAAATGGGAAGCGGGCAGTGGTGGGCTCCAGCCACCAATGGGGTGAATGCTGACGCCTTGTTTTAAGGAAGATTTTGTTTGCAAAGCTTTCCTGCCATCATTCTGATGTGTGCCTGGTGCAGAAAGGCTGACACACCAGGAATCTATTTTGGTTCTCCTTTTCCTTTCCCCCTTCTCTCTTCTTCCCATGGTTGGTTTGTGTGCATTTTTGATGGTTCCTTATTTCTGGTGCTTTTGTACATGACACTGGAGTTCCCTGTTATGGGGAGAACTTGCATGTCTGTAGGACCTTGCAGTGGAGATCTCAAACTGCTTTACATGTGGGTGTTAAAAAGCAGGAGCTCTATCTTTTAAGCAGGTGCATGTGTGCACTTCTGTGCATTCCTGATAGTGCACACGCAAGCTGGAGTTGTATGTGAAATCCCCCCTCACCCCATATATGGCCTTATGTTCCTTTTTCAGAAGATTTGCACTAGCTGCTTGAGAATTTGGGCCCTACCTCCTATAAGGTGGGTAAAATTACTTCTCCTGATAGCAAAACTGAGGCCTGGAGTTTAAGCCACGCAGCATAGATTTCATAGACATTAGGGCTGGAAGGGATGAAAGCTGGGAATACATCGTGCTTCCCACTGGACAATATCTAGTTCTAGATGCTGCCAAATCTAGTACCACAAAAGACAAGACACTCTTAGGCTCAAGTTTGTGATGGGGTCAAGAACAGGTGCAGAAGGTTGCAATATGTCTCCTTTAAATCTAGATGAGATGTCGCTTGTGAAACTGGTTTCCTGTTACGACTTCAGGCCTTGAACAGCGAATTAGAGAGTCACTCTGATGCAAAGCATCCTTTTTCCGAGTAATCAAACCTACATTTGCCTTAATACAATGTCAGAGAGGGTATAAACCTACATGTTTTCTTTTTTTTCTTTTTCTCAGCTAGCCTTAAAAAAAGCCAACCTTTTTTGAGCTAACAATAGAGTCTATAAATTTGGCTGTTCTGTTTTTTTTTTTTTAAATGATTGCTTCAAACATGAGCATAGCAGGCAACCTGAGCTGTGCACATGCTGCTCCATCCCCCTTCTGCCTGGTTGAGACACCTCATGTATCCCAAGGTAGATGTGCCATTACACATGATAAGGTCACAGGTGAACGGTAGATGCATGGAACAAGTCAAGAGTTAATAAAAGGTCTGGTGAAGAACAAGTAGGAATATTGTCCCTGCAGAACTAAACTGGGACAGGCCTGCCTACCTATCGGTGTGCCCTGAAGAGAGGTGATTGAGACTCGGGCGTGTTGTAACAGGCAAATCTGTTGGTTAAGTGTCCTCCCCTGGTTCAAGGAGAAGAAGAAGGGGATTTCTACATGTCGGAACAAAACATAATGCTTTTGTCTTGGGAGATGTCTTCACAAAAAAGATTTTTATATGGTAGTGGTTCCAACTTCTAGTGCTTGGTGGCTGAGAAGAGCGTCTCGAGCACTGGCAACTATTGCATATTCTTCATTCATACATATGTGGTGGAAGAAGTGATTTTTGCAACCATTGGACTTCTGTTTTCTTTTTCCCTATGGAAGGAGAGCCTTGTCCAAGTCCTGGAGTCAGAAGATGTGACTTTGGTTCTTAATTCTGCCCAAAGATCCTGTGTGATCCTGGGTAAATTAGTTAATGCTGTGCCTCCATTTCCTCATCTTTACATGTGCTTAGATATTTTGATGGTAGTTGTTTGCAACAGATTACTTTTCAAATGACAGATTGGAATAATGAAGGAGTTAAATGAGTTGAAATCTGTAAAGCACCTTGAGATTCTTTGAATGGATGAGGCAAGGCAAGTGCAAATGACTGGTTGGTTTAATTCATTCCAAAGGCTGTCACTTAGCAGCTTGACCTGCTGTTCTTTTCCATAGCGTCTGTGGGTGCGTTCAGACAAGCGGCACCGCAAAACTGCACACATTGCACATGCAGGCATTCACCATGCTGCTAATTTGTAGCGTGGCATGTTTTTTTGACACTGGGAGAACCTGGTGTCAAAAAAACTCACAGCAGAAAAAAGCGGGGCGGCGCATATGGCAGCAGCATGTGCTGCCTGAAACTGGAGCCTGGCTGGCTCCGGCTGCTGGCCAGGCTTTGGACACCAGGATTGCTGCTGCTGGAGTCCCAGGAGGGGCTGGACTCCCAGGATCCCTGGTAAGGCTGCTGAAGCCAGTCCAGGTGCTGGCTCTAGCCTCCCCTACCTAGGGCAGCTTGTTTTGTGCCAGAGTGCACATGTACAGGCATTCCCTGGAGACAAGTAGCATAACTATGTGCTGCTACTTTTTGTCCCTGGGGAAATGCGTGTGTGCACACGTCTGGATGCTCCTCATGGTGGCTATTGATACAGTCTGCATACATCTAGCATCTAGCACAGTGGTTTTCAACCTTTTCTCATTTGCAGTCCCCTCAAAAATTTCAAATGGAGGTGTGGACCTCCTTTGAATTGTAAATGTGGGTTTTCACATGCTTTTGATTGATCGTAGTCATGTTTAGCAGACCCCTTAGATGTAGTCTGTGGACGCTTAGTTGTCCATGGACCACAGGTTGAAAACCACTGGTTCAGAAGAACACATACCAAATAAGTCATAGTTTCATAGTAGCTAGGGTCAGGAGGGACCTGAACAGATCATCTAGCCTGACCCCCTGCCACAGGCAGGAATGAATGCTGGGTTCACAAGACCCCAGACAGGTGATCGTCCAACCTCCTCTTGAATTTGGCCAAGGTAGGAGCGAGGACCACTTCCCTGGGAAGTTGGTTCCAGATATTGGCCACCCTAACTGTAAAATATTGCCTTCTGATCTCTAACCTAAGCCTGTTCTCCATCAGCTTATTACCATTGTTCCTCGTCACCACAGGTGGCGCTGGGGAGAAAAGGGCTCTGCCTATTTGCTGTTGATCTCCTCTGATGAGTTTGTAGGCAGCCACCGGGTCTCCACTCAGCCTCCTCTTGCTGAGGCGGAACAGGTTTGGGTCTCTTAGTCTCTTATCGTAGGGCCTGTCCTGAAGCCCTCTCGCCAAGCGGGTGGCCCTCCTCTGAACCCTCTCCAGGCTGGCCACATCCTTTTTGAAGTGCATCGCCCAGGACTGGATGCAGTACTCCAACTACAGCCTGACCAAAGTTGCATAAAGGGGGCCGGCTGGAGATGCACCTTTGGATGCATGACAAGGTATGGCTAGCCTCGCTGGCTGCGGTCTGGTGTTGGCGGCTCATGTTCATCTCGGAGTCGATAATGACTCCAAGATCCCTTCCGCCTCTGTGCTTTTGAGAAGGGAGCTCCCCAGCCTGTATGTATGCTGTGGATTCCTTCTCCCAAGGTGCAGCACCCTGCATTTGTCTACGTTGAACCCCATCCTATTCTCATCTGCCCACTTTTGTAGTCTGTCTAAATCTGTTTGCAGCCTCTCTCTCCCGTCAAATGTGTCCACCTCGCCCAAGTCAAACATGCGCTGCACCAAGAGTGGGGAATTGCATCCTGCCCTGGGATATGTGCATCTCCAATTGACTTCTGGAAGAGACATGCACATATGTCTGAAGAGAGAATTTGTTTTCCACTGTATCCCACAGGGAGGGTGTCACCAGGGGATAAGCCAAAGTAACTAAAATTGTGAAAATTGTTAAATATGGTTTTGGAAATGCACAAGACTGGAACATTTCAGCTGGTTTCTGCTGCTCATGTTTATCATGGCATATCTTCTGTAAATGTGTCAAACAGAGAACAAACTTTAGGGGAGCAGCAGAGGTACTGATCTCTGCAGGGCAGGAAGGGACCAGGGTGGCTTTTGGGCTAGTCAAGCTGCTTGAACATGCTTATTTTCTACCTCAGTTATTTTTCATATCAACAGAATCAACAATGCTGTGAAATGATTACTAAAGGCAGCTCTAAAGCTCTCTGAGGAGGTCATTAGGAGTTTAGATTACACAAGGAATGGAGAATCGAGAGATTTTATTATTTACAGATCCCTTTCTATACTGTGAGGCCTAGCAAGAAAGCCGTTATGGTCCAAGGTGCTGTACATAGACATAGGAAAAGTCCTGCCCTGTTCCAAAACCCCCTGAAGTCTATATAAGTGAGACAAAAAAACAACAACAAACCCATGGAAAAATAGAAGAAAATGGAGGTAGAGGCACATTAATGACATTGGAGAGACATGCTGGGTCTTACAGAGGCAGCCTGTGGAGGAGCCAGAAATGCCTTGTCTACACTAGGACATTATACCTTGCTACAGTGGCACAACCTCCATGATGTGGTGAAAGTATACTGCTGTAAAGGCGCTTTATAATTGTTAAAGTACAGGAAGGGAATGCACTGTTGTAATATAAGGCACAGTGATGCCTGTACAAGGGCTTGTGGTGGTATGAACGTCAGTTCAAAGAAAAAGTCAGTGAATGGTTATACTAAAATTAAGTGCATGTAAATTTAAGTGCATGTGTCCCAGTCCAGCCCCTTCCCAGTAAACTAGCCTGCTTCCTTGGCACTAAAATTGTAGTTTCTCCTGTAATCAGTCTGTGCCGGGGAAGGGGGGATGGATAGTGTTCCTACAGTCCAGCAATGCAGTAATCCATCTTCCCTGACAATACGCTCTCAAGGACTTTGTGTTCCCCACTCTGTGACACATGGAACTCGTTCAAATGCTGTCAGATAGAGGAGTTGAGCTTCGTGTGCCAAAGTGCATTATTTGTTCTGTGTTCAAAGGTTTGTATATGTGGGAAAGGCTTACAGTTGTACCAGTGTAATAGTACCATGGTGCCCAAACTGGTATAGCTCTCGTATGTGAGCACACTTTTACTCCAAAATAAAGGCATGGCTACAGAGCAAAAACACATATGTTCTTAACTCGTGTTGGCTAACCAAGTTAGCTAACCAGGATTAAAATAGCAGCAACTTGGGTTTTAATTTGGTTAGAAGCTCATAATTCAGGACCAGTAGACTTCAATTTGTGTGTCACTTTAGTTAAAAACAAAGTTGCCTTGTTTTCACTGCTGTTTTAGGTCAGGTTAAGGACACATCCTTTCTTTTTTTTTTTTAATTTCAGCCTATTTTCAGCTGCTTTCAGAGCAATAGGAGCTGAACCTAAATAATGTACCAATACTGGAATAAACACAACTACACAGGGAGTTAAAAGCATGCAACTGATGGGCTTTAAATTCATTCTTTATCTTATAATAGTCGTATTTCATTGTGTAGACAAGTCCTAAGAAAACACTGAATCACTTGTTATGTGTAGAGCAAGGTTCTTTTATGGGTATGGCTGATATCTGTTATTGCTGTATAAAGACTTTAACATGGGATTGTACAAATAGATAGGGAAAATGTGCAAGTTGTTTGAATTTTGCAACAGAGAACTGCAACATTAAGAATGGTCTTGCGACTTTCTTCTCTCACAGGCCATCCTGATTTTGTTGCCTGTGCTTCATCAGACTAAGGGAAACGTGTATCAGAGTGAGAAGGCAGCAAGTTCTAAAGGCAAAATTATTTCTGTCTCTTCTAGCTTTTTGGTACTGCCTAGGCGGGATGGATACAGTGGGCAGGGGCAATGGCACTCAGTCTTTTCAGTTTGGCTTGTGATTTGTGGAATAGCAGGTATTGGAAGGTAAGCTGTTCTGGGAGTGGCTCTGACTGCAGCCTGAAACCAGAGTAGCAAATAGCCAGTTGGAATTGCTCTTTTTTTCACTCTCCTTGAGTGTTGTGTGTGCATGAGCGATCCGGGGAGTGGTTGTTTTCTGTCTCTGGGGCCAGACATCTCTTTCTGATCTGTGATGAGGTCAGTTTACTGATGGTGAGACACTAGTCTTAGTGGTATACTTTGCAATAGCTCTTTACACAGGCTCAGCAGTATGCAGGAGTGTTTGAGGGGCTGAGCAACCCTGGGGAAATTGCCCCAGTGTGAAGGAGACTTAGGGCCTGTGTTTGATTCCACTTAAGTGCCTTTAAAAAGAAGCATTCTGGGATCGTATCTGTTGGCACTGGATTTATGGCCCAGGTACCTTATTCAAGGCAGACCCAAACCCTCAGACAGACCACTTCTTCCATTTGATAATAGGCAAATGTTATTGATACACAGTGATAGCAGATGAGAGTAATGCAGGCAAGGCAAACAACATTATCCCTCCCCTCCCCTGCCCCCCAGTTCCATTTTTCTACCAGTTCCAGGGTTCACAGAAGGAAAGGTACTTCTGGCCAGTGCACAAGTTTCACTCTGTGGTTCTTTCTTCAATGTCAGATGTCAGTAGCCTTAGAGGTCAAGGCCAGAGGCCCACCTGCCATGGGGTGGGTAAGACAGGCCAGTGGCTTGCCCTCTGCCCATGGTGACCTCTGGTTCCCCCCTCAGGGACATTTTGCTGCTCTGAAATCCCTCCCTTTGTGTCTTTTTCCTCTGATGACTCTCTATTTCCAGGCATTATTGATCGGTCTCCCTGTGGTCGTTATACTGTCCGCATTTTGTTCTGTCACCATAATTCTTTGTTACCAAACTCTTCATATGCACACATTTTAATTTGGTCATCTACCAGTGTCTTAAGCTGGGCAACCCCGGCCTCCTAATTTGGTCTGTCCACCAAAACCAGAAATCCCAGGGACTTTGCAGCTGGTCACTGTGACCTGGCCTCATCATGTCAAGCCTATCTTTGTTATGGGTTTTTGGGGATCACTGTGATACATGTCTTTAATCTCCCAGGATGTGTATGCCTGCTTGCCTGTTGGCCTCAGACACGGTGTCTGTCTAGAAGGCTGTGAAACTTTGTCACAAACGAGCTTTTAGAAACCAGTTAACCCTTCCCCTGGACTCTTGTGCTAAGGCAATTTCTACTTTTCCTACCAGCCAGTTCTTAAAAGCAAATCTCTAAATATAGTCTTTTAGCCATCAGTAGCCACATTGCACTGTGTTCCAGCAGTTTCAGGCTGAAGTGGCGGGAAAGCCATCACATAAGATCCACCCCAGGGTTGCTTTGGCTTAGGCTGGCAGCTATACTAGCCCTGGCACCAGCCCAGAATCTGCTCACACAGCAGTGCAGGTGTGGTTACAGCCTGCACTAACTTATAAATGCTAATTTAATCCAGCTAGTGCAGGTAACAGCAGCAGTGAGAATGGTAGTGGTACATGATTTGGTACTCTAGTTGTTAGCATGTACAAAGCTGCTGCTGTTGCATCCTTACCGCTACCTCTAAATGATCAGTAGAGTAATGAAGCCCAGGTGCAGAAGCACCTGTCCTGCTTATGCCTTCCCCTTGTAGATGGACCATTGGAAATGCAAATGTTTGGTCCCGCTTCTTCCTGTTTGGACAAGACTAAGTCCCTTCCCCTCCCTGTACATCAGCTCTCCCATTTGCAAGATGCTTGCTTACTATTCCCCATCTGAAATGGATATACAGCAAGGCTATATTGCCAATAAGTATTAATACTCTAGCCCTGAAAAAGGTCTTGAGTGGTTGACTGAGTGGCCAGAATCCTGGGATTTCTGCACAATTTGTACATATTACTTTTGTTTTTATTAGAAATGCACATAGGGAAAATCTGTTTGCCAGGACCTGCTCTTGGCCTGGCTCCAGATCACGCGGGGCAGAGAGCAGCTTTAATTTGTGCCTGGGCACTCTCCTTCAAGAGGCTGAATATGGCGGGCCTGCATTGTTATTCATTTGGTCTAGAAGCACCTCAGTCCAATCTGCTTAGATGGAGTGCTCTTTCCTGCCACGACTTGATGTCATCACGTAAATTCTTGGGAGCTGGAGGAAATGGACTGACGGTAATCCCAGTCGCTGTAGGCCGATCTTCTTATGGGAGTCCAACCTCCCCTTTACCCCACCCTAGCCACATCAGATTCACTTTGGCAGCAACGTTCAGTGTCCCAGCCTTTGTTCAATTTCTGTGAGCTCCATACAGCTCTAAGCTTGGGTGCAGACTGATTATGAGGAGACAACTGCACACGAGACTCTCAATAACAGTTGGTCCTTGGGTGTAACCTCGACCCGAGACCAACAAGGTAAATAGCAGACTAACAAAACACAGTCTGCGTCTTCATGCTGCTTTGGGGGCAATGCTTTGGTTTCTATTATTCTTCAGTTCTTCTCCCCTTTGACACATTTTAGTCAGGGGCTATAACTGAGTCCTTAATGTAGCTTTTAAAGGAATACTCCCTCCCAAATAGACTGATGAATAATTAACAACAAGTGAATAATAAAAAAAAAGACATGAACAAGAAAAAAAACTCTCAGGTACTTGTCCAGGCTCCTCGCTTCTTCAGTGGGTGCAGGGCTGCTGCTAGTAATCATCACAGTCTATTCGCCCTGGGTCCGTAGCTGGAAGCTCCGGTCTCTCCTAAATACTAACTGGGAACCCGCCTTCTCTTCTCAGGATGGTTCCTCCGGATTGGTAAGTGACCCTCCAGCCATTATCTACTCACTCGTGTGTAGGCAGCTCCTGCCTGCTTGAGGCCTGATTCACTTCCAGTTTCCGACTATCCCAGAAGTGAGACAGTGCCATGCTCTGGCATTGTCCTCCTCACTCTGCCCCTTACTGGGGCCATAAGTAAACCTGCCAGATGCCTCTCCTCCAATCTGGAGTGAGAGGCTACTTTTAAAACACTGCGTCTCTGGCACAGCACATCTTGTCAATTTTGGAAATGGGTAAGTGTGGGACTGCTCTGCTGCTGTTCCTGGCAGTGTTGTTTGATCTTCTGCAGCACCTCGCCTGATCTCCGGTGGCTCTCTCACCATTCCTTCACTGTTTTCCTCCTTGGTGTCTCATTGCTGTGCTGAAACCATGATGTCTTAATCTTATTCTGGCCATGCTGTTCATTCAAGTTTCTTCCGTTAGGTTTTAATTTATTAGATCACTTCAGTGTCTCTTAATCTTAATCTCTATTATTAATTTCATGGTTTAAACATGTACGTTGTTGAATGGATGCCTCTGTCTAAAGAGCCTGCTGTTGGGTATGAAGATCTTGCTCCATGCTGAGATGTTCTAAGGAGGTCCAGGCTTCCTTACATAGTGGCCACAAATGGAAGTCAGAGGTCTCATAAATCTGCGATATTAGAAACAGGTAGTGGAGGTGGGGATTTGGAATCTGGAGAACTTCAAGGATGGCAGCATGGAGAAGCAATAAGGGATGAAAATCTTGAGAGAGACATTATTTCATCGCATTGACTATTTCTGGCACTTCAAAATATAGACTGAGTAGGCAAAATACTGGGGAAGGCTGTGGGCAGGTGGTTAGAACAGCAGATTAAGGGATGTGACACCCGAGTAAAGTCTGCTTGAAAATTTCTACCAAAATGAAATTTAGTTAAAACATAATCTTTGCAAATTATTTGGTTTGATTGTGACTAGCTCTAATACTATCTGTTGTTACTGACTCTGCTAATGATTTAGCCTATAGCCTCAGCCATGTCACATGGCTTTCTGTGTAGAAGAATGGGAATAATTTAGATCTGGGTGATTATGTCCAATACGTTTTGATAAATGGTTACTACAAAAGAAACATCCAGTTAATTCTGATTGCCTTCGCTTCCTCTCTGGTTTTACTTTCTGACAGTGTTCTGGTAAATGAATTTACTGGTATGAATCTTCATGGAACAGTGAATTTTAAACCAGTGGCTTGAAATCCTTTAGTAGACGTGAATTTTGAACTCTTAAACATTAACATTCAGATCAGAAATCAGCTTTTTAAACATGGTGTTTATCCAATCAGAGAAAAGCGCCAGTTCCCTATTATTCATGTGACCTGGTTAGTTTGAATTGGACACGGCTCAAATTTTGTATATCCAGTACTCACAATGAGCTGCTTGTGAACAGCCCAGAGGCCAAAAGTTACTGGTAGAAATTTTTCCGAGAATAATTTTGAATAATGAATACATTGGAGAAAATTGTAAGCTGCTCACAGGTTACTTGCAAACAGAAGCAGAGTAAATCTGTCGTGAAATGATTCAGTCTGAATAATTTGCTCAGCTCAAAGAGTGCTTACCTGCTTGGTATATAAGGAGGTTTAATTGACAAACCATTGTAAAGTGCTGAGAGACACTTGTATGAAAGATAGTCTACAGAGGGAAGTGTTAAGGTTTATAGAGTTATAGCAGTTAATTCTTTTTTGTATTATATTTGTCCATTGTTTTTTCTTGTTACTGATTGCAAAAAGGCATAATGGTGATTGAAACCATGTATGCGTGTTCCAGTAAGAATCAAAAGTTTCTTTTATTCGGAAAGTTAGACACAACGGGACGTCTTCACAAGTGAATGCAGTTCGGTTAGCTTTGATGGCATTGTGCCTACTTTTGCCAGTGCTGAACTTGGCCAAATTCATCAAGAAGGAATTACTTCAACTATATTCTGTGCAAAAAAATTAAAAAATTCCAGCGGTCACACAAAAAGTAAAATATAATTACTAATGCGGCCAAATACCTATTTCAACTGAATTCCAGGGAAGCTAGAGATAAATGCACAGATTAATGTTTATTTTAATTGTGTAAGATTTAGAAAAATATAGGCACATGATATTCTGATATGAGACTGGAAAGAACTGTTATAAATGCATTTAATTAATGCTTAACATAGTATGTTAGTACCAATATACAGACAGGCCCTAATTCTTAGCTACAATTTTTCTGTTTTCAGTGGAGTTCACAGGAGTAACTGAAACTAGAACCTAGTCTATATAACTGAATAGTAAATTATCTTTTGCAGGAGTTTATATTTATAACTAGAGAGCTGTATGGAGAAGAGCATTGCATCTTTAAGTTATGCAGATCTGCTATCTGAAAATTGGCAGTTCCTCTCAATCAAGTGCTCTTCTTAGAAACAGTTTTGCTGCATCACAGGCTGCAATAGCATCTCTGAGGCTTGGGAAATGAATACCAGTATTTCTGGATATTGGATACTCTTTTTGAGTTTTAATTGGATCAGGCCATCTCTGGTTGCCGTGGTCTGAAATAACGTGACTCGCATAAGAAGGCTATTCAAGATCTGTTTACAGTCAGTATTGCCCAAATATACTTCATCGAAAACCTGTTTGAATTAATGGGACTAGCAGGCAACTTGGACTAAAACTTGGAACTGAATTGATGTGTTTATGTATGTGTATGTACGTGTCCTTGTTATTTGGATGCTTCTTAAATTGTTTTGCCCCTACTTTTTCTGACTTTGGCGAAAATTGTTAGCAGAAATACTATGAGACAGGTTACCTCAAATTGGGAAAATGAGTCATGGAGTAATTAGAAACCCAAGGGGCATCTATGTACATGCTTCGGGGTAGAGGAGGGGGCACTTTAATTAGAGAGGCTTCAGGAACGCCTCTAATTCAGGCACCTGTGATGTCACATGTATTCAGGATCCCGCACTTCAAAATGGCAGGAGGGGCGTTTGGGCTAATGCTACTTCAATGAGCTTTAGTTCAAGCACCTGCACCACCATTTTGAAGTGTGGGGATGCTGAATAGATGCGATGCAGAGGCTGCTGGAGCACGTTAATTAATACACTGCAGCAGACTTGATTAATTGAGTCTGCTCTGACACATGTTACTTAGCATACGTTGGAGCAGACGTCTGGCATGTGTATAGGTGCCCATGAATTCTAATCTCTTGTTGTAACCATTAAACTGTGTCCCATACTAAGATAAAGGAGGGGTTATCAAGTTACACTATGGAATCTGCACTTTTAGACATGTAAGGCCAGAAAAACGTTGTGTAAGGGGGACTGCATGAGTAAACTACTTAGTATCCTAAACCTTTAGTCTTGGCAGCCTTCTGTATTGAGGAGAAGGATCCTTAATACAGCCTCCTGTATTAAGTATCTGCAGTTTGAAGGGAAAGGAGCAGAATTCTGCACTGAGTTAGGTCTTATCCTGCTGCAACCTAAATATCTACGGGTGTGTTGGCACATCACCCTATAACGCACTATGGCGACATAGTGATCACGTGGGTCTACACATGATCAGCTACTATGTCGCTGTAGCGGTGCGCTCCCCTGGTATAGTGCACTGCTACAGCAATGTAGCAGTGAAATCTAACCCTGTACAGCTCACATGGTGCAGTACAGGCAGTGACTGCGCCATGCTTTACTACTTCCAAAGGGAGGTATTAAAGCATGGCGATGTGTAGATGTGCCCTATGTGAAAAAGTGTTAGAGCTGTTGGCCTTTGTAGAGACTCAGGACAGAAGTACAAAAATCCCAAATACAGATACAAGAAAGAAAGAGAAAAGAAAAGGGCAAAGGAAAAAGAGACAGCAGAAACAGAAGAGGATGAAAGGATCTAAATAAATGGGAGAGGAAGAGAACAAAGGAGAGAAGTGCAGAGGAGGAAAGAGATTGCAGGAAGATAAGGGGAGAAATAGAGAAACTATAGTCACTGATCCCAGGGAATATCTCAGCCAGTGCCCCGGCATTTCCTTTGAAGTCCCTCTGCAGCCAGTGCAGAGAAGCACAGTGAAGGGTTGATTGGGACAAGACTGGTGAATCCAGACTGTGTCAAAACTGTCCATGGCTTGACCCGGCCTGTACATTTTGTAAATATTAGGCCTTTGTGAATAGGGAAGTATTGGATTTGGATTCAAATTCGGCCTATCTGGAGGACAGTGATTCAATTTCGTGATTCGAATCACTGTCCCCATTCGATTCAGCCAAATCAGAATCAGAGATTCGGTGCTGATTTGGAGATTTGGATCAGCCGGGGAGAGGGAGGCACACCTGGATGACTGCAGGCTCTCCTGAGGCTCCTCTGGCTGTGCCTGCCTCTCCTGTGTAGAGGAAGCTGCAGGAGAAGCCCCCATGGCTGCCTTGCCCAGCCCCAGCCTTGTGGCACTTAAAAAAAAAAAAAAAGCCCTGTGTTCATCGGCTGCAGCGGTGGGGATCAGGGCCCCTGGGAGCTCATGGCAGAGGCCCCCACCCAGGGAAGTGGGGGCAGCATGGATCGCCCCCCATCGCTTTGCACCTGCATGGCAGCTGCTCTATGGCACGGGTGCAGTGCAGCTTCGCAGGGCGCTGCGTGCTGTCTGGGAGCTGGGGTGGCTCCACGTGTCAGCCAGAGTCTGGCACTGCTCAGCCCAGGCAGCCCGAACTCCCAGACGGTGCGCGGTGCCCTGCTGAGCTGCACTGCACCCATGCGATGCAACAGCTGCCACGCAGGTGCCAGGCTTGGGAGGCTGGGGTTGGGTGGGGGATGGGGCCAGGCAGAGCAGCCACGGGGGCTTCTCCCACAGCTCTCCCACCCGGAGAAAGGCAGGCTGAACCGGAAGAGCCAAGGGAGAACTTGCAGCCACCTGCCTGTGCCTGCCTCCTCCAGGCCGATCCGAATCAGCACCAAATCTTTTCCGAATCGATTTGGAGGCTTTGGATTCTATGCAGGTCTTTTAATGAGTCTCCCGATTCAGATTCGAAGATTTGGCCACTGAATCGGGCAGAATCTCCTCTGAATTGAAGCTTTGCACAACCCTAGTAAATATGTATAATTAAATATGCTTTCAGCACTGACTGTCTTAACCAAGAAACCATAGCACATAATCCTGAGTTACTGTATTGGGGGCTAGCTGATACCTTTATGGATATGCCCATGCAGCACGGTGAAGATGCGATTGCCGCATGGTAAGTATAACTTTATGTGAGGTGTAGCTTCTCTGGAAATAGCTGCAGTGGAAATATGGCTGCCTGAGCAGCAGCTATAAGACAAACTCTTTAGGTGCTTTGGGTACGTAATCCTGTTGCTAGCCCAGGTTGAGGCTTGAGCTTCGTCATCTTTCCTGCTATTGTTACCTTAAAAGCTGCAATCACACCATCCTTTGCTTTTACAGATATGCCCTCACCTTTAAAACAAATGATTTGGTTGGTAAGTAGCCTTGGTAGCCTAGCTTTTATAGACCACACCCTTGTCTTCATTTGACAGCTCCTGGAAGAACAGAAGTGCCATAAACTGAGTTTCTATGTTATATATTGTTCCTGAGTCCAGGGCTTGTCTTTGTATTGGGCTGCAGCACTTCTAAAACCAATGAATAATGTGACTCCTTAGGTGGATTTAAGTGGTACTCTTTAGTCTTCAGCGTGAGTACAGTGAAATAGCAACGAAGTGCCATTGACTTAGCTGAGGTGCCAAGGCTTATGGGTTAAGAGGCTGGAGAGAAGCCCCAGATAATATAGTTAAAGCATGTTTCTTTATTTGGCATGATGGTCTGTTGCTGTAAAGGCTTCCTAAGTCAGGGTCATGAACAGGGATCCTGGTTCTCCCTGATTAAAAAAACCAGCAAATTCTCTAATAAACCCCCTCAAATCCATGATTAAAAAGAAAGGACCCCCACAGCCCCCTGGCTGTGCTGGTACCCCTCGCCTCCTACCCACAACTCCTGCTCCCCCGGCCCTGCCAGAGGGGACCCAGCCGCCAGGGCTATGGGGCCAGGGATCTGGGTACACAGCCCCCACCCGAGCCCACAGTGGGCAGCCTGCCCTGCCCCTGCCCCGCCCCTGCCCCTGCCCCATTCACAAAGCTGGCATCCCCCAGGACCGTGCAGCAGTGGGCAGTCAGCCTGTCCCCCTGGTCGAGCCACTCCCGGCCCCATCCCACTCCCTGCCAGGGCCCTGTGGCTGCGCGTCCCTGCCAGGGCGCTGTGGCTGCCCACCAGTTAGCAGTCTGGTCCTATTGGGTTGCTAACGCTGGCCGGTCTTGCATGACTGACATGAGGAAGACTTAGGGCCTTCTGACGCATTACACTGTGAACCACACGTATGCTGATGGGTGTCAGTGCCAGCACAAATTTGGAGCAGTTGCTTTAGCCCAGCAAGAGCCTGGGGGACTGAAAGGTAAGAATCCCCCCAACCTCTCCCATTCCAAGTTTCCCCCTACTCTCGCAGCTCCCTGGTTCTTCCTCCCTGCCTCCCCCAGCCCCTGTGGCATTACTTACTTGTGGCTGCCCTTGCTGTCTGTCCCAGGGCAGCGGGCAAGGGAGGGTTAACCTGCAGTGCCCTGCTGCCAGGCTGCTGCTTTTCTGGGCCAGAGAGCAGCAGTAGGGGTAGTGGCTGGGCCGTCAACTTAACCCTTTCCTGCTTGCTCCCGTGGGACCAACAGTGCAGACAGCCACAAGTGGTGGGGGAACAGTGAGCAGGGATCTGGGGTGCTAGAGATGGGGGTGGGAGGTGGGCAAGAAGGCCTGATTGGGACCAGTGGAGGTGGGGGGAGTGTTTACACTAAGGTGTAGCCTAGGGTGGCCACACCTTAGTGTAACAGGAGCTGGGTAACATGGATCAGAGATAATCCTGACCTGGGGTGGTGTAACTACTAGTTTCAGGTGTCAATGTGTGGACAGCCCAGGGGTTAAGTGCTCCAGGAGCTGCCCAAAATTACTGTGTAACAAGGCCCTTACTGATTCTCAAGTCAGTCTATATTACTGTTTTACTGTAGGGGCTTCTCAAGAATAATTGCTTGTTCATACATGTGCTGTAGGTGTGTTTATTCTTGGGACCAGTGGATTTCCCACCTCTGTTTCCTTGTTAAGGGATTTACTTCTTGCTTCAGACTGGTGCTCCACAATGCATGCATTTTATTTTATTTTTTTCCCAAGAATTAAATCGGTAGCCCCTTTGATTTCAGGGAGAATCTCAAATTTACGACTGGATTGAAAGCTAATTCATCATGAGTTCACCATGAGCCTGGAATAATAGTTTTGAGAAGTTTGATCTGCGCCATTGACCTCAGTCAGGGCCCTGTGGATTCTGCAGTCCTTTGGCCATTGAACATGCTATTTCCACCTTGGGTTTCTGCTCTTGCTGTAGCAAGGTGTTGGTGTGTTGTTTCCTGTCTTTCTATCATTCTGGGACTGCCTTCCCCTGCCTTTCACCCTTCATATTTCCCACAAGGGAGGAGCACAGAGCATGCTCCTTTTGGCGTCCCATGGAGTGAAGCACTGTGGGGTTGGGAAGCCGGAACTGGGGTCCGTCTTGCAATCAAGCACTGCAAGGGACCAGTGATGTAGGACTGGCAAGTAATGATGCCCTGGGAATAACTCAGCAGCCAGCATCTGGGTTGCTGCTCAAGTTGGCTACACATTGCTCACCTTTCCTAGCTTGCGAGGAGGTTGGGAGCGGGTTAACAACAGGACAGTGATAGACCATGCAGCCAAAGTACCCAAATAAGCCAGTAAAAAACACTCTTCATAGAAACAACCTTTTACAAAATAAGCATCATCAAGTCTTAGGTCTTGAGTCTTCAGCTGCAAGCCATAGATGTATGTATGTGATTGGGACGTGGAGGGGAAAAGGAGCCAAGGATATTTTATGGAGATAGAATAAACTGACCATACCCCTGGGTTTAGGGGCACTAACGTTGTCCAGTGATTCATGGAAAATATGGGGCTCCAGTTATAATGAGGGGCTGTGGGGGCCTGGAGTGCACTGAGGTGCACAGCTGACTGCCTGGAGGTCACAAGTTTGAGACTATAATGGAAACACTGGTGGTGCTGCCTGTCCCGTTCCAGCAAATTTGTGAATGTTGCTTCCCTTGTCACAAGGAGACAAGAAGGAAGGGGGATGTGCATGTGATGACAGGGCTCCCCCATGGGCGCTACGCACTCCCTGGTTTGTTGTCTGAGCACTGCTGAAAAGAGCACTTCAAGCTTCGATTTGAAAAGTAAACTCCACGTGCAAAAATTTAAGACATCTGCAAACATACAAGCAAATAAAGATAATTAGTTTTGACCTTCTGATCTTGTCAATGCCTCTGAACAAAAGGAGACTTATTAGCAACGCTAACAGCATCTGACTGGGAATGGTCGAAGTGCTGCCAATAAGCGGGAGAGCTTAATAATAAGCGCTTCTTTAAAGTGTGGACACGGTGCTGTCTCATTGCAAATTGCAGTATGCTGACTCATTAGTGTCACAGGAAACAATTGTCCCAGGATGCAGTATAACGTGGTTTATCACACTGTTAACACTTCTCAGCACTGTAAATCCAAAGCATTTCTACACTTAATGGGTCTTATGGCCCTAGGTTCTTTGCAAATATATCCCAAGATAAAATGGGACAAGACAGCACAAACTCTGAAGTTAGAATCTGCTCAGGTAAGTGGGTTTTCTTTTGCCTTAGTGCAGTGAAACACTGGTAGGTTTGACATTTTAAACAAAAAAAAAAAAAGACGGCACCTAGACCTTGAGCAGAAAAAACAAATTCTCCCAGTACGCCTTGCCTCCTGGTTTACATTATCTTGTTTCTTTTCTCTAAACTGGTTTTAGAAAGTCAGTATTAACTGTTAAACCTTTTAGGCTATTTCCGCCCCCCCCCCCTTTAATTTTTTTTTTTATTCGGAGGTGAATAATAAGGCTTTGTATAATTGTTGAAACTGAGCCTGAAGCAGCCGTGGACAAAATATAGTGTTCCTTTCAATATCTTGGAAATAATGACATCATAGGCAAATTGGGCCAGAAACCATTAATAGTATTCTTTGTGGAAAGAAATCCCATGGGAGGACCTATTTCAGCAAGCCGGCATTGTTTACAAACAGATACAGTAACAGACACAGTCATCCCACTAGATAGGGCAGCTGAAACTTCATACTGTACAAGAGACTTCCCAGAATGCCCTTGTTTATTTTTGGTAACAAACTGAAAATGCTGCTGATGGCTTTGAGAGCTCCTGGTGTTAATGATCTGGGAGGCTGTCTTTGGCACCCTGAAAGGGATTCATAGGGTGTATTCAAGTAAGTGCCTCTGAGGTCACTGCTGCCATTTAGCTCATTGTTTGGAAGAAATAGTTAACATCCTGTGAGGCAGGTACATGTCTCTTCTGTGTGACTGGTTAAACTTTTTATAGTACACATGTGGCTTGCACTGCAAAGTATCCCACAGCTGTGAAACACAGCTTTATCAGTAGGGAGCAGGCTTGTAGGGCACAAATGGTGTTGATAAAGGTCTGTATGTGTGCTTCAAAGCGAGGTACTCTTATGCAACTACCCACTGACATTTGCTGTTAGTACACATATGGAAAAAAATGGCTGGAGATGACTTATGGCTAGATCCTGCTGCCCTTACACCGAGAAGTACTTTACTCTGCAGGTACTTAAACTGCAGTCAGTGGGGCTAACTGAGTAGATGTCTACTTGTTAAGAGTAAAGGGAGGAGAATCTTATCCATAATAGGAATGTTATGTGAAGAGTGGGCCCATCTACACATGCGCTTCAATGTGCATCAGCCTATTTTAATGCACATTAAGGCATCTTTAAAAAAGTGCTTTTTACTTAATACAGGCAGTCCTCAACTTACAACATTTCGAGTTACATCATCTTGTACTTACGTTTATAAATTGACACCCTGTTTCAACTTTGTGACATCAGTTTCAACTTTACAATGCTTGATCCAATGCCACGTCACCCCAGTGAACAAGTTTGCTGTGTCACCCATCTCCCTGGAGAACATCTGTCCAAACTTCCTTGGACATTTTCTTTAAGAAAGCAGACAAGACTCCAGAAGAACCTGCAGCCAAGACACCTGAGAAGACTCCAGCCAGGAACCCTTCAAGAAGTCCAACCCAGAGCCTTTCAAAAAGTCCAGCAAAGTCACCTCAAAGAAGTCCTTCCAAACCAATATGATTGCTATTTACAATATAAATACATTAATGTAGCTATACTACTCATCTATAATTGATTGAGTACAAAATTCTGGGGTATTTTTAGTAAAAACAGGGTATTGGGCCTTGGTTCAGGAACCAATCCCCCATTTATAACATTGTTTCTTATGAGAAAATTGGTTCCAAGTTACAACGTTTTGTCTTAACACGCAGTTTTCAGGCACCAATTGTGTCATACGTCCGAGGACTACCTGTAGGTTTTAAAATAGGCTAATGTGCACTAAGTGTCCCTTGAAAAGCGTTCGCTTTAGTTCACATGCATTAAGCCACCCTAATATACATTTTTCTAGTACCTCACAATGGAGGTCATTTATATGGATACATTTTTGTGCTTAGATGCACTGAAGATCCAGCATGCCGGAGCAGATGTGATTAACTGAGTCTGCTCCACATGCAAGCTGACGTGCATGGTGCTGCATTGCTTGCAGTCGTATAAGTAGTGAAATGCATGTCAGCATGGAGAAAATGGCAACGGTGCACTTTTGAACTAAAACACCTTCTCTGTGTTTTAGTTCAAAAGCCGACCGCCACCATTTTCTGCATGCTGAGATGCGTTTTGCCACTTCTACAGCTGTAAGTTATGCAGTGCTGGGTGCTTTTCTAAGCGCCTGGCACTGCGTGCTTACATGTGTAAAAATGCCCAAAAGTACTAAATTTAATGTGCGTTACCTAAAACTCATTAATGAATGTGTAGATGCACCCAGTGTCACTATTTGCATAAACTGTGCTTCATCATCTTTTTTTTTTTGCTGCCATAGTTTGGAAAACTCCAACACTTAATTACATGAAAACACAGAAAGCAAAACCCCATTAATTGTAAAATATTGGACATCAACCCACAAAAGCAAACACTCTGAGTCAGTTAAATCAGGTCAGATCTACACCTGATAGTTATACTAGAATAAGTGTGTCGGTTGGAAGCGTGGCTTTTTTCTGGTCTAATTATAAGGGTACAAAGAGTTTCACAGTTATATTGGAATAGCTATTCAGTTTACCTGGTTGGGCAAAGCTGTGTTGGGGTATATCACCTTTACATTGCGTAACTTTGTCCACAGTAGGGAAACTGTACCACTTTAATTATGGGCTTGTCTACACTAGAACAGACTTTGCTCCTGTAGCCATGTTGGAATACTTTAGACTGGCAGAGCCCCCTGCTGGAGAAGTACTATGTGACAGTAGAAAAGGTTTTATATTGGTATGGAGCTATTCCACTGCCCTAAATGACATAGACTAACTGTCGTGTTGGTAGAAGTGTGGCTTCTGCAAGGGTTTGGCTGGCCTGGACCGAGGGAGGGGGCGAGAGGTGGGGAGGGGCAGGTGTACGTTCATATGTTCCATTTTTCCTCCTCCCTTCCAGCCAATACAGCTATGTTTACGAAACCTTGTTGTAGAGACCTGGCTTATACTTGTATACGCCTCAACTTCAGCTACTGCATAGTTAGAGCTGTACAGCTTCCTATTGTAGATGAGATCTGACAGCTGACATGTCAGGGCCATGCTAGGGTTAAAAAAAAAAAAAAAAAAAAAAAGATGTGGAAAGGGTGTAAATAGGAGTGTAAGGGGGTTCTTTGTTATATCAGTGTCACATAAAGGATGACTGTCAGGGAAGAACTCCCAGGGAGGATTAGGTAATTGGTGAGCACATGCCCAAATTTCCACTTGGACTGGAATAGATCTGTGGGGTAGCAACTGTTTTTTTCCTCTGTGTTTTGTACAGTGTCTAACACAATGGGGTTCTGATGCATAACCAAGCACACAGACCATGCAAGCACATAAGAATAATATTTATTATTATGGTAACACATCAAGAAACAAACAAACAAATATGAAAATAATCTCAAGTCAGGAGCCTGGAGCAGAAACCTAAAACTTTACAGACAGCACAGCAGGATGCTCTCCATGTTAATATGTGTGTGCTCATACAAGGAATCCTTTTACCTCTGTCCTGAGACATCTAGTCCCACCTGTGGTTTGTTCTCTTTGGAGTTTTTGTTTACTAGAGGCTGTTTGTATGCTTCAAAGACGAGAACTGGGTTGAAAATGGCATGTAAATGTATGTACACTGACCACAGAATGGTATAAGGACAGAATTGCAGACTCTTCCAAGCACTGTGTACTCCTGGCCATTGATTCAAGGCCATTATTGTGTCAAGGGCTTTAGAGGGTCATTGACCTGAACAACTGTAATCATTTCCACGGGTCCAGCATCAAAGCTTTCTTAGAAATGCTTTAGAATGCAGTTCAGTGAGCCAATAGACCTGGCACCACTGTATGGGAGACACCTGTGCACTAAGTCCCCACATTCACATTTCTTTAATTCAGGGGTGGACAATTATTTTGGGCAGAGGGCCACTTACCAAGTGTCGGCAAGCCATCGAGGGCCACAGGACAGGCAGCCCAGGGCAGATTAGTGTTCATTTTCTAAATGTTTTAGGGGCTCCGCGGGCTGGATAGAATGGCCCGGCTGGCTGCATTTTGCCTACCCTTGCTTTAATTGATAATTGCTGTCACTTGCTCTTTTTCCCCCTAGAGCAACAGAAGTTCATAAAAATAGGATCCTGATGGGGTGCTTCTTTCTGTCTCTTAGGTCAATGATATAAGTCCCACCTAGGTCACCGGTGACTGCTAGATTGTTATCTGGCAGGTACGAGTTGAGGATCTCCGTTCAGTACCTACTGAGTGAGATTTAAAGCTTCACTTCTTGTAAAAGCCCGTCGCATCCCCACTTCAAGGTTATCATGCATTAGGATGTACTGTATATACACCTCATATATAGGTACTGGCTATGGGCAGAGGGTTTGAATTTCAGTGCTTGTTAATCTGTGATCTCATACAGGCTAAATTCAGTTAGTAAATACAGTAATACGAGAGAGAAAAACACCATTTTGTGTGCGGTGCTATTGAAACAAAAATGACAGAGACTAAAACCATATGTGTTTTTATAACCAATTTAGACTATAGTGAATTTCTCTCACTTCTGGACAGATCTTTTAGTTTTTGCATGCATGTAACTCTCACTGAAGCCAATGCAAATTTTTAGTTTTAGTAACCCTTAAAAATTGGTCATGCTAGTGAAAAGATCTTGACAAAACTTTATTTATGTCACTATGAATACAATCTCTGTTTGGGTCTCTGACCAGTCCTGCAACCACACAAACGAGTAGCTTTTCCTGGCCCTAAACTTGTGCCTAGGCAAGTGTTTACATTCATAACATAGTGCCTCCGGACTTGATCTTGTAAGCAGAAGGGCTGCCATCTTTGGATCACTCAGTGGGATTGACCTTGGGACCTCCAGAGCTAATAGCATATGCTGCTATATCTTAAGCTTGAGAGCATAGGCTCCCTGGCTGGCAGCTGTAACAACATACATCATCAGCACAAAAGGAGCCTTGTAACACACGTTTGCCAGTGGTTCACATAAGCCCTTCCCAAATGGAAATCAGAGGTTTTGCGAGGCAAATTGTTAAACTGTAGAGAACCTTTAAGAAAAAAGTGGAATGTGGACATGGTTACTTGAAAGATCCTTCCTGAATAAGATTTTATTTCTGAGAGTTATGTATTCAGAGCTCATTTGACCAAATCACCTCTTGTTTGTCATACTAGTTTGATATTATTGTCTTTTGTATTTCTGTTGCAAATATACCAGAAAAGTTGGGAGATTTAATATTTGTCATGCCTTTCCTTCCTTATATCTACTTGCAATTCTTGTGCAACTATTTCTAGGTATTTTAAATTCTCATGAATGTATCAGTTCAGGGAAAGCAGAAGAACGCCCAGTGATCAGCCTCCAGTCATGTACCAAGATCACACAGCCCATGGCTTGACAGATCAGTCTACAATGCCATCGTGAACATCCACACAATACCAGAATGTTACAATTAGCTCTTAAACATCCCTGCTGTAACGTACTGGTATGGAAATATAACAGGATGGAGGGAAATCCAAATGGTTTTCAATGTGTGATTATTGTTTCTCATTGTGTTTTGTGTATTGAGTATGAAGGAAGTCTATTGCTTATTTTTATGGGTAAAAAAATTAGTGCTTCAAAATCATTTGTCGTAGTGAAAATGCTCCCCTTCTGAAGCTATAAACTCTCAGGGACAAACTTTTTAACCAGCATGAAGCAGGAAAGAAATAGAAATCTTTGTGGTCTGCTCTTTCCCATGACAAGTAGTTTCTTGATGATCTAAACATTATACATTTCAGTAAACATCACTAAATTTTGCTTTATATGGCCTGGCCTGGTTTGTAAACAAGCAACAGAGAAATGAGTTTCTAAATATAATTTTTAAAACTGTACCTGGGCTGGAAATGCTTTAACACTGTTTTTACAGTTCTCATGTCTACTATGAGACAGTGGGGGCCAACCTTTTTGGCAGGTGTGCCACAAATTAGCCGGCACCGTCCCCAAGTACCACCCCGATTCCTTTCCCTTATCTGATCTGCTGCTCAGCTTTCTGCTTCCTTCCCCATGCTCCCTGCCTAATCTGATGCCCTACGTTTTGCTCCCTGCCTTGTGCTGCCTGTCTTCCCCCAGTCTGCCATGGGCCACACACGAGGCCTGCCTATGCCACATGTGGCACCCACGCTGCAGGTTGGCCAGCCCTGGCACAGGCAGTTTGAGTTGGTATCTAGTACCAAGAGGACCCAGTTCAAAAAGCTGAAACTAACTTCTATTACTCATAGCACCTGTAGCGTCTTCTCCCTTTCCCATAACTCCAGGCTTGGTGTCCCTTCTTCACCAGGATGCTCTGTGTTGTGCCATTTGCAGGAGGCTGTGAGGGCTGCTGAAGATGTCCGATAGTCTGGATATTGAAGAGAAACCTCCAGCCCCTCCGTTGAGAATGAACAGCAACAATCGTGATTCTTCAGCACTGAACCACAGCTCCAAACCACTCCCCATGGCCCCAGAGGAGAAAAACAAGAAGGCCAGGCTGCGCTCCATCTTCCCAGGAGGAGGGGATAAAAGTAAAGTATCAGCAGTACAAATAGGCCTCTCTCTCTTTCTGTCGTTTGTTGGTTGCTGTGTTTACTTTCCTCCTCTGCTTTCTTTCTGTTTCAACGGCTGAACATGGTAATTAAAAACCTCCCCACAGCCTTATGTTCCTATTACTCTGCTGCCATATTTTGAAAGAGGAGGAGGTGGTGTTTAATTAATTACCATGGTATAGTTGACTGGCCAATAACATGCATGCTGTATCTTGAAATGTATTAAATTACACTTACAGTTAAGTACAAGGGGGGTTGTACAGTACAAGTGGGGGATTTGGTTGTATTTTTTTAAAATGCATTTGTAGAAGTAAAGGAACAGTGCATATTCCATTTTTTTAAAAATGTTTTTGTGTTGAAAGAATAGGGAGAAGGCTCTTGCATTTCTTTGAATCTTCATTGATAAGGGAAGGGGGTATCTTTTTCAATTCATGTTCCTATGAAAGCCAGAGGTGCGTGTGGGATTTTTTAAAGTCAAGATTTGGTGTTGCATCTTAGAAATGCATTGAAATGCATTGGCAGGAGAGCAGTGTCATTTTGTATTTTAAATGTACTTGACAAGTTAAGGGAGGTAATTCTTGAACATTATTCAGTGCAGCAGGACCTAAGTTATGAGGCTGCGTTGCATCATTTGAATTTCAGGTGCGCAGTCTTCAAGTGAGTCTTGTATCTGAACCAAGACAAACCATGTTACATCTTTCCCCTTTTTAAGTTTTTCCATGGGATGACTAGGAGCACCTGAGGTGCTGCAAATGGTCAAGACACAGTAAACGTTCTGTGTCAGATTCTGAACCATACAAAGGGAAGGGAAAATGATCATGGTTAATGCTCTTGCCTTGTAACATAATCATAGTCACTCTTCTCTCTTCAAAGGGGCTATTAATTTCCCATGTTAATAAAGTTTTAAAAGTCTCTAAAAGCTGCATTTCAGTGGCTGTGTGCAGACTGGAAGGGAAGGGAGGAGGTGTTTGAGCTAATACAGGACTTGGGGAGCAGATGGGAAAGCACTATTTATTGTGGAGGATGTGCCAGACCTGAGCCAAGACATTCAGGGGACTGACGAGTTGTCACAGTCTCTGCATAGGGCTGAGGTGGCAGGGGTCTTGATTGGAGGATAACTTGGACTAAAAAAAGAGAGGGTAAGGCTTGTGGAAGTGGCACTAGACAGTCGATTTCAGAGACAGTGCGGGGGCTGAATAAATGAGTGTATGAGCATATGAGGGATGTCTGCACTGGGTGTGTGTGTTCAAGGTTGCAGGGGGTTGGGATGTGTGAGCAGCAGGGATGTTGGAGCGTCCACAGGTATGTTAGGAGAGAATTAGTGGGAAGGGGAGGTTAGTGGTTAATAGCAGGTTTTGAGTGCATGACAGTGACTTGTGGAGGGACGGGTTTGTTTGAGGGTGTTAGAGGTTGAAGAGGAGTGGGAAACTGGAGTGTTGGTGTTGGGATGTTTGGGATGGTTAGAATCATAGAAAATTAGGGTTGGAAAGAACCTCAGGAGATCATCTAGTCCTGCCCCCTGCTCAAGGCAGGACCATCCCCAGCTAGATAACCCCATCCCCGCCATGATTGTGCTGTGGGGGTCAGTATGAAATAAGGGTGAGTCCCTGGAAAGGGAGTGATTGAGGAGGTATAGGTGTTATGAGGTCTGGGTGCAATAGGTGTGTCTGGGGGTGTATATACCATGAATCAGGGTTGTAGTAGGGATGACTAGTATTAGGGTATGGGTCAGAGGTGTAGTAGTGATGACTGGTTATACCTGGATTGGCTTTGGGGTGTATGTGGTACAGGTAGAGGCAGGGTCAGATGCTGGGGAGGGCTGGCCGGAGGTACATGTATATCAGGGTTATCACTAGGCTGAGGTTGATAGGAGCAGCAAACTTAGTCCTTACCTGATTGATCCCTGCGGCTCAGATGGTCTGAAGCGCCACTGCCCTGGGGGGGTTGCAGGCCGCACAGACATTTCCCTGCCAGTGGCTGGAGCTTGTTTCCTGGCTGTGACATGGCTGATGGGTTTGCTAGCCAGTGCAGTGTGCAGTGGATGGAGCAGTGGACTGGGGTCGGGCAGGAGAAGTGAGTTGAGAGAAGGAAAAGGCTGCAGCAGCTGTGAGAATGGCCCTGTCTATTGGAAGCTAGAACAGAAGGCCTGGCATAGGGAGGGGAGGTGGAGAGGAGCAGGGAAAAACAAATGTTGGAAATAAATTACATGAGAGGCAAGGATTTCATAGGGTGATACCTGTTACTGACCAAACCACTTGTGTTGCTGGGATAAAGTTAGACAAGTTTTTGAAGCATTCTTGCTCAGGTCTTGTATTCGAAAGCTTGTCTATCTTCATCCCAACTTCATGGTTGATGCAATAAAAGATATCACCCTAAGACATCCTTGCCTCTTGTCTAGTTTCTGGACCATCACAGCTGCAACATCATGCTTACACTACTGTAATGTGGGAAATGAAGAAGAGAGGGAGTAAAGAGGGGGGAATAGAGCAGAGAGCAAAAGAGAAGGGGAGGGAGGGAAGCCTGCTACAGAGAAGCAAGCCCACTTAAGAGCAGCATCCTCCCTCCACCTAGATAGAGGCTGCCTTTCACCCTGCAGCTTCTTTCTGTGCCCATCTCTTTCTCTCCATGAAGGGGATGATGGTAGGAGCTGGCCATGTATACTAGTCAGGGCTTTTCATGTATGCTAGTCAGGGCTTTTCAGCCAGCCTGGGCTGTGGGGTGAACCCAGAGTATTCCTCTGCTGGCCCTAGCAAAGCCCAAAAAGTCCAGAGGGGAAGTTTTAACTTGACTCTTCATAACGAGCAAAATTAAAACCTGTCTAAGCTCATTCAGTTCCTGGACTGACATGTGTCACTTCCCCATCTGGCTGATGGCAAAGTGGTGTTGGATGTCTCCTGATAGAAAATATCCTGTGGCTGAGGTGGTACTGAAAACAGAAATGTAGAAATGTATAGCTCTAGGTGGAAACCCACCAAATACAATTTGATTTTTCTAATCAAAGTAACTGCAGAAAACATTCAAGTTTCATGACTTGAAAGCACTACTAAGTAAACTAGGATTTATATTTAACTTTTCTTGGGTGATCTAGTGAGTTGCAGAATATACAGCTTTGACAAGGGTGTGCCAAATCTCTTAAGGTGAAATCTTTTTACTGCTGATTGGTAGGTCAGGAGATCAGATGGCTCATGCGTGCTTCCTGGACTCACACAATGGCACCCACTTAAGAGTCCTACTTAAAAAAGACAAAATGACTAAAAATGGCCATTCTGACTCAGTGCATCTGACTGCTGCATCACAGATTTATTGTGGTTGTCAGCTACTGAAAGCATGTAAAAAGCATGGGAGGGAAGCATAATCTCAGGCCATTTCTGCTTACACAGACTAGGATGTTTTGGTCCTTTGTTCCTTCATCACGCAAAGGATGTGCAGTGTTGCTCAGAGAGCTCTGTCAGAGTGCTTGCTTCATGTTGGTTTGACAGCTGGCGTGGTATGAGAGTTGCCTAAGCTGACCAGCGCACTGTTGCTTTGTCTCCTTGGATGACTCCTGTTTGATTATCTCCCACCTGTTGCCTCTCAGCTTGCATTTAATTTGTAAACTGGGTTTTTGGTTGTAGCTGTGTTGATCTAAGGACATAGGCAGGCGAGGTTCTTTGAGTAGGTGTAATATCCTTTATTCGACCAAATGAGTAGTTGGAAACAAGTTTTTAGCAAGCTTTTGGGTGCAGTCACTCTTCTTCAGGCATAGGGAGTCTCTCCTGGCCTGAGACTCTTCTTCAGGCATAGGAAGTCTCACACTTCTTCAGGCATAGGAAGTCTGTGCTGGTCTGAGACTTTTTTCCAGCTACTCAGTTGGTCTAATAGAAGATACCGCATCTACTCAAAGAACCTTGCCATTTAATTTGCAAGCCCTTTAGGGCACAGACCATCTTTGTTCTGTATCCAGGACTGGAGCTCTTCAGTGCTTCCACTGTAAACTATCTTAGGGGTGTAGATGGTCCCTGTCATGATGGAATCTGAGGTCCTCATGCTCATGAATGCAGTGATTCTCATGACACTCCAATGATTTAGCCCTGTCAGCCCCGTTTTACAGGGGGATGGAGCACAGAAAAGCCAATTAACTTGCCCAACACCACACTGGCAGTCTGGCAGAACAGGGAACTGAAACCAGGTCTTGAGTCCCAGGCTATAGACTTAATCAATAGATCACCCTTTCTGTCGAGCATGAGGAGTGACAGCACTGTACAGATTGTTCAGCTCCTGAGCGTTTCTCTCCAGCTGGGCAGTCCTTTCTAAAGAGGATTGGAAGCAGAACTGTATGAGGAACCACACTGAGTTTGGCAGTTCAAGCTGCCTTTTTCCATTCTCTCTGAATCACCTCTAGTAGCTGCTCAGTCATAAAAATTACTATCCTGTGGCAGGAAGTGGTGGCCCAGTAAGGGAGTTACAGGAAATGCAACTAAAAGTATTTCAAGAAGAACTTAACCACATGGGGCTACATGCCGTTTTCAGCCACGATAATGCAGATCCAGAGTTGTAGGAACAGTATTACATTCAATGAAGCTATTCTTGATTTAGATTAAGGTGAGAGCAACATCTGGCCCCCAGTTGTTAAATTCTCTCATATGGGTACAGGATAACAAAATAGGAAGAATGAACTTGATCGGGTGGGGATATGGAGGAGAAAGAAAAGAGTGGAGATGCTAGGGTGTAACAGAAAGGTGAAGGATGGAAGACCATGATGATGTGGTAAAAAGACAGAGAAGAGGAAGGAGATGGAGAAAGGAACAGAATGAAATGCAGATAGAAGAAAATGAACAGAAATGAAATAAGCAAATGAAAAGAGGTCAAGTTATTCTCTTCTTCACAAGAGAAATGAAAAAGTTACCACTCAGCTGAGTCACAGCTCACTGCTAAACAAGGACCTTTTTGGCATAATAATGATGTGATTGGGAATGACCAGACAGAACACACTCCATTTCGTTGTCATCTTTTTGATGTGCAATAATTATTTGCAGAGGTGGTGGATGATTTTGCAGTGCCCATGATTGGACAGCTGGGCTTAGCTTGTCCAATTTATCAGAGAACTTTTATAACATAGGCAAGTAAGAATCACTAATCTGAAACCAGCAACTCTGGTCAGCTGTCCCTTCCGAGTCAGTCCTTTTTGCAGTGCATTTCAGCACTTCAGATGGAATGGATGTAATTTGGCTGCAGGGCATAGACAGAAGTGTCAAAATGTTTAGACAGCAGGATTAAATATAGACATCTAATTCCTTATTTAATTTACATTTTATCAGTGTTTTGAATACAGGCATTATGTATGCAGTCTGTTAAGCAGAGGTCTGCTAGGCACACGTGCCAAGTCTCTCCCCGTAAGCCAGAACGCTTGTCTCCAGGCCCGAGTGTCCTGTAAAGGACAAGTTGCGTTTTTAATGGAACATATTATGAAACACCTTATTTCACTTATAGATTTGACTGTTCCTTTAAGCTGAACTTGATGACCCTTTAAATCTAATTTTCACTCCAATCACTTGCCAGTGCCGAGATAGAAAAAGCCAATTTTGTTATCCTCAGTAAAAAGTTATGTACACTGAAAAGATATGACATCTTGTTGCTGGCAACATCTATCCTGAAAATTAAAGTACCAGCACCTTCTAGATAAAAGGAAAAAAATGACCATGGTATTTCTATTTGATATATTGCTGCTGTCTCTACCAAGTGCCAAATGAAAATAATTTATCAATTAACATTGAGTAGAGATTGGGATCTTGGACAGAAATGCAGCAGATAATTATTTAGAGAGGAAAAATGGAGCACTATGGACATAAGATGAGAAAATTCAAATACCATATATGCTTGGGATGAAGAGCAGAGTGGGTTAACTTGTGGGGCGGAGGGGAAATTCATGCTTTTTTTGGGTGCCTATACATGAGGAGCAAGGCTGCTCCAATGCGCTGTAATTATAGCGCATCACAGCAGACTCGATTAATTGAGTCTGCTGGAGTGTGGTAATCACCACAGTCAAGCATACTCCAGCATCTTGTGTATCAGCTTCCCCTCAGTTAAAAATGGTGGCAGGGGCACTTGAACTAAAGCTTGTTTAAATGAGCTGTAGTTAAAGAGCCCCCAGTACCATTTTTATGCGCAGGGACACTATACATGGGATGCTCCAGGTGCTTTCATTAGAGTGGTTCTTGGAGCTACTCTAATTAAAGCACCTCCCCCTACACACACTCCTGGAGCACGTATTAATGCCCTTCTTTGCCAACTAAATGGAAGTGTAAAGAGGCAGTGAGAAGGACATAGCGGGTTCTCCCTCTGAGATAACATTTGCACAGGTCAGACTGGTTTGCCTGGTTTGTCCATGACCAGAGAGGGGCCCAGTTTGCCTTGCATATTGTATCACTGTAGAGCGTGCCTCTGTGCAGAATGTGCTCAGCCGTTAGAGGAAGGGCTGCGCTAATGCCATTGTTTGGCATATCGCCTCTTAAGGAAAGGCTGAGTAAAAAGTCACCCACTTAGTGTTTAAATTAGAAGTCTGGCTTGCCTTGGATGCAAAGAAAGTGCAAAAAAGAAGCTATTTACAACTCCCTCAATTCATTAAACTCCATGGTGCTCTGTGTCAATAGAACCCATGTGTGGAAATAAGTCACTCCACAAACTAGCCTTCCCAGTAATTGTTTTTCTCTGGTTAGTTTGGCTATCATGCTCATGCAGCCAAAGAGTGTGAAGGACAAATGGAGGGAATGAGCAATCACTTTCTGGCCTTTTGCTAAGCTGTGGCTGTTGCACATTTATTCATGTTGTTATTGTATTAGTAACATTTCAAGATCCCAGTCGGAGCCCCATTGTAATAGCCAGCGGGCTCATCTGCATGGGACACTTAATGTGCCTAATGACACTGTGCAAATATGTGCAGTATTATTTGGCATTTGCTGGTGCTACTGCAAAGTAACTCTAGTTACTGCGCACTTAGTGAGTACCTCATTAAGCGAGTACTAAATTGAATGCTCAGTAACTACTGTGTGTTAATGAACGTGCAGACTGTGGTGGGCCAGTAGCGGGTGCTCTTGCGTTGAGCCACCCACCTCACTGCGCCCGACCACCTTCCAGGCTCCGAGTGCCTCCCTAGGGGTGCCTTGCATCTGGTTGACCTCGTTCCTGGAGCCCACCTGCAAGCCTGGGGTAATGCCGCCACCACCCCAAGTCTGGAATGATTGTGGACCCGTGCCCTTTGGGAAACACAGGCCTAGCAATCCTTGAGGGGACTTGACCCGCTGCAGAAACTTGGAGTGTTTCCTTCAGTCTGAAGCACAAATAGTGGTCTCCCTTAGTCAGCTGAACCAAGAGGTCCCCAAGGCATAATCTAGAGCCTCTTCCAAAAAGTCTCCCATGCTAGGTACAAAGGAGAACTTTATTGGTTACAAGGAGTGGGTTTGAAATAGGGTACAGGGTAGAACAATATCAGAGAAATCCATTAGAGCAAACAGTGGCATGGTGGCCTTACACATCTGTATTACTGCAAGCTATATATCTAGTTAGATTTCAGCTAGCTTACTCATGAGTATCATCCAGAGGCAGGTGGAGATTTCCTCTGGAGGCAAGCGGTTAATTGATCATGAGTTTCAAGAGAGAGAATTTCACATGGTCCAGCTTCTCTCTGCGTTCTCATCGTGGCTACTGCTCCTCCTCCTGGGAGCACTTATAGCCCTTATGACCTCATTTATCTGATCCAGTGAAGGCCAGCAACTTTTGGCTCCCAGCCAGCCAATTTGAAATGCATCACTGGTTGCTGGGTAGACTGGTAGTGTCTTTAGCTCCCTCCCAGTCATGTTGGCAGTGCTTAGAAGAATAGGGAGCTTAAGCCCCCCACCCAGGTATGTGATACCAGTCATGTAGGCAGAGGGAGCAGGTTTCCCCCCTCCCTCAGGTTACAACTCAGGGTTACCTGAAGCTGACCGGGCAGAGGTGCCTGCCCTTTGCAGTGATTTGCCCTTTGCCCCCCCAAAAAAAAATAATAAAGTAGCACAAAGCAAGCAAAAATTGCATGCGCCAGGACAAACAGAAATGGGGGAGCTAGCAGCCCAGGACTACCCTAACAGAATTCATTGCATGGGCACAAAGATTTCACCATGGCACCTAAAATTCAGTATGTCAATGGAGATGCTTCTAGTTTTACAGAGAGCTGAGGTTGTCATTCATAATGTATCAAATACATTTGACAAATATGAAAAATAAATGCGCCTGACATCCTTGAATTTGGTCACCAGCTAGAGGCAAAAACTTGTGTTCACTGTGCAGTAAATAAAACTGGACTTATGTGCGAGGTGGTCACTCAGTTCTTCAATGGAGAGAAGCTCTGCGAAATGGGTAGCCATAAGAGTTGATACTTTTTGAAGAGCTGTAACAGCGCAGGTTCATGGGTGATCTGATGGCCACCTATAAGTTTATCAGGGGAGACCACCAGTATCTGGGGTAACGTTTGTTCACCAGGGCTCTTCAAGGGATGACGAGGTCAAATGGTCACAAACTCCTGCAAGACCATTTCAGGCTGGACATAAGGAAGAATTTCTTTACTGTCCGAGCCCCCAAGGTCTGGAACAGCCTGCCATTGGAGGTGGTTCAAGCACCTACATTGAACACCTTCAAGAGCAAATTGGGATCCTATGACCCCAGCTGACTTCCTGCCCTTTGGGCGGGAGGCTGGACCTGATGATCTTCTGAGGTCCCTTCCATGCCTAATGTCTATGAAATCTATGAGGGAATGCTGAGGCACTTCAAACCTTATTGATTTTTCACAGGAGATGCCAAAATATTTAGGGCAGAGGTAGGCAACCCCTGGCACAGGTGCCAGAGTGTGGTACACAAAGGCATTTTGCTTGGCGCGTGAACATCTGGGTGGACGGCAGGAACGGAGCCGGGATGTACTGCCTCAATCAGACCTCTCGCAGCTTCCCCATGGTGTGCCCATGGCACACCAGCATCTTATAAGTCAAAATTGTGAGTGTTTTTGTCACTCCGGCCAAAAACGTTGCCAACCCCTGCTTTAGGGGCTGATTTGAAGGTTTAAAAAAAAGAAATTGGTCAACTGGAATTAGCAAGTGAATATGAAAGTTTGATACAAAGGAGAAATGATGGTGAAAATGACACTGCAGTTATCTGACAACTTTACCTATATGCAGATGGCCTAAGAAGGCCATTTGTTTAACATAGCCGGGCCTTCGATAGCTGGAACCTGGATCAGATGAAGAAAATCAAATATAAACCTTGTGAGTAGGGCCCTGCCGAATTCACAGTGGAAGTGGGCTGTGCTGCAGCTCCTTTAATCTTGCAGGTTCCCCTGCATGCTCCTTTGCCGCTAATTGGTTGAGGGGCCCCGCTAGCGGCTCGCTCCTGATTGGCAGGGAAGCAAACACCATGGTTTTAAGCATGGCACCGTTTTTGCCTCCCTGCTGGTCAGCCGCAAGCAGCGGGGCTGCCCTCCACCAATCAGCGGTGGGATCAAAAAGAGCTCCTTATTTAAAACTGCAGTCTTCACCTCCCTGCCAGTCGGGAGCGAGCAGGAAGTGGGGCCCTTCCAACCAATCAGCAGTGGGCGGCTAATGGGGGAAACTGAAAGATTAAAGGAGCAGCAGTGCAGCCCATTTCTGCTGTGCATTTGGTAGGACCCCACTTCTGAGCCAACCCTAAATGGGGCATAGCCTTAGAGAGGCACTCAATGAACCCGGGCCTGTTTTGCCGATGAAATTCCCTTGGAATGAATGTGCATCCCAGTTCTAAAACAAATGACTGCCTGGACTAAACTTGGTTGTAAAAATTTTTGATGAAAAACTATGCAGAGAATAAGCGCATGTTAACATTTTGCCTCTAGCCAATAAGAAGAAAGAGAAAGAGCGTCCTGAGATCTCTCTTCCTTCAGACTTTGAACATACGATTCATGTGGGGTTTGATGCCGTCACTGGAGAATTCACTGTAAGTAGCCTCTGTATTGCACCTTTGGTCAGTTTTCTGATTGACAGTGAAATAATCTTTTATAGTCAGAACATCAGAACAGCAGTCAGCCTAAGGGGATGGGGGTTGGGTATCGGGGAGGGACAGAACCAGCTTTCTACTTGTTGGATTTAAATATTTTGAGTCGTTTACCTCTGATTCAGATGCATCTTTTTTCCTCAAAATATTACCGGCAGAGTGCCTGTGGAATATAAGAACTAGAAAAAAAAACCAGGTGCATGCTTGGTTAAGTTTTGTAGGGTGCTTCAGGGACAGATTATTCACCGTCCCTGGAAAGACACTAAGAAAAAGCACAGACATACACACAGACACACGCGCACAATCAGGTAATCAGGCAAGTTATTAGCTTGAATGTGATAGTAAAGTAACAGCACCTTTTGCTTCTAATATTAATCACAAAATGCATGCAGTGTGCAAGTAATGGGAAACAGTCTGATATAAAACTCCTTGAAGTCAGTGGGAGATGTCAATAAGTTTGGGGTCCGGCCACTAGTGAGGTGTTAGAATCAGTAGGCCTTGTAAAATGATAGCAAACTTGCTTCAACTTTTCCCAGCTTTGCCATAATAATTATTGCAGTTAGATGGAAAATAAGTAACTTTCCATATCTTCAGTCATCTGTGAGCTGATTGGAAGATTGTGCGATTACAACTTACTGAATAGTGGAGAGTATTGCTATTGATTAGCTCTAAAAATGAAATGCACAGGATGGGACAAATCATTTTGTGGATTGCTGGCCAAGGGGCCGGTACCTTCCTGAATCTGGGTGCCAAATGCAATGCTGTGATTTTTGCTTAGGTTGCTACTTTTGTCCCTTTATTACATTTCAACCATTTGAAACCCTCCTGCACCCTTCATAAATAAAAATCAGCTAGCAATAAAAAAGCTAGTTGATGGCAACACCTCTATGTAAAGGAACTAACATTGAAATGCTCTTAGTAATTTGGAAATATTTAGAACATTTATATTGGATTTTAAAGAATAGATGAAACTTAAAGTCTATATACATACATATGTATTTTTTAATATTCTGGACCAGATTCTGAGATCTTAACTTGAGTGGGAATATTTCTCAAGTATAGCCCAAGAAGAAACTCAGTTTAGATCTCAAGCATTAGTCTTTAAAAAAAATTACAACAAAATATCCATTTCAGAATGTTTTTACTGTATTTTCTCTACATTGTTTGTCAGTCTCTTTCTCCTCCTTTCACTGTAGTTACTTCATAGATAACTTTAATTTTGTCTGGTGAATAGTTTACTGCCATTGTTTTTCTTCCTTTTGTGTTTAAAGTTTCCATGTCTTTACCTGTCCTTTTTTTGTTTTCTTTCTTTTTCTTTTGTGTTCTCTCTTCACTTCTCTGATGCTTCCTTTTTCAGTGTTTTTTCCTTGACTTCTGTTTTTTCTCCTTTCTCTGTTTTCTTCCCCTTCTGTTCAGTTTTCTGTTTTTATCTCCATTCCCTTTCTTCGTTCCCTCTATCTTTTGCCTGGAAGAGAAGTGAAATGGACCACAGCAGTATCCCCTGGTACACCAATAGGAAGAAAACCAGGTGCACGCTTGGTTAAGTTTTGTAGGGTTAGTTTTGTCAGCTGACCCCAAAAAAGAGGGGACCCAAAAAGAAATTCTCAGTGGTGAGGCAGTCTGCTGGCTTTTTAGAGATCACTCTTTGAATCAATTTTAAAAGTGCTGTCACCATAAACTGAAGCAACATAGAAGGACTGCAGCATCAAATGGTTTTACTTTCCATATCTAATGCCATCAGCAAAACATTAGCACAGGTCTTGGGTTCTCAGAGAAAGCATCACTTGTTCTGAACTAATGATGAACAGTTCCACTTCTGTTCAAATGATTTCTCTTTTAATATCTCAGAGTAGTGGGCACTGATTTGCTGCTGTTGTATGGCTCCACTCTGTTATACAATCATTTCCCCAAGAATACATGCTTACTTCTGTAGCATGGAAGTGCAGATTGGTATTCAGGAAAGTGCTACCATGAAGAGATGGCGGCAGCATCTGGATCTACCCAAGAAAAGACTAGTGATTATAAGGTTTGTTGGCATAGGGCTTAATTTTGCAGTCTTTTGTGGAGCAAGATATACTCATTCAGGTCAATCTGAAAGTTTGCTCCATTAAAGACCATAGTTTTGTCTCTCAGCTACTGTGACCACAAGACATAAAGTACCGTGTTACATTTGATTTCCCTGATTTGTCCCAACCTGGCCACACATCCTGTGTCAGCCAGATAGTCTCCTGGTAAGTAAATTTGGTGGAAGGGACTGCCACTAAAACACAACTTTTTAAAAAAAAAATCCCCTCTGTCTAGTTCTTACGCTGTCTGTCTCTTTCAAAAGTTTGGAAGTGCCATGGGAATGTGCAAGAAATGTGCAAATATTCTTTAATTTCAAACCTTTACAGTGGTTGTTATGCCAACTGTGTCTGCTCTCCTGGTTATGTGCAATGCACAGACAATTTTCTAACACCTAATGTTAATCATCCTTCTGGCTGTATTAGCTGATTGCTGTTAGCTGCATCTAGAATCAGAATTGGGAACACCTGCATGGGCTCCTGAGTTTTGGCTTTAAAGCTTTAGCATCAAGCTGTGTTTAGTACTCATAAATGCACATTTAATCTTCATTTCGCTGTGCTTAGAACAACCATGATCCCTAAGAATTAGAGCATCAAGCACCAGATGAAATTGGTTGGCAACTGTTGGATGAAGGCGTGCTTCTGTTGTATAGTTTTATTTCAAAGCAGCTGCTGCACTTTTTTGAGGGAAGGGAGATGTGGGGTGTTTTCTTATTGAAGGAAATTTCATAAAGCATGCCTCTTCATGAAACAGTTTCCTGACATCCAGTCTAGGATAAAGTATGGGTCACATACCAATCTTTTAGTTTCCCAAGCAAGACTGCAGCCAACTGGAGAAAGTCATGGCTTTAGATCCAAAGAAGTTGCACATTAGTCATTTAAAACTATCTTTTTCCAGAGTAGACAAAGATTTTCTCTCTAGCACATATATGTTACTTGGATTACAGCAATATATGATCTCCTAACATGAAATCTGGATTTGACCACTGCTTTCTCAGTTGCGTTTTATTCATCTGTGCAGTGGCCAACTCTGAGCTCAGGGATGGAGAAGTAATAGAAAAAGTTGCAGGGAGCCACTGAAAATTTCTTACCTGATTATAGAAACAAAACAAAATAAAAACATTTTTTTAAGGAACACTAATTTTTCGAGTTACTTGCCATTAATCCTCAGTAACACATTTTTACAAGGGAGAGAGAAACTGGTTAAAAAAAAAAAGGAAATGATGCTTCCAAACTTTGGAACAAACGTGGTTTTTCTGTTTTCCTAAATCTGTCTTCCTGTAGCCTGTCCACCACCTAATCTATTTGGTACCTATCTCATAACTCTCCCATTTTAGATGGGGTTTTTCCCCATTTCGGCCCATCAGTTTCACCTCCTTACCACCTTCTAAGTTGTCCCACATTCTGTTTTAACTTTCTTTTCTTTCTTTATTTACGTCCATTACAGCCAGATCTCTATGGCTCACAGATGTGCACAGGGAAGCTCCCAGAGGTGCGTCACAGGCCCAAAAGAAGCTTGCATCAAAGTGCTTCTTTGAGATGTCATAGCACTGCAGCAGCAGGTTCATGTGTGTGCAGTAGATTTGTTGCTTGGCTTATCCCACTTTTTGTCATTAATCCCAAACTCTGGAGGCCCATATCACACATTGTTTTGCCGAGAACTTCTTAGGAAGACGCCATGTAAAATGTCTAGATTGGGGTGGTACCAAGGGTATGCTTAAATGCACTTCAGGTGTAGTCCTCTAATTCAGTAAGTCCTCCAATTCGCTGGTAGATGTTGGCTGTGCAGTAAAAGGGGAAAATCATAGGTTCTGAAATTTAGGAAATTATACTGGATGTTTAAAACAAATTCTCTAAAATCAAATTTCAATGCAAATCTGTGGCTTTCAGTGATTGGACCAATTCTCCAATGCCACCGTCGCTTGTAAGATGATTGAAAAGTCATGCAAGGCTTTGGCAGTTCTAGCCTATTTTTTGAGTCCCTACCTCCTAGAAGTGTTAATAACAAACATAGAAAGCTTTAGGGGCTCAAAAAAGAGACTTCCTTAGCACCAGCTGTGTTACAACTCAGTGTTACAATTTTGACCACTACTTGCAAATGGCCAGCCCTCTCCTCCAAACTAGAAACCATCCCCCCTGATCTAATATTGTGATGTATCAGGGACGAGGTTCATCTTTGAATCAGAACATCAATTATGATTACATGAATGTATTTTTTCCATTATTAAGCATTGCGAATCCAGTGTAAAGCTCCTAAAATACACTGTGTTGTCCACAAACCTAGAGTAGTTTTGTTATGTCTGCACCAAATCACCAGGAAAACAAGCTAAGCCTTAAATCATTATTCCATGGAAGAGCAGGGTTGATTTAAAGATGAGTTTCATGCACTTTTTTTCCTGTCACAGTCATAACTTTCTTTTTCTTTTTTAAAGTTGGATCCTGGTTTTAGCTCTATATTTTGATAGAGAAGAGAATGAGTGCATCTACAGTATATAAGTTTCTAATTTTAAATGTAAAGCGTCAATCAAAGTTTCTGAAAGTAATCTTACAGGTAGCATGGATTCTTGGTAAGGAACTATATCAACTGTGGCTACTGAGTATTTTAAATCAATTTCTTCCCACTTGGCATCCACAGGGAATCCCAGAGCAGTGGGCCAGGCTACTACAGACCTCCAACATAACCAAACTAGAGCAGAAGAAGAACCCACAAGCTGTTCTAGATGTCCTCAAATTTTATGATTCCAAAGAGACAGTTAACAACCAGAAATATATGAGCTTTACTTCAGGAGGTGAGTCAAAATTGTGCTGTGCAAAGAAACCCCCTGGGAGTCAGACCCAAGCAAGCAAATGTGGAATGTCCTTGAAGTGAAACAGGAGGGACCTGAATGCCATTCTGATCACAAGGAAGGATCAAAAGCTCTTGAATTAAATGCTACATTTTCCCCAGAGATGTAGTTGCAAACAAGGAAGATTAATTGGAAATGCTACTTGTTTTTGCTAGCTTTTTTTCCCAGAACTAAATACGGGCATTGAGTGACTGAAGAGAAAAGCCACCAGTGCGTTCTTTCTGAAGCCTCAAGTACTGGTGACCAAACATTTTGTCTACATTTATCTTGCTTCCTCCATACAGCTGGTTCCTCACTGTGTCCTTACCACCTTGTAGCTCCTAGGTCGTGAGGCAAGGTGAAACAGTGTGGTCTGTTTTTGGATTAAGTGGTGGAACACAACAGCAGCAGGTTATGGAGTACCATGTTGTTGGATGTATCTTTCAATTTAAAGAAAATAGTTCAGTAATTATCAAAAGTGTCTGACTACTGAGCTGCTGAAGAGATAAGTGCTGTGTATGAATAGGTGAATTGCATTTACAGATTCACAGAAGTTTAGGGCTGGAAGGGACCTCGGGAGATCATCGGGTCCAGCCCCCTGCTCTGGGCAGGAAAGATTTAATCCAGAATTTTGGGTCATGTGGTATGATATAAGGAGCTTGACCCTGAAAGATGGGAGAAAGGAAGGTACCTCTGAGGTAGCCTTTGTAGCGTCTTTATTCTGGGGAGTTCGTTTGTATTAAGTAACCATTTCTACCGAAGTGGGGTTGTGAATGAAACCTGATGTTGTTGGGAATGCGCATGTCCAGGATTCCTCAGAACAAGTGTTGTTATGATAAGCGTCTGGTTAATTTCCCCTTGCACCTTTCAGATAAGAGCGCCCATGGATACATAGCAGCCCATCCTTCGGTGAGTGTAAAAATAACAGTATATTTTCGTTCACAGTGTTTGGGTGAATGGTGGTGGAATAAGCTGTATCTGGTATTAAGAATGTCAGGCTCCACTCCTGAGAGAAGTCGCATGTGTCTTTGCAACAGCGGTGTTGAAACACCATTGGATAGTCTTAATTTTCTGTCAATACCTTTTAAACAGATGAAAGTCTGAGTTTGTTGACAGAGAATTGCTTATGATTCCCAGTCTTTTGTGGTTTATATAATTCAATACCATGTACATTACAGGCAAACTAACACATTTTAATGCAATTTTTCCAACTTTGTTAAAGGCATCTTGAATAAATGTTGAACTTTGTTCTTTCTTTGATTCATCTGGTTATACTACTGCATATAAATGAAGCTATAATTGATGTGCAACTCACTGGAACCACTTATAAGAATGTTTTAAATAATGTTCCATGATAATTAATGCTGAATTACAATGGAAATCCCAAAGATGTACTTATGACATTCACATTAATATTGACCAAATTTATCAGTGTTAATGTTAGTACATTAAATACTGAATGATTGAATAGGGAGTTAGCCTTTATTTTGAAGTGTTAAGTAACTTAATTTTATGTTCTTGATTGCACAGTAGAGATTGTCTATAATTAATATTCACAGTGAAGTTTTCAAGTTGGGGCTACTTTCATTATATAATATATTTCTACAAGAAAACCTCAGATACACAGGTATATTAGTAGAATAGTTTTTCTGTGAAGTACGTGCAGTCATTATAGATCCACTGAGAACTGTTGATGTACTAGCCAATTGCCTGTCAGGAATGACCTGGGGAGGGAGCATGTGGGGTGGAGGCTGCAGTGGCAGGGGGAGGGGAGGAGCGGGCCTGGGCCTGATGCAGGGGAGGACCAGGCCCGAGGGCAGGGAGAAGCCGGCCTGCCATGGTGTGGGGAGCAGCGGGTCCAGGCCGACCCGGCAGGGGAATGGAAGTAGCAGGCTCAGAGCTGACAGAGGGGAGGAGTGGGTGGGGGAGGAGTGGGTCCATGTCCGAGAGGAGAGGGGAGGCCCAAGCCTGAGCCAGAGGAGAAGGCAGACCTCTGCAGCAGGAGATAAGGGGGGGGGAGGGCATGAGACCAGTTTTGGTAGCCTGGCCCCCACCCTCCGTTCCATCCTTGTCACCTGCAGGAAGCACTGGCCTCACCCCCCTGTTCCACGCACTCCATTGCCCCCGCTTCCACTGGAGCTGGCCTCGCCCCCCCCCTTTCTGTCCCCTGTGTCCCCACCATCATGGCGGTGCTCCACTGGCTGCCAGCTCCTCTTGGAATGCTTGTTCACACTCTGATTGGCTGTTTGTCAGCCAATCGGAGGATGACTAAGTGTTACGGACAGACAGATGGATAGACTTAGGTTTTTATAATATTAGAATGGTTCCTACAGGATGTAACTGGTAGCAGGATTGTCAAAACACACATGGCCATACAAGAGAGTAACCTACTCAAAGGAATCCTGCCCTAGAAGGGAGGTGGGAGGACTAGACTAGTACAAAACACTTTGGGATCTTACTGGTTGAATTCTACCTAGTAATGTAAATCTGGTATTTAAATAGATATTCAGTGTATTATATGTACTATAGCTGCACAATTCTAGTGCTATCACATTGACCCTGGAAATGTGAAATGTAAGTATGAACTGTTATGGTATCACAAAACATACTATACTATATTACATTGTGTGGCTTTTTTCAAAAGTTTATGCTTTGCATCCCAGTGCAGTACTAGTAAATAGGAAACTGTTCCCCACCTCCAATAGGACAGTTTCTCAGTCCTGCAGAGTTGGATGATGATGTTTTAAGTAGCAAGTGGAGCTTTGCCACAGTATTTGGATTTCCATTATGTAATTCTGAAATCCTGGTGTCTTTGGAACTTTTGCTACAGGTCCCTTTTAACTGTTGTATGGTAGAATTGCTCTTTGTAGGAAGTGAAATCTATCTATCCATCTGTGTGTGTGTGTGTGTGTGTGTGTGTGTGTGTGTTTAAAAACAAAAGATTGAAGGCAGTAGGAGGAATGAGATGATAAGCTATTTTGCAAAATACAGGCACTAACAATGAATGGTCCAAATACTATTTTCTGGCCCTTCTGTTTCTGTTGCTATATAGTGTGTCCAGTGGCCATTTTAGATATAATGCATAAAATGATTATTCAGGCTAGATACTTTTATGTAGCTTGAGCACCTGCCTTGCTAATGACCTAACATACTCTGAGTTCCTTCTTTCTTAAAATCTCTTTAAAATATTTAGTAAAGATAAATTTTACCACTCCACTCCTTCACTAGCAAATTCTGGTTAGTGTGATTATCACCTCCCCATTCATGGTGGCTGGTCTTAAAGGAACAGCATCCCCATTAACTTGATGATGTTGTTAGACTAATCATCTGGCAAATTGACACAGCAATAAAATAATGTTATTAGATGAAGTTGATGATGACAATGAAAAGGAACTGCTAAACAGGAAAACATGACATTGAAAAAATTGTAATGGTAATTATCCCAAGGGTAAAATAATGTAGGGAAAAAAGAATGCATTTCTTAATAATACATAATTCCCTGGTAGACTTAATGAAGGAGCCTTTGAGCTTTCAAGTGCATTAATTAGCCTAACAGGTAGACCTGTTAGCTTAATTAACTGCTACCATTTCTTCGAACACAATGCCAAAGCAATTAACCATCAACTAGAGGTGACTTCTAACTCCTGCATACATTCAAGTACTGTTCTTTGTGAAATTAATCTTTCACTAAAGGTGTAGGTGAATGATTTATATGCTTTTATTTAATTTATTGCCCTAGTAATGCAGCCCTGGATACAGTTCAGTAGCCCAAATGTAGCAGTTTCCTAAGGCAAATCATCAATAAATAAAAGGCAAACACTAAAAACTCCAAGATGAATTAGCAGTACATGCATTTATAAAACAAAGGTACTATGCTATAGATAACTAACTGAGGTTTCTACAACTGCATGTAAATACAAAACACTTCATTCTATTAGAGTAACATTTACACTATAAGGTAGTACCAAGCCTTCCATATTCTGTCTTTGAATCAATAAAATGAACAGTTATTTATGCTACTGTTCTTTATCCACAGAGCACAAAAACTGCATCAGAACCTCCATTAGCCCCTCCAGTTTCAGAAGAAGAAGATGAAGAAGATGAAGAGGAGGAAGATGATAATGAGCCTCCACCTGTTATTGCACCACGACCTGAGCATACAAAATCAGTAAGTCCCTAGCAGCTTTGACGATATGCCACATGGTGTAATTTGGAGATAAGACTGTTTATAATAGGAACATGTGCAGAATCCCTTGGATGAAGATGCAAGGGTTAGTATCCTAAAGAGGATTCTTACTTCACAGGAGCCTGCAGAAAATGGGAATTTCCCTCTGAAGCTCATCACTTAAACCTGATCTTTTTCCTGTTATACCAGTAGTTACTGTACATTAATGTGCAATCAGATGTGCATGTCTTGAGGTTCATTTTCTCCATAAAGAATTTAAATTAGCCACTTACTTTAAAAATATGTGTTTCAATATATATACATCTCATACGTATGCATGTATATATATTTTATGTTAATATATATGATAGCCCAAAGCTCTTCAAGTTACAGTTCATTGAGCACATACTAGTGGGCAGTGGAAAGAAGGCTTAGACAGCACTTTCTTTCCACTTTGCTTCCTGCAGAAATTGGGAGAGAAAGCAACAGAGAGCAAGAGAGAGAACAGATGTAATGAGACAGAGAACTAATGGGTGAGAGGAAATGGTGTGATTTCTTCTTCTAACAAGACAAAATGAGCGATAAAAATATGGGCTTTCCTCATACTGGCTTCCCAGTACACATTTGCAGATGCAAGCAGTTGCTGTATTTGCTACAGGATGGTAGAGAATTATGACAGGGAGCAGTAGTTGATATGATGGCCAATCAAAGAAAAGAGACTCATAGAACAAGATAACGTGTCTGTTAAGATATGGTCCCCATTATGACAGTAATAAAGGTAGCATTGGAAGTGGTCATGGCAAAATGTACTGCTGCAGATAATGAAAATACAAACCATCCAGAAAATATAAACCAGCCCTATCCAGTGCTGCCACACCAACCCATTTGTTGTGCTTGGGTTAGGCAGATGTTAGCTTTGCTGTTGTTGTGGCACTGGATCCTGGTGCGTTGCTCCTACCAGGCATTTATGGAACTGTTTGCTGCAAGCTTAAAATCTGTAAGATTTCATATCCTTACTACAGAGACTTCCATCACAGATTGGCTAGATCTGTAGTTCAGTTAGGATTGATTTAATGCAAGGATGGGCAAAATGGCAGATCTGGCCAGCAGCTGGACTCCATTTCCCAGCAGGCCTTACCTGTGTCACTGCATCTGGTTTCCATGGAGATTCCAGCAGCAGCGGGGCCATGAAAGTGTGGGGACAGTGTGCGCAGCTTGGCGGGGAGCTGCTCTGGGGCTGGGGCTGGGATCTTGTGGTGGTGACAGCATAGCCTGGAGCCAACGCAGTGCTACAGTCCGCTGCTTGCACGCCACTTTGCCCACCCCCGATCTAAGGGGTCATTACATCATTCTACAGGTTCTAAGACCCAATATAATAGACTAGCTTCTTTAAAATGCTTGTTTTTTGTGGATGAGACCAAAACGGCTCCAAATCAAAATATTCATGTCTGCATGTCATTTATTTTTTTTTAATGGCTTTCTTCCCCCGAAGAAGAGCTAAAGGCTCTTTTGAGAAGCATTGACTATCCTGGAAGTACAATTTATTCCTATTCACAAGCATCTAGGATTAGATGCTGGTAGATTCAAACAAATCGTGAATTCCTTCTTTGATTTTTTTTTTAACTTGGGTAAATAGCCTTTGAATCTGGAAGATTTTTGCTTGGATAAAGATTTTAGAGTTTGGCCAGAAATAAATTATACAAGACCTAGATTAAACTTAGAGGTCTGCTGGGTACTTCTCTGAAGGACCTTGTTTAGTTCCTAATTTCAGCTACCTAAAGCTGGAAGTACTACTGAGGCAGTACACTGGACCCGCAGGATGATGGGGATGGAATACTTGATAGTGATTTTTTGGGCCAATTTAAATGACTGTCATGGTCAGACAAGACTGTGTTAAAATACCAGCTACACACCCTGTGTATTATTTAAAGATCTGTCTCCTGGTTAAAAACAAAGATGGCCTATACACGTGCTGTGGGATGGCGCTCTCATTAAAACTCCTGCAGCATCTCGTATATTCAGTGTCCACATTTCAAAATAGCCACAGGGGCATTTTAACTAAAGCTCGTTTGACGAGCTTTAGTTGAAGTCTCCCTACTGCCAGTTTGAAATGTGAGATGCTGAATGCACAAGCCCGTTCAGCGTGCTGGAGCGTTTTGATTAGAAAGCTCCAGCAGACTCGGTTAATCCAGTCTGCTCTGACACGTTCTAATCAGAGCAGGTCGGCACACAAGTAGAAGCGCCCAAAGGTTTTCGCTACTTGTTATTCCACACTGTTTTCTCTGGAGCCGTCACAGCTTCTGGGAGGTGAGAAGGAATCTCTCCTGCCTTATGCATCGTCAATTGAATTTTTAACTAAGTTCCAAATGGAAAATTCTGTTGTTGCAGATGTTGACCTCTGAGCCAGGAAGAGCCAGGCTTGATTCTCTGTTCTTAGGCTGCTTGTGTAAATTGAGCATTTTTGCTCCTGAATTACTTAGTCGCAATGAACATGGAGCCCTAGTTGTCAATTTTAGAGTCTGCCTTGAGGGCCTAACCAGACTGTAAGAAGGTCTGTGTCCCCTGTGCTTGAAATACAGAATAGCAAGCAGCACACAGAACCTGAAACAGGAAAATGCCCATAAACAGGAATCAAACCGACTTAACTTTCCTTATCCAGGCTTTGTGAAACGCACAATCAAACCTAAACACCTTAATATAATATGTGATTGATGAAATAAGGAAAGGAATATGATTTGAGTTGTTTTTGCAGATTTGTAAGATGACAAAAGCCCTTAGAACATAATCTCTGGTGTGTCTCCCTACCTGCCTTTCTGACTGAAAAATCATTTTCTGCCTCAGATTTACACGCGCTCTGTAATTGAACCTGTCGCTGCACCACAACCAGCTAAAGAAGCTACCACCCCCCAGCCTGAGAACTCAAACACAAACACGTTGTACAGGAACACGGACCGGCAAAGAAAAAAATCAAAGATGACAGATGAGGAGATCCTAGAGAAATTGAGTAAGTGTCCTGGCCTGACTTCTGGCTTGACAAGGTGGCCTGCTGCATCTGTCACCTGCAGTGCATTTGTTGAAGGATTGTCTCTAGTTTCTTGTCACTAAGACACTTCCATATTATGTACTTGTGATTATTGGAGGGTGAAAAGGGATGCTGAAAATTCCTGCTCAAGGGGTGACTATATTTGAAATGCTGGTGACCCCTTATGTATCAGACGGAGAGGACATATCTGAATAAGTTGAAAGCTATGGTCTTTTAAACCCCTGTGCACTGAGTTACCAACAAGTGGCTACAGATCTGAGCTGAGGAGCATGTTACTATACTTCTTCTGTAGTCACTGCGTGTGCTGCTGGGCAGCATGCTCTGCTTAAGGTATATCCGTTCCCAGCTTGCTGTGGCATTATGCCATCGGTTACTGCTGCTTGCACAATGCACTCCTCCTACTCCTCCCATCCCGCTGCAGATAAATTCAGCAAAGAGGAGGTAGCCTGGGTCTTACCTCCAGTTAACAGCTCAAGTTCAACCCGAGGTTCAACACCAGGTTTGAATTTGAGCTGGTAACTGCATTGAAATCTAGCTTACCTCATCCTCCCTGCTTCTTGAGTGGTAGAAAAAGGAGATAATTGTGACTTTATCTTCATTACCACGCTGCGTACTGTGGTGTTATATATATCAGAGATTAATCTGGCCTTGTAAGTAATAGCATCCCTGTAAGGCATCCACTACTGGACTGCAGCCACCTCTTGCGTGGAATGCTACAGCTGTTCATAGTCAAGAGTACTGTTAATGTGCCCAGCAGTTTAATGCAAGAACTAAAGCTCACATCCACAAAAGGATTTAAATGCCTAATGTGGGATTTAGGAGGGATTTGGGTTCCTAAATCCAAAATTACAATCCTAAAAAACCCTTGCTCACATCTAACCAAAAGCTGAGACATGATTCTGGTTTGGACCTTAAAATTTCCCAAGCATTTAAAGTTCTGCTTTTGCACATGCCAGGGGTCCTCACAGAGCTGTTTAGTGCCTACTTCAGGCCTAAGCCTGACCAGGATGTGGGAAGTAGATGTTCCTCATCCTGCCTTCTGTAAGAGAGGCGTTCTCACATCACTCCTGGTAGGTCAGTCTCCACACACACAATGCAAAGGTGGCTGTTGCTTTCCTTCAGAAAAGATAGTGGGGGAGGGGAGTTCTGCTCTTTTAAGTAATAGTACAGCAATCAGATCACTTGCCCAGGAGAGATCCAGGTTCTGTCCCTGAAGACATTAAAATCCACACATCCTACCTCCCCGTGGTGGGCCCTAAGCAGCAGACTGTTCCTTGGCAGAACAACTTCCTCCCTCCTTAGTTGATTTTTCCTTGTAGGAAAGAAATACCAATTTCCATTGTGCCAACAAGAAGGGGGCAAGCAGAAGCATGGCTAGGACTCTCTTAAGAGTCTCCAGGCATTCAAGGACAGTTTGACCTTTTTACACATATCAACTGTGGGATAAAATGCATAAAGTCTTGACCCCCATGTTTGACATATCCTAATGACTCACTCTGCAGTGTACCTCTCAGAGTGCTGCCTATTTTGCATCTCCCTTCTGTGGTTCCTAACTCTCTCTAAGCACAGTATAGAGAGCCTGGGACCCTAACTCAGGTTTCTGGATTCCAGGCAGGACAGACACTTACCTGTTAAGCTTCTGGCATTTAATTTGTAGGCGCCTAAATCCTCCCTTAGTAACATATTCAGCTGAAATTTCAGAAGGAATGGTAAGTGAGCAGAGCAATTACTTGAGTTTAGACCTTTGTTTGATGTCTTCTTTGAAAGATGGAGCCCTCTGGTAGTAGAGTGGTCTTTACCAATACCTTTGTTTCATTAATGCTGTGAAATGAGAACAAAGCTTCAGAGAACCACTATCACTCCCTGTGGTACCTAGGGGCATTTTGACACATGCAAGTGCTGCATCTCTTGCAGTTGTATAAGTGACGAAATGCACGTCCGTGCTGAGAAAATGGCAGCAGCGTGCTTTGGTACTAAAACGCATAGCGGATGCTTTAGTTCAAAAGTGCACCGCCGCCATTTTCTGTGCTCTGGCATGCATTTTGCTGCTTGTACAACTGCATGTGGCAGAGCACAGTGTGTGTCAGTTAGTGTGCAGAGCAGACACAATTAATCAAGTCTGCTCCAAAGTGGCAGATCTGCGGTGTGTCACAGAATGAAAAGGTATGTGTATAAATGCTCTAGGTATCCCTTGGACCTCTTCCACTCAATCTGTTTCCACTCAGCTTGCAGATTCTGGTGGAATCTCTACAAAATAGTGTGCTATAGTTACCGTTTAATTTCCAGTTCTAAAGAGTTTTAACCATTTTGATTTCCTCCAGCCTTCAGGAGGTCTTGTCTTGAATATGCTGGGAGTTTTTGTCACTGTTGTTTTTTAAATACTGAGTAGTTGTTGGGGTTTTTTCAAAATGCTCCATTCTTGAAGGACAAGAGAAGTGTTCAAGGGTGCATGGGTTGGATTTGGAGCCCAGATATTATGGATGGAGACCTGTTATTAAATCAAGATAGATAAAAGTGGAAGGATCTTACAAAATAATAACAAATGTGCCCTTCATAGGAATCTTCTGGAGCTTAGTTTACTTTTGAGCTCTACTGATGGTAAAAGTGTCCAAAAAAAAAGAATAGAGAGAGAGTGAGCAGGTCTCAACGATCTGGATAATTAGATGCTGATTAAAATGGCGCCTCTGCAAACCTCTCACTGAAGCTGACTATCAGTATGTACAATGTGCACTGTGCATACCCCATATAAGACTTTGTCATGGTTAATTCCCAACTAGATAAGCTGATAATGATTCTAACTGTGAGCTGCCCAAAAACCGTGAATTGGTTGTGGTCCAGCTATTTCAAACCCTGATGAGCCTAGAGTGAAATAAGTTTAATCAGGCTCCAAAGCAAAATGTCTGTCACTGCTGTTTTTGTAACAGATGAATTTTCAGGTTCCTAGAATACGCCAATTCAGCCTGTCTTCGTCTCTGACTAGTTGTCAGACACTTGCATGAGACAGAGAATGGAGAGGTTTAGGTCTCTCTTAACATTTTATACTTTGCATGTAACATTTTGACATATAATGAACAGATGTTTGAGGTAATCTATAATGCAACACCTTATAATTGGTGCTGCATGAATGCATCATCTTTACAGCAGACAGCATGGTTCTTCACTAACCAAGCAAATATATCCCTCACTCTACTGCGCAAACTTGTACTAACATCTCTCCTCTTCTTCACTGCCGAGCAGTGGGAAAGCGATGCGACTCCTAAAGCTAAAGTCTTAAAAGTGGGATTTCAAGCCCTGCTGTAGATTTTTCCTGCAGCAATTACATGCCTTTTACAGGTTGATAGGACTGTTAAGCCTTGCATCTCAAAGAAGTGATGGGATAACCAGATGACCAGTTCATTGGCCTTAGCTTCAGACACAATGAAAATAATGACTGATTTGTGACAAGCTGTATTATCATCTCTGAGTTTCAACTTATTATAAGAGGCAGGATGGCCTCCTTAGCTGAGACTAAATAGATGAGGCATGCTTTTTGTATGAGATCTGCTGGCACACTGCAGGCATCACGTAGCCATTCCTGCAGCCATGGATTATTCAAGACGTATAGCTGTAATTGCTCATGTAACTCAGATTAACGTGGTGTCCTTGGTTTGCTTCCATTTATTTCTTTGAAGTATTACCACTGGTTCTCCTTTCACTTTCTTAAGAATGTGGTATTCATTTGAGCAAGGCCTCTGCAGGTCTCCCACCAGCAAGTGTCTGAGGTAGAGATTGAAAATCCTGTTACGCTTTGAATAAGTTGTCTGAAAACTGGAGCACTGTACTCTTTTCTGTAACTATAGGCAAAGTATTCATAAGCGTATATACTTTTAGTTTTTGACCCCCATGACATCTCTTCTTTAATCAGTCTCCTTGTCTCGTCACCCAGAATTGATTTTAACATTGTTTCTACAGGGGAGTTCTCTAGTCTCTTTTATCTTAAAATTAGTTTCTTAATTCTCTTTTGTTTGAAATAACTTAGTGCCACTGTCATTACATGGGGAATAAATGCTGTAGTATTGAGCTTACATAAACTGCAATTTTCTATAATGAGATCTGCAAATGCACCAGTATAAAATGTAAATGGCCTGGTTCTGTGTTCATGTATATTGGGCTTAGGACCTGGTAACAGAAAGTACAGAAGAATGTATTTAAGTCTGACACTATTCAGGACACTGAGTAAGCATGCTTACATACTGCTTTCCTGAATCAGAGCCTTGCATTTGTATTACTGGTTGACTTCAGTGTAGTTCTCTTGATTTGCATTATGTAAAGAGAAAGGGAATCAAAGCTGAAGTAACCAGTTTTCAAAATGGGTGGTCAAGCTGGACACTTGAAGATTGAGATACCCAAATCAGTAGCCACTTCTATAGAATTTGACCAAAATCTGTTCATTCATCTCATTCCTTTCTGGTTTTTTATATCAGAAAATAGGCAGCTTGTTATGCCTCTTTGTGACCTGAGGGTCATCTTAATGGTACATTGTTATCATTAAATGGGTTTTGAAAAATGCAAGAGGGAGGCACAACTTTAACAGGAGTTTTTCCTCTTACAATGATTATAATAATTCTGGGTGCAGCACTGTAGAGAGTCAGTGATTCCTAGGTCCAGTTACCAGTCATGTACCCAGTGCTGCATGACTACTCTTTCAGGACAAAGTACTCCTCTATTCCCGCCTCCGGCTGCTTGGCAAGTAACTTGACTATGCACGTCCAGTAGAAATGGAGTCCAAGATTTGCTGCTTCTTCATACTGGTCAAAATCCTTTAGGCTGCAGAATCAGTTTATAGCGAAGATCTGTTATAGCGAAGTAGAATACAAGTCCTGTCTTGCATTATACAATTCAGTGCATTCCCTCTTGTATCCTGAAACTCGCTTCTTTTGTAGGGAAACATCACTCTCCTCTAATAGGATTCCACCAAGTGAAACCCTTTGGACTATATAGGCAGCAGGTTTTAACTAGTTTTTAAAATAGTGCAGCACACAGCCGGTGCTTGGAGATAAACAGCATTCAGCATTGGTTCAGCTGCACCTGTTGTCTGCTATCAGCACCTTTCAGTGCAAGCTCAAGCTGAAAAGCAATTGCCACTACTGCGCTGGGGAGAAGCCAGTCTTGGTTTATTTGTCCCTGCTGTGGAGTGAAAAGGAATCTGACTGGTCTTGAAGTACCAGCTACTAGATGGGGAGCAAAAGTGTATTTTGCCCAGCAGCTAGTGCTCCTTGCTTTTGTAGGGGATTGATAGAGGAGGTTGCTGCAGCCAAAGTGAAGAGAGGAAGCTCTTGGCCTAGATGGACCATCCCTGTTAGAGTGACACCCAATTGAGAATAAATTGTCTGGTACTGAAGAGAGTCCTCTGTCCCACAACTGATTAAAGTGTAGCAAAATGTCTTTCGTATTACAAGTGACATTTCAGAAGCCACCATCATGGGTTGCTTTTTTTAAAACAACCAACATTAGTCATAATTTTGTTGTTCAATTATCTTATAACAGAGGTGCCATCGCACTGTGATTCTGTATGCATAGGCGACTAGTAGGGTGGACACAGGTGAGGTATGTGCCCCCCCTGACAGGACCATGCCTGCCGCCGCCAGTGGCATCTGCAGGTGCTCAGTGTGCCCCCCCAGCAGGTTATCCCTGCTGCCAACACCAGCAGTGGCATCTGCGGATGCTCGCCAGCTCCACCCCTGCCACTGATGCTGCCGGCGGTGTCAGACTCAGGAGGCACCAGTCGCCTATGTCTGTATGTCCAGTGATTGAAATGACACAGAGGATTTTGTTCTACAGTCTTCAGAATGAAACCCTGGGATGTATTGTTTAATTTCATTAAAAACAATATCCTTGCTTGAGTGCCATTTTTATTGTAAATACATTTTACATTGCTGCTCTGCATCTAAAGGAAGGCCTTGTTCCAGTGCAAGGCACAAGCTTGCAGGATGCAGTGGGCAGCAGCCCCTGCAGCAAGTGCGAGGGGATCAGACTTGATGGCATTTTAGCTATCATGGTGGTTTTAAGTTTTGTTTTGAGAAGATTAGTGAGAGGCTTGAAGAGTGGCTGTTTCCCTTCAACTGATACCGTATTTATCAATGTGTGGCAATTACTACTTTTCTGCCTGACCGTCAGTTGGCTAGCTCCTCCCTCCCATCTAGCTCAGACTGTTAAGTTCTAATGAAGTCCCTGAAATAGTCATTTCAGGGAACACGTGACTTGCAATTCAGTGGTGCACTCAGAATAGCTGGTGCTGCACTCTTGTGGGATGAAGCTGCGGGGCGGATTGCTTTGGGCTACTTGAGAGAGCAGTGAGATATCCCCAGGTAGCAAACGTATCTGTTCTGGTCAGAAGTGAATCCTAGCTAGTGACTCAAAGGACACAGGTTATGTGGGTAGCATAGCATACCCCAAAGCCCTCCTTCCTAGCAGGTGTCCAGTAGAGATCTGGCCTTGGTCAGCAGGATTCCTTTAGCAGGGGGTATCCCAGGCGATACCTGTGCTGCTTCCCCTTGCAATGGCCAGGTGGACAGGCAGCACTCGGTCGGACATCCTTCAGCAATAGATACCAAAGGACTGGGCTCCAAAGCAATGCCATAGGCAGCAGTAGGAGAAAGACAGATGTATTTGTTTCTGTGTTACTAATTACAGCGACTGGCAATTTAACAAGTTTTCTACCATTTGGAAATGCAGTTAAACTGGTTGGTGCATGTGCACAGAAATGTATGTGTGATTATCTGTAGATTTTCAGACATGGACAAACAAGAAATATTTTCACTTGTTTTTTCCCCCCCCCCAGCAAAAACAAATAATCTCAAAATGTTCTAATTATGGACATGATAAATTAATTTTTAGCAGCCTTCTAAATCTACTGCCATTATAGCTCAAGTGCTTGTATTTTATTGAATCTTAAGTGATAAGATAAATTTTTTTAAAATCTCATTTTATTAAACCATTTTATTTTGACACTTTAGTGCTTGTATTTTATCTTGGAAACTGCTGGCCCAGGGAATAAAAGAAATATTATTATTTTTTTAAATATTTCTTTTGATTTGATTCTATCCTTACCAAATTTTGGCTCCCTTAGTTGACGCCGACACCCTTTTTCAGTTACCGCTCTACCTTGCAACCCATTAACACTTCTGAGCATGCGAAAAATTAGAACGTTATTAGCATTTTTTTTACTTTGAGTGGGACTTGTGTCCCCATTATTCTTAAAGCTTTAAAAAAATGTTGTTTCAATGTATTTATACCATTATGAATAGTGGATCTGAAGTCTCAAATCTGTTGTTGCAGTATTGTAGCAGCAGGTGGCAGCGCTTCATCTCCCACTGTAATTGAGAGAAACTTATAACATTATTGCCATAAAAAAATGTAAATAAGTTTTAAAGGAAAGTTGCAAGCATCTGTCTGAAGAATGTCGCCGTTCTCAGAATCCATTTGAATTTCCTTTTCATTTATTAAGATTAGCATGTGTGCACTGTAGAGTACCTAAGTAACATGTTTGTTATAGATCAAAGCCAGCGGGGAGACAAGCAGCGTTACTCTCATATAAATTAGACAAGTTAGATCTTTTGACAGCTAAGCCTAGAGAATAAATAATAAACTGCATAATTCTCAAAGACCCACTAATAATTAGTTTGATATTACTCCTTAAGCAGGAGAAATCATTTGCTCAGTAAACCATGGAGAGGCAGATGGAGAGCTACTCCTGAAAATGTTTTTATCGTTTGCTTTCCATTCTCTAAATGGCAACTATTTTCAAAAGTAGAAGCCAAAACAAAGCTGGATTTAATCTATGAAAGTATTAAACCCTCTTTGGAGCCATACCAAGACTAGCTAGCTCTTAGAAAATATTAGTATTGTTATTCTATGTCTCATTAACATTTAAACAACAGACAGATATTCATTTGCATGTTTATTCATTCTTTAATTCATATTAGTGTCTTGTATATGTTCTTCCACATACCACATGTTTTTAGTTTCCTGTTTTCCTGCAGAGGAAAATATATTCCTCAGTGGTTCAAAGAACAGCAGATGCCACCTGAACGATTGAACTGTTGCACTTATTTTTAACCAGAGTCCTAACATATAAACTGAATATGAACTGCACATACTGCAAGCAATACTTGTTTATTTTTCCCAATAAAAATATAGCATGTTCTTTCTCAAGTGAGCTTTCTTGTTCTCATTTCCTACAGGAAGTATTGTCAGTGTTGGAGACCCTAAGAAGAAATATACACGATTTGAAAAAATTGGTCAGGGGTAAGTACAGTTACCTTTTTAGATAGATGAAATACTTTGCTAATATGTATCTAGAAAGTATGTCAGTTCATACTCACAGAATCCTCAACAGTTGACAGGATTTGTGGTTTCCCTTAAGTATTAGGATTGTAAGGAAGTATTAAGAGTTTACTGACTATTGTCTATTATTTATCTTCTCATACTAATATGAATGAAGGCATTTTGATATATTGGCCTGATTCTCTTCTTCAGCCACACTGTTTGCAAATCGGTAGAAACTGCATTTAAAACACCAATGTAACATTTGTGGGAGAGGAGAATATGCTGTATGCCTATTGTCATCTCTTCCATCCCTCCATGGGACTCACTACAACAGTATAGCTGGTTTAAAGCCTTCACAGATCTTGATGCAGGTTGTGTTAAAGTCTACCGGCTTCAGGAAAGCAGGTGGTGATTTAATTACTGAGAGAAAAATCTTTTTCTGAGGAACCGTGAAGGTTAAATAAGTCAAAGCAACTTTATGTGTAAGCAGGTAAATGGTAGAATGGTACTGAGATTTCCTGGACAACTGCCATTTGAAATAAGTGTATTAGATATAAACCTCAGTATGATATTGGCTTTTTTAGAAATTCCCTCTGACTGGCTGCATCACAGGAATTGAGTCCCAGGGAGATTAAGCATGAGAGATACTCTCACTGGAGCTGTCCAAGACAAGGAAGAGTTAATTGCAATCCTTTGATGAAGTAAATGAATGCTAATACCACCTTTCTCACCACAGCCAGAAATCCTTATTTTTAGAACAAGTAATATCTTTGCTTGACTGATAGCCCTCATGAAATCTTATGGAAAACTTTGCTCAAAATCCTTTAAGCTGGGATTATAAACAGTGGGCATGTCTACACATCTGTTTTAATGTACTGTAGCCTATTTTAATACTCATTAAAGCATTACTAAAAACCGTACTATTTAGTTAATGTGCATCAAAATAGGCTAATACTCATTAAGTGTCACTTAAACACCCTGGGCGCCTATATACATGCACTGAAGCTGCTCTGACATGCTGTAATTACAGCACAACTGAGCAGACATGATAAAGTGAGTCATCTGGAGCGTGGTAATTACTGCCCTCCAGCAGCCTCCAGGATCTCGTGTATCAGCATCCCTGTGCTGAAAAGTGGCAGCATCAAATCAGCTTTAATTGAAGTGCCTCTGCCACCATTTTCAGTTTGGGGATGCTGATACATGAGACGCTTCCCCACACACAGTCTCAGAGGACGTGTATAAATGCCCTGTGCTCTTTAATTAATGGGCATTAAGACAGGCTAATGCACATTTTCTTAGTACCTCACAATGGGAGGTACTAGATTTAACGCACGTTAACTAAAGCACATTAATGCACGTGTAGACATGCCCAGTGTCTTGTTATTCATAGAAACAAATCTTTTCTGGGGTTAGAAATGGGAGAAGCTTTTGTAACCATTCTATTGGTAGTATAAGAAATGTTAAAGTTACTTTGGGCTTATAGCATCAGCAGTGATGGGCTTCTAGAATCAGCACTTATATTCTAAACTTCATTGAGAATCTTAATTAATATCTGCTGTACTTTGGTATATTAGACAACAACCAGGTCAATATAATGAAGATGCTGTTTCTTTATGCTCAGGATTAGGCAGAGAGAGTGAAACAGAAGCATCAGTTTTGCTGATGGCCCTAGTCTGTGGGTACATGGGAAAGCTGTGTAGCCACAGAAACCAACTCTGGTAATTTCTTGCCTGTTCAAAAAATAAAGGAGAAGAATGTTAAGTCACAGTGAACAAGTCTTTCTTTAGCAGGGCACCTTACCCAAGAAACAAAGTTAATACCAATGGGCTGCATTTGTCAGGGACCTACACATTTAGATCATACTATTAACAAAATCATTTATTTTGATGCTAAGCCATTGATTTTGAAAGATGGATGAGCAGAAAAGTTCAGATAAAGTAAATGTTATTTGTATCTTTACCCTGAATTCAGCTTGAAATACCCCATGGCTACTATTGAGCTCTGCTTAAACTATATATGAACATCCAGAAGTCTGTGTTAACAGCAGGCTGAGGGCTGACAGTCCAGTGTTTCAGAAGTTGTGAAATGTCAGATTTAAAGTTGCCTATGCATTCTTGATTCCTCTTCTCTGTATGTGTGCGTTATGACACAGTCTGTACCTGCTTTTACTTATCTGGTGTCATGAAGGTGGCACAGGGCACATCCCTGACACTGATGCAATCCATCCTCCCCTATCAGATTCCAGGGCCTAGTCTGAAGCATGGTTTTTCCCACAGAAGCCAAAATAGTCATACATTTGAAGAAATAGCCAAACAATTTTAATTGAACCCTTAAAAATGCAGCTTCAGGGTTGTACAGTAGAAAGTGCTGGAGAGCCTTAAGCACTGAGATTTTTGTTGGCTTTACCTCTTATATATTAGAATGATTTTAAAACATTATGGCTTCACTCAGACCTGCAAATAAGAAAATAATGAGAGAAGTTACTTTACCTGGATTTAAAAAATCATGCAAAAACCCTTAGACAGAAAACTTGTTCTCCTGAGAATTCTGATTTTGCACCTACAGCATTTTCGATTAGCGACTGAATCATTAAATGCTTCCTTCAATGCAATATTTTTGCATTCACCCATTGTTTTTAAAAAGATGGAAAAATATACAATGACTTTATATAATACCTCAACATACAGTGCAACCCTGGTAGAAAAAACACCCCTTTTTCAGTGTATAAGTTGGACAACAGGTTAACCTGACAGCCAAGCTGGAAATATACTTTGACTGCCATGCTATTAGAGCTTTGCTTCATGTATTTTACAAGTGCGAAAAAAGGGAATAGTTTACTGTGCACTGCATACGGATACCAAAACAGAATCAAAGCACGTAGGAAGCAAGGGATGTCATCGATTTAGGCTTTATTTTGTAATGCGGCCATGAATTAATGTGCATATTTAAAGAAATGAGACCTAGCAAATGAGATGGTGTGGACACCCGTCTGCATATGTATTTACTTAATGTTAACGAAGATGACATAGCTATTGAGCTGGTTTCCTGTGTTCCACTGTTAGTAATCAGATACGCTTATATTAAACATAATAATAGACCAGGAAATGAGTGGCTAGCTCTTTCAGTAGCTTCTAATAAAGGGGACTATCGATTTAGAGTGCAAGACTTGATTACCCAGCAGACTAGTGCAAAGAAACGTTTGATTTTAGAGAAAAATGAATCGTGTGGGCAGTCACCCATCAGTGCTCCATCTGGTTAGTAAACAGAGCAGACTAGTCAGCAGAGTTGTATTTGGGGATAGGTAAGCTTTGGTGCTCAGTCCTAATATACTCCTTTCATATTAGGATCAAGGATATGACACAATACCTGTGAAATTTGGGTTGCTGGTGGTAGAGAAGGGAACATTGGCACAACTAATTTTTAGCTTTTCTAACATAAAAGAGTTTTCAGTATGTAGACGTGAGCAGGTGAGATCTTGGTTCATCTTTGCTACTTGCATTATACCCAGGACCTGCCACTTCCTAGCTTAAACCTACAATTTTGCAAAACATTTTAAAAGTCGAGTACTGATCAGAAATGTTAGCCATGTAGACTTCAGAGTCCCTAATGAAAATTACAGACTGTTTGCAATCAATATACAGCTTTACTTAAAATACCCATCCATCCAAACTCTTTGCAGATGGCCTCGAGCATACAGAAAGCATCCTCATTTAAATAGCTGTTTTTAAATAAACCCTGACAGCCCTGAACTCAGGAGGTATTGCTCAGTATTAGCCACTCTGAGGAAATGTTGGATTTTTTTTTCTGAAACCAAATTAGATTAATCTCCACAATTAGTAATAGAAAGACGCATTTGCATTTATATTAAAAGAATCTGTAGCATGTGCAGCGATAACAGGGTTTCAAACACGAACATGCTGGCTGTGGTGCCGCCTGCACAAAACAAGGAAGCCTGTCAAGTTTAAAATGCAGTGGAAGGAGTTCAGCTTCCAGGTGATCAGCACTAACACGACAGTCATGTAAAGCTGAGCAGCACTACCTGGCTTCAGTTCTAATTAGCTTGTTGTCCGGTGTTCTTGATCAGTGAGCCGCTTCCTAAGTAAAGCCTCCCACCTCCCTCCTCCTATTCCCCTGCTGGCTTTTGCACTTATTTAAATGTTTAATTACTCAGCTGAGCAGGAAGCGCTCTCTAGATGATCGCAGTATGAGGGCTAGCCCTGTGATTCAGGTGTTAGCCTTCAGTGGGCTTTGCAAATGTTCTCACAGCCCGCCCCGCATTTCAGTCCAATGGGTGGTTTGCCTTCTTTCCAATTCTAATCCGTAGAAGCAGTGCAGAGAAAGAATCGTTGCTCACTGGGGACAGATGGTAAAAAAACCACAGTCTAGCCTGCATATGCTGATCAGTGTGTCGCTCTGATTTCTGGTGGCTCCCAGGCAGATTCCGGACCTGCTTCAGAAATGAAGTGGGGGTGCAAGGACTGTGAAGAGTGTTTCATATGTCTCACACCTTGAAACAAAAAGCTGCCATGTGGTTGTTGAGGCATAGGGGGATTTGAGGGCTCTCGCTTGTTTATATGTATGCGTTCTTGGAGTCTAGGACTTTGCAGGTATTATTACACTTGTGAGATTCAGTTAACCTAGTCACTAGGTTAATGTACACAATTAAACAGCCTATGAAGTAATACTGCAAGTTGACTTGGGGTCAGCCAAGGACTCGGCCAACTCTCCCTGAAGGAAAACCTCAGGTTTCCTTAACTATCCACAAGGTGAGATCCACTTCATTGTCCTAAATATTAGTGACTTGAATTGATATCGGTGACAGCAAGGAAAGTTTAGGTTTTTAGGGAAAACTTCCTCACTCGGAGGGTAGTAAAGCACTGGAACACGTTACCCAGAGAGGTGGTGAAGGGTCCATCCTGGGAGGTTTTTAAGACCTGGGTAGACAAAGCTTTGGTTGGGATGATCTAGTTGGGGAGGGTCCTACTTTGAGCAGGGGTTGGACTAAATCTCCTGAGGTCCCTTCTGACCCTTATTTTCTATGCCTTATAAATATTTTAAGCAGTGATGCTGTGCATGCATATAACTGTGATCGAACTATGTGAGTCTTTATTTCCTGGTTTCTGCTGTTCTTTCTAGGGCATCGGGTACAGTTTATACAGCAATAGACATTGCTACAGGGCAGGAGGTGAGTTCTAACATTCACCCCAAATTTTTATGGTATTTTTCAGTATCTTCTTCTTCATCAATAATAATATGCCTTGTTGATTATTCACTTATTTTACATTAATGTAAATGAGGCTTCTTTGACCACCTGAGAAGAAACCCTGGCTCTTGTGAAAAATCAATGAGTTTTGCCTGTAACTTGAACAGGCCTGAAATGTCACCATTTGTATTAAGTGCCCACTTGTTACTCATTCCTCAAATAAGTTCTTGTGTTCTGATGAATGTTGTCTGATGAACTTGTAGCCTAGCATCTTACACTGTTGTGTCATTCTTGGATGGAGTATTGCATAGAAAGAAATATGTAAATACCTGTCAGATATTTTACACCATGCAACTGTCCTGGGTTAGAAAATAATGTAGGTAAATCTCTGAAATGCCTCAAGTTTGATGCAGTTAGATTGGTACTGAGGTACTTATATCAATTTAATTTATATCTGTAAACACATAACTACCAAACCGTGTGCAGCCCAGCCCACAGATTGCATAGAAATGTAAGCTATCCAGTCTAAATATGCAGGACAACCACAAGACTCTGGATAACCCCATGATGGAAGATGCCCACCATTTGTCAAACAGCTTGGGCCATCTCTAGTTCAGAAAAAGTTTTCCCATACTGACTTTAGGAATAAGTATGTTTCAATATAGTGACTGAAAAGATTTGTCGAGTAACATGGTGAAGAATAACAAAAAAAGTGTAAGAAGAGACGTTATGTCTTTCATAGAAGGACAAACTAGCTCTGTTTTAATTATTGAATATATTAATGCAACAACCTGCTGTCTGATTATCTGATGGATATTCCCATCATTTCATTTCAATTTATCTTGATCACTGATGCAAAGATAGTCCATAGCCTTTTCTATACCACTTTTCATCTTCAAAGTACATTGAAAGTATTAATTTAAAAGACAAAGTACTGTTAAAACACAATTTTATACTTTAGTGATAGTGAAGTTGGTTAACCCTGCCCATTTAAAAACAAGAGACGCTCAAAATTAAGGGCAAAAGTCTGACCGTAAAAGATGCAGCTATGCTGAGGTCATTAATCATAGACAGGAGATGACACTCCAGCTTGATATATGTGTGACCCTTTCAATAGCTGGTCACAGATTCTACTGTGGAAAAATGATCAAGGTCTTGAATGAAGGATGTCTTGACTTACTTTTCAGGTTTGTTATTTTGAGGTGTCACCTCAAAGTAGTTTCATCTTTTCAAACCAAAGCTTTTTAAATTATGCAAAAACCTGTATAAATGTCAACATTTATAAGCTGGAGTGACTCAGGAAAGGCACCTAAAGCCATAACAAAATAAAAATGCTCTTGCTTTCAGAGGTGTTGAGCCCCTCAATTTTCAAAGTCTTCAGTAAAAGCCACCGGTTGTTACATAGGCAGACAAGGTTTTCTTAACCTTTCACAGACCTGCATTTTGCATATTGGCTTCTGTTCTACCAAGGAGAGCGCACACAACACCAACAGACTCGCCCTATGCCTGAAGAAGGGTGCTTATGCCTGAAAGGTTGCAAAGAACAATTTTCCCAACTGTTTAGTTGGTCTAATAAAAGACTTCACATCTACCTGAAGAACCTTGTCTGCCTCTGTCCTTAGACCAACATGGCTACAACCAGCAACCCTAAAGCTGGTAATTACAGTCTTTCAGGGTCAGCTCTAAACTCATTACATTTGTTATACTACTAATATATATTAACAGGATTTTCATAAAGGATGTGATGGCTCAGAAGGAGCTATTAACTTCTCTCAGGATGCCTTAAGTTTAGGTCCTAATACTGCAAGCAATACACATTAAGTGGTTGCTGGATTGGGCCCAGCAGAAACTTGGTTTTGTGGAGGCCCTGCAGTGCATGCTCCTGTGCATTCCAGGAGCCTGAAGTGTGGAGGCCTGGGCTGACTAGGCAAGGAGCATGGCTAGGCGAGGAGCGTAGGGTTGGTATCCTCATGGTGCAGATGTAGGACAAGACTGGGATGGGGGCAGGAGAGAAAGGGTCACTCTTTAGGAGAAATGGTCAAAAGAGGCTGTGGTTTCCTTCCAGTGCTTGTAAATGCAACTCAAGATTCTTGATGCTCACCATTCTGTAGCTGTGAATCCTAGCGAATCTTACTGCTTAGCTCAGGTGGCAGAATGGGCATAACTGCAGATTACTGCAGATTGCAGTTTGACTGATGCCATGGGTATTGGTATGATGCCACATGACTGAATTTCTGGTTTTGCAGTTTGGGTTTCTAAAAACTTAGGAAATTACATGGACACAACTTTGATAAAAGATAAATTCACAAAGCCAAGCACTCAGAAGTTAGTGCAAACTAAAATTGCCTATGCAACCTTAATAATAATTTTTGTGTGCAATTGATATATACATTTTATATCATTTATGTAATAGGATCAATAATAATATTCTGGATAATAGTTATCAAGCGTGTATTATTGCTATAATATTGCCACCGTTATGCATTTCCAAAGCACCAGTCACTAATTGCACTGCAAAAATGAATTAATAATCTATGGAATATACTGAAATGATGTTAGAATAATCTAGAAACCCCAGAGTAGCAAGCTAAATTTGCAGTTGATATTTTTAAAATTATTTTGCATACTTCACAACACAAAGCATGTAAGGCAATGTGTCCTGTAATTGGCACCCAAGTACTGGTGGAAATAGGGTGCGTTTCACAACACGGAGCCTACCTTGGTGATGTCAGGTACCAAGCCCAGATGCCTAATAAAAAGGGAGCCTGGTGTAAGTGTTCAGATGTTCTGAAACATCTGTTTCCAACCACACTGATTTCTCTTTCATTCTGGTCTGCTGTAAATGCATGCTGTTATAATTAGTATTTTTAACATAATGTCATTTTAGGTGGCCATCAAACAGATGAATCTCCAACAGCAGCCCAAAAAGGAACTAATTATTAATGAAATCCTGGTCATGAGGGAAAATAAGAACCCCAACATTGTTAATTATTTAGACAGGTAAGCTGTGGCAGCTATTCTCCTTTTAGAGCTTGTTTATGTATTGTGGGTCAAAGATTAAACCCCCCCCCACAGAAACAGGTGGGCTAAATTTTGTGATCAGATGAGCTCATGTATACTTGCACATCTCAATGGAGTTATTCTTCACATAAGCTCTTTAATTTGTTTAAAAGATATGTTTCGAAAATTTGGCCCAGCATGTCCCTTTTTGAAAACAACTTGGCGATTTCAGAAACCTTTGTATTTTATTAATCAAGTCCATTTTCCTTATTTTATTAAGGGGACTGGTAAACAGAAATGATACCATTTAGTGCTTCCCAGTGGAATACCATTAAGGAAGTCTTTCAAGGAAGAAAAGAGGCATATTGGTAGTTTTACATTCATTTAACAAAAAAACCCAACATTATACAATTACGAATCTGATTTAAAGAGAAGTTCCTTTGTCAGGGCACTTCATAAGCGTATGCATTATTAGTTTCTAAACTGTTTTTTATATTGATGGAAAAGACAAAATCTTTGCTTTGGATAAGCTGAATGAAGAACACGCGTCTTCAGTTGAGTTGTATTTTGTAGGTGGCACACTAAGGCATTTCTTTCCTCATCTTTATATAATATAAAGATGTTTCAAATTGTTGACCCAGTTCTACTCTCATTTGCACACAGCTGCCATAGGCTGGTATAGAAATTATCTTACTGCTCTTGGAATATCTTATTGTGATATTGTTATACATACTATCATCTGAAATGGGGAATATCAGCATCCCAGTTTAACATCTACCTTTACCTTTTCTAAACTGCAGTTTTATTTTCTAAAGTCTAGGATATAACTCTACCGCATAATGTACTTGTGGTATTAAAGAATAATGCCTTTTTCATCTTGGGTAAGATCTTTCCACTACCTTCTTTGAGCCACTGAAAATTCATTAATGCATTTATTTCTGTAAGACACCATCACCTTAGCTTTAAAAGAAAGTCACAGTAAAGCATTGAGGAGGAGGAGGGCCCACCCATCTTTTATGTTAACAGTTTTTCAGGGACTCAAGTAGGGTCATACTCAAATAGGCTCCTCAGTCCAGTTAAACACCTAAGAGGTGGAGTAGGATCTGGTCCTGGGGCCTACAAATTCTTTTCCAACCAAAAGAGTGACCAAACCCAGTCTTCTATGAAAAATGACCAATCGATCAAATCAACTGTGATTGTCTGAAGACAGTTCTAAAACAAGTGTTCACATTTGCATCCGTCTTTGCCTTCTTGTTTCAGCTACCTAGTAGGTGATGAACTCTGGGTCGTTATGGAGTACTTGGCAGGAGGCTCTTTAACTGACGTTGTTACAGAGACCTGTATGGACGAAGGACAAATAGCAGCTGTCTGTAGGGAGGTAAGAGGTGCTGTGCATGGATATGCTGGCTGGCATAGTATCATGCTATGGTAAGGACATGAATGGGCTCATACTCCCACCTTCAGTTTAAGGTGCCTCTCTAATATCAGGGAAGAGCGTCAGAAAGGAGGTCAGAACTATGTTATATTAGTAGCCACCACCCTCGTAGCAAACCGCTGTTCTGATGCTGTTCTTTCTGATGTGCCTCTTTGCTTGGTGTTTCTGGGATGGGCTATCACTGAACTGTATTCCTTGCCTGTAAACAAAATAGTCTTGCCACAGAATTTTAAAAGCTGCAAGTAAAAATAAATGCTTACTTCACAAAGATGCAGCTAAAAATGAGGGACTTTCACCTAAAGCAGAGTTAATTTTTGAAAAATGACTAAAGAGATATTTTTAAACCTGCTATAGATTCTAACAATAAAGTCTTTGTCATGCAGCCTTCTGCCAAAAACTGGTCCGGTCCTTATTGAAAGAACTTTTTTTTTCTTTTTTGGCAAATAATACTTTGTCATATGGGCAGAGATGGCGAATTCACTGTAGCAGCAATCATTCCGTCTGTGCTTTCAGGGTATAGTCTGTAACAATAATTGACATTTCCAATTCAAAAGCTAATGTGCCTTCATTTAGAAAGTTATTATTCTAATAGTATTGAAGCAGCAAGCTATTTCACTTGACAGCACAATATTCTGCCATTACTCACAATTCATCTAGAAATTAAATCTTTCAGAGACTTTTTTCCCCCGTGTGATGAAGTCAGACCATTAATTTTTATGTTTATGTTCCTTTTTATATATCAGTGCCTGCAAGCGTTGGATTTCTTGCATTCAAACCAAGTGATCCATAGAGACATCAAGAGTGACAACATTCTTCTCGGGATGGACGGATCTGTCAAATTGAGTAGGTATTCTTGGTCAGGTGGCATTATTCCAGCAAAAGTTGAAGAACTGTTGCTAACTGACTGCCAGTTATCAGAAGGGCGTGATAGTGCATTAGCCAGTGTCTGGTAAGAAAGATTTGGTATGAGAACAATTTTAGGAGCACAGGGAAGTATAGTATCAAAGTATTATATTGAAATATAGATTGGCCGTTAATTTTACTTGATTGTATGTTTCTAGAGGCTAAGCTCCCATCTAAAGGCCTTAACAAAGTGTAGTTTCTTATGTGAACAAAAGCTACAAGCTCAGGCTTTGATTTCAGTGAGCTTAGATAGTTAAATTGAATATTTGCTTGGCCACTCCTTTTATGTGAACAAGAACATGGCTGTGTTTCCAGCTAGATACATCAGTGTACTTTTGCATGCCTAACTGAGAGTATATATTTGATTGCTTCATCGTCCAAGCCAGCTTTAACCACATTTCGTTTTCTCCACAGCTGATTTTGGGTTCTGTGCTCAGATCACGCCTGAGCAGAGTAAACGGAGCACAATGGTGGGGACCCCTTACTGGATGGCACCAGAAGTGGTGACGAGAAAAGCATACGGCCCCAAAGTGGACATCTGGTCATTAGGGATCATGGCAATAGAAATGGTGGAAGGAGAACCTCCGTACCTTAATGAAAATCCTCTCAGGGTAGGTTGCATGAAGAAACATGTGGGCACCGTTCTTTTCCAGCCTCTTAAGTTTCAGTATAAAATCCTGTCCAAGCCACACTAGCCTGAAATATTTTCACAAGAGGACCAGTTCTAACAATGTCCCTGCAGCATATTGCTGTATTCTGTCACCTCTGACACAAGGACGAGGCAGCCTCAGAAGAGTACTGACATGGAGTCAGTCTACAAATGTGTTGTTTTTGCCTGGAGGGCTGTTTGAAATGTCTCTCTCAGGATGTCTGCTTGTTTTCTGAAGCCTCCTTCGTCTGTATCTCTGATGACAAGGATCTCTCTATTCCAAGTATCTCTGTTGATGAAGTCTTTGTGAAAAGAATTTCAAACAGAAATGCAGGAAAAAGGGAGTTTTGAAACACAGATCAGCACATATTTGTCAACTGATCCTTTCATGAAATGCCTTCTGCTGTACTAAATTCTCTAATTATTTATCGAGGATATTTGCGACGGTGTATTTTAGTACAAACATTTTTTAGGACAAAACTGTGGCACTTATACTGTTTATATACAGTTTCTCAGAAAAAAATGAAAATAATTATATTTGTTTCCTAAGTTAATACATTTTCATATAACATGAATATTAAAGCAAAACTGAACATAATTACATGAGTGAATGAAACGCTTTTCCTCCCCTAAGGGTGAATTCCTTGTGGGATGCAGCAACCGAGCCTGACGCAAGCAAGGACAATATGTAACTCCCCTCCCATCAGGGGAATCAAGCCAAGGGCTTAATGCTTTATAAATAATTAGAGATTGAAGAGTAGAGACAACTAGACCACAGTATAGCCTGTAGATTTCATGAGTTCTGGGCTGGATTTCCTCTGGTCTGTGGTATCCAGACTGCACACATTAGCCCCTTGTAACTGCTGCCTCTGCAAGAACCTACTGGGTGTGTCCAGATGAGTGTGCACGTGCCTCTTGCAGCGTCTCAAAGTCCTTTGAGACGCTGCAAGAGGCATGTGCAGGAACAAAAAAATGTTCCCTGTGCTGCAGATTTGCGGTACGGGGGCAAAATTAGCCCTCTGGGTATCCAGGGGTCAAAAAATACCCTGGGCAAAAAAAGGGGGACAGGGTATGGTCTAGGACCATGCCTTGAGTCTACCAGAAGTTTGGGTCCTTCACAGAGACACTCTGATAGTCAGTCAGAGAGCATCTCTACGGCTGGCTCTTGCCCTGGTGCTGAAGCATACTGCCTGCCTGTGCAGGGCAGTCAGCGTACCAGCCAGTATGCTGGTGCCTGCCCCCCCCCCCAGTCACTGACTGGGGGGGGCATGTTGACTCCCCTTGACTCAAGAGGCACCAGTCATCCATGGTACCAGCCTCAGGGAGCTAGACCTGGGCTCTGTGCTGTTAGGCTGGTAGGAGGGGCTGTAGCCCCTGTGGGGGGGCATATGGCTCCTGTGGGGGAGCAGTATGTGAGCTGTGTGGGGAGGGGCTGCACTCCTGAGCAGCCCCCACGCAGTCCCCCCACAATCCATCCACACACCCCATGGCCCCCTACATCCCTCCACAGCCACCCACAAGTGCTGGCCCTAGGCTCTAGTTCCCTCTGACTGCAGATCTGCAATGAGCCAGGTAGGGTTATTTTGCCCCGAGTGGCACAATTTGCCCCACATCAAAGTTCATGTCCAGGCATGTGTGCTGAGGCAAAAAGCCCTGGCTCAAATTTGTGTTGCTTCAGTTTGAGCTGCTGCAAGTACATGTGCTTGCATATGTGGATGTGCCCAGAATTAATACTAAAGGAAAAAGGGGATTGGTCATTGCCACTAAAGAAGGAATGTCAGTGCAGAAGTGATCTGCATATTCCGTGTTTCACATGAATAAAAGCTACAGGGTTAGGCTTTCTTAGGTACATTTATATCAAACACTCCTGGTTTTCCTGGAAAACTAGGCTTTTTGGGAGTGGGCTTTAGACCTAGAAAAGTTGGGTCCTGAGGCTGGGAGGGGACATTCATCATGATACTGATCAAGCATACTATGGTAGGTATAAGAGAAGACACATGTTACTACATCTGTGGTACTACTGAGATGGCCTGTGAGTGGCACCAGTTTTGCTGTGCTCCCTTGTGAACAAAGCATTCAATACATTATCAGGCTTCTCACAGGAACCTGCTTGCCCTGTGTTTGGCCTCAAATCAAGCACGGTCCATTAATGACTCTAGTCACCAGCTTACCAGATGGCTCTCTGAAATGCTACAATCCTGCTACCTCTTTGATGCCAACAAGCTGACTGGAACTCCTTTTGGAGGTGCAAGACAGGTGTTGCAGAACTAGTTAGGGTTCTTACCTTGGCTGCATTCTCATTTGGTTGTACCATTTCCCACCCAGAGTAGACTGGTGGATTTTTTCACAGTAAGATGGGTGAAAAACTGGGTAATGGGATGCACCCAGAGAGTGGTGGTAGATGGGTCAGTTTCCTCCTGGAGAGATGTGGGCAGTGGTGTCCCCCAAGGCTCTTGTCCTTGGACCAGTACTGTTTAATATCTTCATCAGTGATTTAGATGAGGGGTTGAAAGCACTCTGTCAACTTCACAGACAACACCAAACTGTGGGGTATGATAAACACACTGGAAGGAATTCAGTCTGTTATGGATAGACTGGGGAAGTGGGTGGATCAATATAGAACGCAATTTAACAAGGATAAATGCAAAGTGCTGCACGTGGGGAGAGAGAATCTCCAATACACTTATAGACTAGAGGGTACCATTCTGAGCACCATGGCAGTGGAAAGGGAGTCATAGTTGACGCAAAAATGAACATGAGTCGCCAATGTGACCAGATAATAAAGTAAAGCTAACCGCACTCTTTCTCGCATTAGTAGGTGTATCACGAGCAGGTCTAGGGAGGTGATACTTCCCCTCTATGCGGCACTGGTGAGGCCAGAAATAGAGTATTGTGTCCAGTTTTGGACACTGCACTTCAAGAGGGATGTGGATAACCTTGAGAGGGTTCAGAGGAGGGCTACTCGTATGGTTGAGGGCCTGCAGGTAAAATCCCATGAAGACCATCTGAGGGACCTGAATCTCTTCAGCCTCTGGAAGAGAAGGCTGAGAGGTGATCTTGTGGTTTTCTACAAGCTCATCGGGGGCATCAGCAGGGCATAGGGGACACTCTGTTTACCAGGACACCCTTCGGGGTTACTAGAAATAACGACCACAAACTGAAGGAGAGTAGATTTAGGTTAGACATCAGGAAGAAATTCCAATGGGCTTCCAAGGGAGGTGGTGCTCTCCCCTACCTTGGAGATGTTCAACAAGAGATTGGACAAGCACCTGGCTGGGGTTACATAACCCCAGTGCTCTTTTCTGTTGGGGGCAGGGGGTTGGACTCAATGACCTTTCTGACCCTATAAATGTATGAAATCTGTCCTTACTCTCTGTTCCAAGGGGTAAACTCTTTAGGGCATCCTCAGTGAAGGGTCCGTGCATCCAAAAACACTATTCCTGGATGGTCAGGGCAGTTTCTAGGAATCTGCTTGTTTGGCCAGGTTTTCAGCTGACTTGCATGTCACTGTGATTGTTGCATTTTGTCTGCATACAGGGAGTGCTGCAAGGCTTGAAGCTGAAAGGGGTTTTATTTTATGAATGATTGCTTTAATAATGTAAGGCACCTAGGTGCTATTGGTGCTGGCACCAATATAAATGTATAAATAAATAATGAAGGCATTTAAAAGTCATTAATCAAAAACTGAGTTAATAGCTGTCCTGATGCAGATGCATGTGTCATTTCCCAGACCTAGAATAAACATGTGCCATCCTGGTCAGATTTTTTATAGCCTTTTCACTAGTTACAGAGAGTCCAGGATACATATGCCTTTCTCTGCCCTCTGGAGAATTAGCTTCTAGTTCCTGAATATACCCTGCAAGTGTTAGGTTCATTTCACAGTGATTATAAGCGTACCAGAGATGTGCCCAAGCCTTAATACAAAAACTATGCTTTGAAATCCATGCTGGCTCACCCTGACTTCAAGTAAAAAACAAACATATTTTGACTGTTTCATCTCTAAACTTCAGCGCATCAATTTTTGCAAAATATTCCCGGAGTACCTGACATCCTACAATATCAAACTTCAGAGTCCTCTGTAAATCAATCAATGTATCTGAGTGACCCATAAAAGTACTGCATATTGCTTTCAAATTGCAACTGTAAAATTATCAGCTGAATCCTTTCTGATTTCTTGCTATGCCAAATACATTCATGAACTTACCCACCCTTTGTAGAAATCCATTTACTACATATATAAAATTTTCTTATGTTTTTGGTATAGGATAGTTTTTTCTCCTGATGTCATTGGGGATAGTTACGAGACATAAATGTACCCCCCTCCCTTTCTGCTTCCCTTTGCCATAGCAATATTCAAAGGCTGCAGTGTCTGGCCAAAGCTGACTGTTCTTTGTGACTCATGTATTATGAAGAAAATAGCACAGTGAATCAACAAATAAAAGAGCTGCTGTATTTAACTTGCTGCTCATGTTTAATTTTGAATTCAGAACAAGGCAGATATAACTGGTACATCGCTCCACTACTAAAAAACTTCTGGGTTTTTGTTCACCTCGGAGTAATTCATCTAAGTGATCCTGAAGTAAAAACCTAGAGAAAACAAAGTTGCATAATTTTTACCAGGATGTAAACTTACTAAAGTCACCTGTAAGGGTGACCTCATGAGTGTGTCATGGTAATACTGGAGCCCTTCGTCTTCAACTACATTGTTCAGCTGGATTCCTTGGTTTTCAACTCATACATATGAGTTACCATCCCCAAATGCCGCTTTTTGAAGCAGTGGTCAGTAGGGGTCAGTAATTTTTGGCATCTGTTGGGAACCAAAATTCAGCTTGATGTTATGAATGTCTTCGGTACACATGGAGTCCCGCAGGTGGGACAACTGAGAAATCAATTCAGCTATGAATTCTGCAGCTCTGAGAGATGTTGCCACAAATTAAGTTACCGTGGATGTATCTTGGTGTGAGTAAGATCAGAATCTGTCCTAAGAATGTGGGAACCCTCTGATAACACACTGAACTATCAGTTTGCTTGTGAGAAGCAGTTGCTGTGAATGCCAGGCCCTATATTTTAAGATAGTAACAAAGTCATGTGTACTGAAATGCTGGAGACAGAGCTGGCGGTGTTTTAGCAGGGACAGTATGGACTGGGGATTTCCAGGCCTATGATTACCATTCTGAAAGTCCAGGCTCAGAGATTCGATGGGGGTCCCACAGTTCCTTTTTGCAAGCTATGCAAATTCTGTCCTGGTAACGATTCAAAACGTTATGTTGCAGCAACATCCTGTGGAGGCATAGACAATCAAGTCGGTTGCCTTTCTATGCTCAGGTCACAAGTGAAGCATGTCTGTTGATCTTCACAGTCCTTGTCTGTGCCCTTTCCTCAGAACTGTGTCGTGATTTCATAGATTTCATAGACATCAGGGCTGGAAGGGACCTCGGGAGATCATCGAGTCCAGCCCCCTGCCCAAGGGGCAGGAAGTCAGCTG
>NW_017728924.1:15751688-15767023 GCF_001723895.1 Crocodylus porosus | reverse complement strand
GGGGCGCAGCGGGCTTCACCCGCGCGTCTCTCACTGCTCTGGAGCCTGATGCCTGGAACAAGGAAGTCAGAAAGGTTTCAGAGCAGCCTGGAAGTACAGGATGTCTGAAGTCTGTAGTCAGTTGTCTGAAGTCAGTTCACGAGGGCCCTAGGCTGAGTTTTGTCCATGAATATGAAAAGCCTGGATTTAATAAATAAGTGGAAACAAATGTTGGTTTTCCCCCCAAATTCCCAAACTGGGTGGAATTCAGTCCTTGGGATAGAAGAATTCTCCAGACTTGTAGTTGTCACTGTTTTTGTTTTTCAAAATGTATTTCCAGCCCTTGTAGTTGTGAGGATAAACTATGAACAGGAAATGAGCAAGTTGGATAGAGTCTTACCTTTCTAAGGTGTGAATTCATTCATCTCAATGGGTGGCTTACTTGGAAGCATAAATTGCAAACTGCTTCTCCAGGTGAGGAAACCCTTGACCATCACTAGCTGAGGTGTCCCAAGCCCCCCGTTCACTCCCTAGCAACTTCTGTGATGCAGTTATGCATTGGCACTAGAGAACATTGTTACATTTTCGAAGCATGGAAACACCATGAAATATGTGGAAGTCAATATCAAAATAATGAATGTGGCCCTGCCATATGGATAGTATTAATCATTTTCCTATGTAGCTCATTAAAGCGTAATTTTTCATTTAAAGAAAGCTGATATGGAATTTGTAGACTGCTGTAAAAGATCTGGCTTACAGGCTTCCATTCAACTATGCATCTCCTTTGTGTGCATAGAAATGTGCACATAAATTAGGCACGACATTGTACGTGTCTTTTGAAAATGAGGCTCTAAATTTCTTGTCTTCCCATCCAAGTTCAAAACTGACTCACTGCACCAGAGTGCTAACTTCAAAATTCCTTTGATTGCCAATTGCCTGGAATTGAATGAAAATGTCTACTGCAGTCTTCTGTAAGCATTGTTGGAGGAAAGAGTTAGTGCTGCAGAGATGCACTTTAATATTCCAGCTTCCTTTGAAGTATGTGTTTAGCTCTGTGCTACACCTAGAAGTTTTGTCAGGTCCTGTCTACTGATGCTTTGTCTTCGTAAGGGCCTCTGCCAGTGTAGGGTTGTCATCAAAAAGCACATTCTGAACTTCATTCTAAAAAGGTGGCTGCTATGGACTTGGCCTTGAACACAAAAAACTGTGTGAGAAGCTGCGGACCTGAAAGAAAGAGGTTACACTATCTGGGTTTTTTTTTTTTTGTCTCTAGGCATTATATCTGATAGCTACCAATGGCACTCCAGAACTGCAGAATCCCGAGAGACTCTCTGCTGTGTTCCGAGACTTTCTGAACCGCTGTCTTGAGATGGATGTAGACAGGAGAGGATCTGCCAAGGAGCTTTTGCAGGTAAAATGGGAAGGGAAAGGAGGAGACTGCAAGTGAAAAGTGGCTTTTATATCCTGCAAATATGAGGGTGGTCTCATGTGTTCACTTGGAACAGTTACAAGTCACTGTAATGTTGCATGCTAAGGTTTAATACCATTTCTTGCCTGCATAGCTCTGACTTGCCATTAGAAGTCTGGCGTGCAGGGACATAGTTAAGAGCCAGGACACTTGAGCTTCATCTTTGCTCTGTGGGGGGCATGGGGCAAGTACCTCCTGGGATGCTGGAGGGCGGCAAATTGCTTGTTTTATCTCCATGGAGTAGACTGAAGGAGCAGTGTTAATATGTGAACTTACTATGTCACCCAGCCCACTGCAGTCAAATTTTTGCCTTCTGATACAAGGCAACTCAGGTGAGTCTTCTATTAGAACTTGTGCATCCGTGCTTCTCAATACAGGATCAGGGCCCCCAAAGAGTTGGGCTAATTTCATCCTTATGTTACCTAGGAATCGGCTTTCCCTTGATAGCCTTCAAAAACTGAAATAGTACTCTGTAATTTTTAAATTAGAATCGTGCATTAGAACCAGCGTTTTCAAGCCAGGGGAGCAGTGAAGTTCTGGAACACCTCCCAGTGGCTAGGGACAGACATTCAAAAAGCCTGAGCCTGAACTGATTCACTCTTTGCAGGTTAGTTTAAGCTGCACAGCTTACCCGGATTAATAGCTGGACAGGCATTCTCTGTTAAGTCAGGAAATGCAGACACATGCCTGCAGTGGCTCAAGCCAAAAGCCTGGGGGGTGCTAGAGCATGCCAGCCAGCCACTCTCAAAGGGGAGGGAAAAGCGATGCCCTCCAAGGCTCACACCCCTCCCTGCTGGCATGGAGGTGGTAGCCCCAGGCACCACCTGGGGCTAGCAGGACACACAGGATGCCAGCCACCAGTCGGGGTGGGGGTGAGGGAGAGCTGCTGCCAGACTGAGAAGTGGGGATAGGAAAAAAAAGTCCTTTCTCTGAAGCAAGCAAGTATTGAACCCAGCAATTTGCAAAGCTTACAACAGAGAACAACCAAAAAGCTGTGCCTAAGCTAAGATACAGCCCAGTAAAACATGGCATACACAACTTAGTTTAACTTAAAATGTAAAGCAGGAAGACAAGAGAAAGCCTTGCATAAGTCTTACTAATCCTGAGGGCAGAGTGTTTCCTTACAGCCAGGCATTCAGAAAGGCTATGTTTAGGTTTTACAGGTTCTGCTTTATAATGTAAATGTAGTGCTCTGCATTCTTTGATCTGCAACTTCCAGCCCCACCCCTGCTCCAGCTAGAGAGCAGAGAGGAGGGGCCAGCTGAGCCCAGAGAGCATGCTGGGATGCTGGGAGTCTCTTCTTTAACAGCAAGGGGTGTGGACAGACACTGCATAAACCAGGTTGAGCCAAATCAGTTAAGACTGATACTACATTCAACCAGGTTTATCTCAAACCAGTTTCAGCCATTTTCAAACTGGTTTATGTGCCTGAATATCTGTTCTGTTACAGGTTTAAACCAGTTTCTGATCACTTAAACTGGTTTATGTGTAAAGTCTGTCCCTAGCCAATAGGAGTAGCAGAGGCAAACAACCAGGTTTAAGGTGGTGTTTGATCAATTCTTGGATGGAAGTATGCGAGATGGCTACCTGGACCCTGACCCAGGAGCAATATGTTTCTGTGTTCTTAATTATAGAGCAACCACAAAAACACTCCAGGAAGACTGTCTGAAAAATGTGTGTTGGAAAGGAAACTAATCTGCTCTTCTTATTCTTTTTTGGTAGCATCCATTTTTAAAACTAGCCAAGCCTCTCTCCAGCCTGACTCCTCTGATTATTGCAGCAAAGGAAGCGATTAAGAACAGCAGCCGCTAGCACTGAGGGCTGGCTTCACCCCACACCAGCTCTCTCCAGAGCAGGACTGAACAAAAACTCTGTAAAACCTCAACTCTTGTGCTGCAGGACAGGTGGGTAGAAGGACAAACCGTCACAGTCATGATGGGGGCCAGCAGTTCTCTGGTTCCCCAAGGAATAGAAACCTATCACGTGTCTTCTTCCTGCTCTCTGGTTCCTTAATATATTTCTAAGATGAAACAGGACCCAAGACAGAATGGAAAGGTAATGGCTTTGCTATCTAAGCTATTTCCAAGGTAAAACAACTTGGTAGCAAGACCCCCAGTGAACGTTTTATGTTTTACTTTTAAACAATTGGTTGTTTCTTAAAGATGCACAATCCCATTTTTGGGATTTGGGGTTTTTTGGGTGTTTTTTGTTTTGTGTTTTGTTTCGCTATGGCTTGGAATTGCAGCGGAGTCCTGCATTCAGCTCCTTCAGGACGGTATCGTCTTTTGAACACAGCCTGCTCTCTAGCGTTTGCCCATTCATGGTACCATTAGATAAGGAAGAGAGTGAAATTGTATTTCCAATCCAAAAAATGTATCAAGAGCAGAGCAGATGAAGCATCCTTTGGAGATGCATACTTTTAGCCATGAATATCTAGTGTTCGGGTCCCTGGCAGCTTGATTCATATAATTAATTGTACTATTTTTGCCTTTGTGGGATTTTTTTAAAAACAAGAAAAGCAAGATCAGCAAGTTTGCTCATAAAGTGCTCGTCCAATAGTACACTATCACCAAAATGTCAAGTGACAATGGGCCCAGTCTAGCTAGGTGCCGAGTCTCTTTTCTCACATGCTGAGCACCCAGAGCTCCCACAGAAGACTAAGTGAAGAGCACTATCACTGAAGGGAGCTGAGGAGGCTCAACCAATTTGCAGACAGCACTCAACCCTGTGGGATTGGACCGTAAGAACTACAGGACAACTGATGGCAGATCTTAGCCTGTTGTATCCAGGCCCTGGCAGCCCTGTGGAAATGAATTATTACCTGACCTAGGTTTGCATTGGTGTAGGGGAGGGGCAATCTTAGCTCAGTGATATTTTTAGTTCTGTAAACAGAGTTTGCCTGTCCTCATGTCCACATTGTGTCTGCTGAAGAAGGGTGTGTAGCATCTCTAACATTGCCAATAAATTGGAGGGATCCATTCCTATGAACTCCTACCCAGGCGAGCAATCTAGACGTGAGCAATCCCACTGAAATCATGAGGACTACTTACGTGAATAAGGGCTTGCAGGATTTAGTTCTGCATGAGTGAGTATAGCAGAAGCCGGAAGAGGAAAGGCATCTAAAAAAAAAAAAGGCAAAGGCAAATATAGGAAGAAAAATGCAGACTGGACTACATAAATATTCTTACAGCCATAAACTGGGTCTGCTTTCAACTCTCCTCAGTGCACACACCAAACACCCCATAATGCAAGTGTGCACTTGTCGAGGGGAGGCTAACTCCTGGAAATGACTGAGGATTGTGCTGACTACTACATTTATCTGTAAAGGAACAAAATGGATTAATTAAGCAATTTGTATTTTATTTTTACTCAGAAGTGGCAAATTTGAGTAGTTTTCACTCAGCAAAGGAGTTTATATGGATTTTTGCTGCTGTATTTTAGTAAGATGACTAAGCCAAAATCCAAGCCCTTTGAAACAGCCTTGGATCCTGGCTGTGAGTAGCGGAGGTCTTGTCACTGTTAGTAGAGCCTTCTAATGCAGATCAAGGCAATTTTCCCATTGAGCGTGTCCACATGTGCATTTATGCTGGCTTAAATGTACTGCACGGTAAATTACTGTGCAGTAAATGGGAATGGGCTGGGGTCTACATGTGCTGGGATTAAAGCAAATTAATGCTGTGTGTGGACTGAGTTGGGACTAAAGTGAGTTCCAAGTCAGTCTATACACAGTGTGACTGCACAGTAAGGGATCTACACGTGTGTTACTGTACACTAACTAATTGGGCATAAAATTGATACCTGCATCATGCAGGCATCAGATTTATGCCCAAATTGGCATAAGCTGCCATAGTTACTGTGCAGTATGGGCATGCATGTGTAGATATGTGCCTGTACTGCGCAGTTATATTAGGTTACTGCGCAATAAATGTGCACATGTAGACGTACCCATTGAGGGCCTGATGCTGCAAGGTGCTGAGTGTCCTTGCAAGGTGCTAGATGTCTTTAACTCATGCTGTAGTTAGAAGGAGTTTATGGTGCTCAGCCCTTTCCTGGATTAGGTCTTTAGCCCTTGTTTGATTTGGGGTTTTAGTCCAGGTTTCCTATTCAGGTCTTCATGTTGTGACTCTTCTTCGGTATCACCTACTGGCCAGTCCTCACTGTTTGATTGTTTTCTTTGAAGCTTGACTGAGGTGGCATTAATTAGTTTATCATAGTCAAGTGTTAATTAACCTTTCCTGAATCACCTGGGGGGCAGAAGAAGTTTATTTATTGACACCCAAACAAGAAAAGGTCCTTCCCATCTTGTGAGGTGATAGTTTTTTTTCCTTGTCAACCCAAGCTAGATATCCAGGCAATGCGAGTTAAGGCTTGAAAATCCAGTGGTTCAAGCACAGGAAGGCCCATCTTTGTTGTGTAACGAGTCAGTGAATAAATAAAATGCATTTAACTTTTACACAAGTAGTAAACAAGCGACAGTTTCTACTTCCAGTGTAACTTTTACTTTCCTTAGCCACAAAGGTGCATACAGATATCTGTCCCTTGAAATAAAATCAGTTTTTCCAGAGAGTCTTTGCCAGGCACAGAATACAAAACCCTATGTTTGAGAGATTATACTATTTGATTTACTGTTTTTCCATATTTGTTTTCTTCAGCTCTAAAGATGTTGGCATCTTCCCCAACCCTATCCTTCAAAGCAACCCCAAAAAGATAAGAGATGATTTTTTTTTAAAATGGTAGCTTCAGTTCTTCAGGACAGTGCACACTCCAGTCTAGGAAATATTATTGGCTCTGGCTTTTTAAATGCAGCTGTTTTCATAAGAGGCCTTAATTTTTATTTTCGTTTTTAAAAGTGTTTATTTTATTTTGCAGCAGCAAATCCAGAGATTTTACGCAAAAAAAATAATTCCTAGGATACTGACAAGATACTGTTGAAATCCAGTTCCTGCCAGTGACTCTATCCAACATGCAAGCCCCACTTGAATTCTTTGTAACAGGGACCAATTAGTTTACATGCCTGCTAACGGGACCGGTAGCATCCCTAAAGCCCTTTGCTTTGGGATATTCTGCAGCACTAAATGCTGTGCGTCACCAGATGCAGAAAGATGGCAGCTGCTCTTACAGTTTCCTGAACTAGGAGGCCAACTTCCAAGTGGAATACTAATGTGGAAAGCAGTCTGGAGAGGGACAAACCTTGTACATGACTTACAGGCTCAAGTAACAGCACATTAGGATAGGCATTGCCCTTGCAGAAAGAAAAAGAAGCAAACAAATCCAATAAATCTCTGGTACCATCTTGATTGCTGAGAGGCATCTCTTATATATTTTTAAGAAGTATTAGAGAGACCTGCTGCCAAAAGCATATATATATATATATATAGATAGATAGATAGATATATAGATATATCTATATCTATAGATATAGATATATAAGGATTTACATATTGTACGTCGGTCAAATACTTTCATTCCAGGTTCTAATAGATTGGTTATTTGCCTTTTTCTATTTTAATTTTCAAGTCATAGTCCAGTAAAGCTTTATCTAGCTCTTGAATATTATTCCAGTCCGCTGTCATGACAAAGTGTGAAAAAGGCCCTTTTGCTACCTGGGGATCCAGAAGGTCCTGAGAAAGGAACAGGACAGCAGTAAAGTCAGGGAAGCTTGAGAAGCACAGTACAGATTATTTATTTAAGAAAAAAGAAAAGGGGGTGGGGGAATAAAAACCTTATAGACATATTAAGGCTCCTGCCTGCCTTCACAGGAGCCCAAGGAATGACTGGATCTTACAGTGCTCTCAGGTCTTGGTGGCAGGCTCGGGCAATGGTGGTGTTATCACCTTTCATGTCTCGTCTGCTATTGTAAATATGTGCGTCTGTTTTCCACCGTTGGCTACTGGTTGGCCAAACCTCATTGTGCGCAGATGAATTTGAGTATTTATTTGATCTTTCATTTTTGTTGATCAGGTTTCTTTGAGGCTAGCAGGTGCATCTCAGCATTATACTTCTGTTAAATAACCTCCCTGATTTCCCTCCATTCTGAAACAAAGCACATTCCAGCCACTAGGAAAGGGAAACGCTAAATCAAAGCCTATTGTTTGTGAAGATGTTACTTCCAATATTTAGCCAGAGGTTTGGTGACATAAGGAATATTCCTCACCCCTGTACCTTGAGCATGTAAATAAGTGGATTTCTTTGTTCAATGAGTTTGTTAACAACTTGATTCATAGCAGAGAGAATCCATAAAACCTACCATTGAAGACAGGAGAAAAGTTTGCTTTGCTTGAAATACCAGGGCATGCACAGTAAAGCTAGATTGGCCCGTGTGAGCCTTGCAAAGGCTCTTAGTCTACATGTTTCATCAGTGGATTGTCAGTTATTCACATGCAGTAACTTATAAGGGGTGGGAAAAGTGACTCCAGTCCAGAAGGCAGAGCCTCCAGCTTTTCAAATAGTTTTTTCTTTGGACTGGAGAAGTATCTTCATTTTTAGTCACCTATTTTGAGAGAGACAGGGAAAGGACAATCTCAGTGTTTCAAAGGAGACCATTCTGATATCTCGCTTGGGTTTCTGCTGGTACCATGTGAAACAACAAAACCCTTCCCTTTGCTCTCTTTGATGTAAAAGGGTAGTCCTTTATTTTCTCTCTTTGATGTAAAGGGGTCATTGCTTGGCTGAAGCTGGTAGCAGCTCACCTGCACCTTCCCCTATGTATAAATGTTGTATAGCCAAGATAGCCTACTGGGATTGTGTATGAACGATGTGGTGGTGAAATCCACTTGCTTTGGGCCTGACACTGGACATGTGCATCTTTGGGAGTAGCGGCAGTCTCAAACACGGTGTTGTGGGAATGGCGAGGAAGGGGAAGGACACTTTTACTCTCTTCACTGGTGCCTTCTGCTCGGTCATTAGGGTCTAAATTTGCAACTGTTCCTATCCCTGCTTAGCTACTCTCGGTGAGCGAGCATTCAGAATCTGACCCTGACTATGGAAACTGTGGACAACATAACTCATCAAGTTGATTTAATGAGAAATTACCTTTTTATATAATTTTGGTGCATAGTGGCTTTGCACTTGATGTTTTCCTAGAGGACTAACCGTGTCTGCATTCCTGTTTGTATGCCAGATGCTGCTGTTTCTGACCCAGGGACACCCACCCACTCATGCTTAGTGCCCATTTACTGCAAGGCATAGCCAGCAACACCTGCTTTGGCCAGTTATGTACTGAATGGTGTCAAGGCGAACAGGAAAATAGAATTGAAATGAGGAGCAATGAAGGGTCAGTCTGAACGAGCAGTCATGGATGGAGTGCAGAAGGGGCTAGCACATACTTTCAAACCTGAATTTCACTTGCAGTCTAGGGAAGAGGAGGGTATGAATTTAGTGGTTCTTATCGGTGTGTCCTCCTCGCTAGCCTTCACTCCTTTCAGGGGCTTGGAATAGCTGAAAGATTATTTCCAGAGAGAGAGAGAAAGCAGAGGTTAACTCTTGCCATCGTTGCTGTTCATAATCTCTTGCTTTTGGCTACTCAAGTCTTTCTACTCCCTCTCTGTTGCTTCTGCCCAAGGTGGCTGCTAAACAAGACCTTGTAACTGGCTGAGATAAAGTAGTCAGGCTTCTCATTTCACTCCCTTCTAGACTGCCTGTTTACAGTAAGGCTTTAAATCTGTCTACTCAACCTGGAGAATGGGTCTATTGCTTCCATCATGTGTGTAGCCTCCACTAGAGCACTGCCTGCAGTCCCAGGCCCATTCCTGAATCTAGGTCTCCTCAGTGTTACTCGCTGGCATCATATTGTAGGAAGCATGGGGGAAGGACGTCAGCTTGACTTGTTTTAAATGAACATCCTTTTGCTGCTGAATGTTCTCTGTTTCATCTGTCCAAACTTACTGCATACTTAGGGGATAGATGTAGGGCTCAGCTCATCTATCATGGAAGTCAGGAAGAGTTTTGCCGTTGACTCCAATGGCAGTGTGACCTGGCACTTAATTAGCAGGTCCTAGGAAGGCATAGATATCTATGTTGAATGTTACTATGTGCTGGCTGCTAGAAATTCTCCCCTGGCTAAGTAAGGGGGTGAAAGAGGATCCTGACTTCTCTCTCTCTTTGTACATGGTACGGTGCTTAACAGGTCAGAATAGGCCAAAAACCATGCCGTTGAGGCATGCAAACCTTTTCCATCCAGGCCTGCTAAGATTTGACCTCTAAGCTTCCAGGTTACAAATGAAATGCAAATGCAGTTGCTTTTTGCTGCACTGTTTTAGGCTAGCACTAGGCAACGTTGGTAGATCTGTCAACAGAATATTGTCGTCAGCCACGAACGGCAAGTCGGCTCTTCTTGATGCAGCTCTGACAAGTGACAAAGGCCTGGTGGGGAGAAGAACTAATGTTGTGAGTACAACTTCAATCCGGTGGCCAAGCCAGGGTGTTCTTTTAGAGTTACATACATGGGCTCATACTGCACAGCACGTGTGGGGCACACGCACATGCTCCATTCTAGTGAAGTCTGGCACAAGAATTCTGTGACCTTTAACTGGTGTGAGTCTTAACCAGCTCTAAGCCCCAGTTCAACTGGTTCACAATGATACTGGTGTCTGCTGGATTTTTCTTCAGGGTATCCAGACAAATGTACACCGAGGAGGATCCTACATTTTCATTGTTTATCAGAAATGTATCTCATTTTGCTGTACATTCCTTTTTTTAGGACGTGTTATCTGTTTAAAAAAAAAGAAAAGAAAAACAAAACAACGTGTAGTGAAATTCTTCTGTAACTTTGGATTAAAAGGTACTTATGAGCTTTTTAAAAAGAGAACTAAGTTATTTACTTTGTAAATGTGCTGATGGCATGGATCCATCTTACTGACCTCAGCAGCCATTTATTTTTTTTAAGATTTTTTTTTTTTTGTTTCCAATATTAAGTTATTTTAAATTGTGGTTGAAGCAATAGAAAATTGAAATATGGATTGTGCATGACTGTGTCTTGAGTGTAAAAATATTGCAGTTTGAAACTTGGACCTAAAGTATTGCAAATAAAAGTTATAAATACCAATGAACGGTGTGTTCTCAGCTCTCTCCGGAGGCTTTTCCGGGGAAATAGTTTATAAGTACCATGGCTGGATTTTATGATCCAAAGCCCTGGACATATTCTGATACGGGGGCTCCTGTCGCTCTACCCTCCCACAGAGTCTTAGTCCACTCTCCACCCTGTTTCTTCCCTGAAAAGCAGGAGCCCGCAGTTGTAGCAGGCCTCTTCTGTACCTCACAGAAGTAGAGATAGGTGTGTTGCCATCTGGCATGACTGGGTGAGCTAGGCCTCTTGCACTCCACTCTTCTTACCATGCATAGGGTACATCCCCACCAGTGGGCACATGCATTTCCCCAGGGACAAATAACAGTGGCACAACGTGTTTTGTAATGGTGCATGGCACGTTGTCCAGGGTTGGGTAAGAGAGGCTGGGGCCAGCAACTGTGCTGGCCCCAGCATCCCTACCTGGGGTCCTGAGGGCCTCCGGGAACTGCATCCATGGCGATCTTGCAGCAAGAAACCTGGCCAGCAGCTGGAGTGTGGCTCTGGCTGGCCAGAGTCTGGTTTTGGGCAGCGTGCACTGCTGCCATATGCACGTGCCCCTCCCCCTGCTTTTTTTAGGTGCGGGTATTTTTGACCCTGGGATTTTCCGGGGTCAAACATCTCCACCCCCAGTGCTGTGAATCAGCAGCACAAGGATCACCTGCATATGTGGTGTGCAGCACTGCAGACAGCCATGTACCACATTTCCACACTTGTCTGGACACATCCATGGAGTCCTTAGTGGGTGGGACTGGTTGCCAGATTCTTCCAGTAGCTTGGGTTTTCCAGTTAACATCTCCTTGAGATGCATAAAGTAGTTCATACTTCCCAGAGATCGCTGCAGACATCCATAAATATCACTTTGTTTTGCATGAATGTAAATGGCCAATATTAACAGAGGGCAACACAGTCTCACCTGCTGTCCGGCATTAATGAGTCCTTCTGCCTGCTTATCCTTTCCCAACTGGATTCTGGAGTTCCTGTATTTCCTGGCATTACCAAGCTAGGTTGACAGCTACTTCAGTGCCCCCCACTTGTTCAGATGCTTCACCTAATGTTGTTTTCAACATCTTGTACTTTGCCCATGTTACTGTATATAATCATAAAACACTGGAAATGAAAGTGCCATATTATACAGATAGAGATTACTCAACCTTCCTTTTCCCAAAAATCATAAAAAGTCTTCTCAGATCATTCATGTTGTTATACATAGAAACATGATGTTAAAGAACACAGGTGAAAAATATGATGGCAAACAAACAGCTGAGCACTGAAAAGAGAAGAAATGCCCATGGAGCCCTATCTCACCCCTTGCACATACTCGTTTTGTGCTGGGTCAGCCTTACAGGTAGGTCAAGTTGGCAGCCATGTACCTTGGGGAGAAATTAAAGGGGGTTGAAAAGTAAATTCAGAAATAAAAAACATTCACTGGCAATAATTGTTTTCCATTAAACTTGGCAAACTGGTAATGCCACAGAATGTGCTGTCAGGCAACAGCAGTCCGAGGCGGTGCTTTCAGATTGAATGAGAAATTCATATTGGATGTTTGGTTGGTTGATCTCTTTCTGGCTAGCGGTCTTCAGTGATCGGGTGGATGGTCATGACCAAAACTGGAAGTGATAGTGTGATGGTCTTCTATGAAAACAAACATTTTTTCTGCAGTCGAGCATTGCAAACGAAACACTGGAAGCAATGTCTACAATGTAAAACTGCTTTACTTCCAGCTGATGCACGGGAATTGTCCGGTCATGTATGTTCACCCAACCAAAACGTCTGTGAGTCTACCTCTGAAAATAGCTTTTCTAACGAGAAGAGTCTCCTGGCATTCGGACAGTCTTGAAAAAAGAAAACAAAAAAGCAAATGTCACCAGTGAGGGGGTGTCATTTGTGGCTGTAGCTGTTTGTGGACAAGCAACTTTTATGATTACACAGTTATTCAAGGAATATGCAGGAATTAACAGAGGAAACAACTCTGAGCATTGATGTTCTGACAGATCTTTCCAAATGGTGAGTAGATGAGAAGAGAGTTCACTTTTTTGTTTGTGAATCCTGGGCAATTTCAAACAAATAGTAAGGGTTTTCCTTCGTATAGTAATGGAAAGGAGTTTTTAGCTTCCCACTTTTCATGCCAGGTTTCCAGTGGAGAATGTATAAAGTGAGATTGGCTTTTACATTCCTGTTTATTTATTCTGCTGCTATTTACTTCTAGAGATTTTGCTTTTACTTGGCATGCTTACTTGAGACTGGAAAACAAAATGAATCTCCTAGAGAAACAAAAGGAATCAACAGTTTGCATGAACAACTATCCTATAGAGAGCGTTTGTCTTGGAAATTAGACTGAAATGAATTTGTAGGATTGATAAAGAGAAATGATGGCAAATTTATGCTCTGATTGAATATTGGCAAGGTGGTTTGGAAACATTTTTTGATTTTATCATTCTCCACAGAATGGTTGAACTATTTCCAGTTTAGGAAACAGGCTGCATGGAGCAGTGCTGGGGCTTGAGGATGTGGAGGATGGTAAGTTTACCGTGGCGACATGGATACAGCCACTTGCTGAAAGAGTTTTCCAATTTAAGGAGTACCGTAGGCTGTTCAGTTTTTTGTACAATTTCTTGGAAGCACTGAAGATGCTGCACAAAGCTTTATACCACATGCACTGCTTTAAGCAAAGTGGTAGAAGACAGAATGCCTGTGGAAGAGACATCCTTTGACGTAAATGCCCTGGATTTTTGCATGCAACTTCAAGTTTTTGGCAGGCAGCTGGGACTGGAATGCTTCCAAAACACAGCGTTGGCATTTCTGTGCAAAAATAAGCTTTTGCCCTCGTTTCTAGTCATAACCATGGAACTCAGGATTCTGTTAACCTTGTCTGTCCCTGTTGCAACTGGGGAGTTTTTGAAACTTAACCTTACAAAGATGAGCTTGTGTCCTTCCAAGGCTCAATTTCAGTTGGGTCTCTCTATAATTTCAACTGAAAGCCAAATTGCAGAGAGCATTGTTCCAAATGATGGCACTAACAATTCACAAAGTGAGAAAAGTGTAAGTCATAGAATCATAGGACATGAGGGCTGGAAGGGACCTCAGGAAGCCACTTAGTCCAGTTCCCTGCTCAAGGCAGGACCATCCCCAACTAGATCATTCCAGCCAAAGCTTTGTCTATCCAGGTCTTAGAAACCTCCAAAGATGGAGGTTTCACCACCTCTCTGGGTAGCCCGTTCCATTGTTTTACTACCCTCCTGGTTTTTCCTCATATTTAACCTAAACTTCCCTTGCTGCAGTTTGAGATGGTGAAAGAACCCCCTACCAGCCTCCATACTTTTTGGGTTGCCTGTTTCCAGCCTCTTCTTTCACTCATGTGCCTATCAACCCATGGGAGCGGGGAAGCTTTCTCCCTCTGTGGCCACGTCTATTGTTAAACTTCCTGCCTTTAGCCTAGGAGGGCAGGCGTTGGCTGGAGTCTAGGTCAAGGTGTGATGCTTTTCAAATTGGTTGGTTGGCCTCAAGCAACCCTGCCCCTGATTGTGTCTGGAAGGTGAGGTCAGGGGACCTATTTGAGAGGCTCTCCAGGAAGAAGCAAAACCATGTTGGGATGTTGACGCAACAGCTGGAACCTCTGCAACCCTCACTCTCTTCTGGGATGCTGAAGCGAGTAAATTACCAGAAACTTAACTAGAAAGGTAGCTTATAATAATTTAGAAGCATATTAAATGGCTATCAGGCTAGTTTTCTTTGCTCTGGGTAGTCTTTTGATACTTCTCTGATTCGTACCCTTCCCCAAGCCCACTCTCTGTACCCAATAAAGCTATCTGCTATACAGGGGCTGGCAGTTATTTTGGGCAGAGGGCTGCTTTACTGAGGTTTGACGAGCCATTGAGGGCCATGTGACAAGCAGCCAGGGGCAGATCAATATTAATTTTCTAAATTTTTTAGGGGGCTCCGTACGCTGGATAGACTGGCAGGCTACACCCAGCCCACGGGCCGCATTTTGCCCACCCCTGTGCTGTAACATACTTTGTGGTACATGTTTGAGAGGGGATGGGCATGCCTTTGTATTCCCTTGGCTTGGATGACTTAGGCTACTCAGGTTAAAGGAAGCACTCCAAGATCTCGCAGGGGGGTCAAGTGACAAGGTCTACAAGGCCTGTACACCTTGGGGGGCACAGGGCTGAGCAATGACCAGACCCTGGGTGGTGGTGGTGGCAGTTATTCCAGGCTTGTGGGTGTGCCCCAGTAAGGTGGGTGGCTTGGTGCACAAGTGGCCCCTACTGGCCCGCCACAGAGACCAGTGCTCCTTGTTCTGTCGTCTGCCACCATTGAGAACAGTCCAGCTCTTTGGACCCCCCCATCTTCAGGTAGGTGAAGGCTGCTGTTCAATCCCCCCGCAGTCTTCTCTTCTCCAGACTAAATAAGCGCAGTTCCCTCAGCCTATCCTCATATATCTTGTGGTCCAGGCCCTTAACTATTTTTGTTGCCCTCTGCTGGACACTTTCCAATTTGTCTACATCCTTTCTGTAGTGTGTGTGTGTGGGGGGGTGTCTTACTAATGCAGCCCACGATTAGCCTTAGAATTAGAAGAATTAACCTTTTTCTCAACAAGGGCACACTGTTGTCTCCTATCCAGCTTGCCTACCGTAACCCCCAGCTCCTTTTCAACAGAGCTGCTGCTTAGCCAGTCAGTCCGCAGCATGCGGTGGTGCATGGGATTGTTCTGTTCCAAGTGCAGGACTTTGTACTTGTCTTTCATAGTTTCATAGTTTCTAGGGTCGGAAGGGACCTGAGCAGATCATCTAGTCCGACCCCCTGCCATGGCAGGAAAGAGTGCTG
>NW_017728924.1:15692008-15751588 GCF_001723895.1 Crocodylus porosus | reverse complement strand
CTTCACTCGTTGGTCTGGGCTGGGCTGTAGTTGTGGGTGCTGTTTGGTCTGGCAGTCTGATGTTTCCTCCGCCCTCATCTTCCCCTTCCCCCGACGAGCCTAGTTTAAAGCCCGCCGGAGGAGGTCCGCCAACCTAGAAGAGAACCTCAGGAGACTTCTTTTAGTCTAATCCTATTTGTCGAGGTCTCTCTGAATCCCAAGCCAACCCTTCAGTGTATTATTTCCCCATTCTTCCCCCACAGCTTGGTGTCATCTGCAAATCTGCTGAGGTGGCACTCCATCCCATCTTCCAGGTCGCTGATGGTATTGAACAAAACCAGCCCCAGGATCAACCTCTGAGGCACTCTGCTTGATATCAGCTGACAACTAGACATCAAGCCATTGCTTACTATCCTCTGAGCCCAATGATTTAGTCAGTTTTCTATCTACTTTACAGCCCATTCACCCAACCCATACTTCCTTAGCTTTCCTATATTTGCTCTATATAGAGCACTATATTTGCTCTTTTCCAATCATCCAAGACTTCTCCAAATTGCCATGAGTTTTTCAAAGATGATGGCTGGCAGCTCTGCAATCACATCAGCCAACTCCCTCAGTGCCCTCAGGTGCCTTGCATCCAGCCCCAGGGACTTGTACACATCCAGCTTTTCTAAATAATGTCTAACCTGTTCTTTCACCACTTTTGGCTGCTCACCTCCTCCCCAGACTGTGTTGCCAGGTGCAGTAGTGTATAGGAGCTGATCTTGCTTGTGAAGACTGAGGAAAAAGAGGTGTTGAGTACTTCAACCTTTTCCACATCATCTATCACTAAGTTGCCTCTCTGATCTTCCTCTTGTTGCTGACGTACTTGGAGAAACCCTTCTTGATACCCTTCACATCCCTTGCTAGCTGCAACTTCAGTTGTGCTCTGGCCTTCCTGATTTCATCCCTGAATTCCTAAGCAATATTCTTGTACTCCTCCTTAGTTGTTTGTCCAACTTTCCACTTCTTGTAAGCTTCCTTTTTATGGTTTAGCTCACTGACGAGTTCCTTGCTAAGCCAAGCTGATCTTCTGCCATACTTGCTATCTTCCTGTGCGTCAGGATGGTTTGTTCCTGTGCCTGCCTTAGCTGATGTGTAACATATATGCCTATGGTTTGCCAGAATTATTAGCACAGAGAATGGAGTTTTAGCTTGGGAAGCACTGGGCACTCGTAACAAGACATGAAGCTCTGGAGCAGTTTCGCTGCATGGCATGCAAGTCCATTAGAAAGTAGGGTAGACTTGTATCTTCTAGACTAACCAAGGTAGATATATGACACTGTGAAAGGACTTCTTTCTGCACTAGCTGTACTGCAGCAAAACTACTTCAGTTAGTCCATGATGCAAGTCTACCTAGGATGCAAGTCTACCTTGCCTTCAGACTAACACACATCTCTGCAAGTCCATTGTTAGATAGGAAGTCAGGCTCTGAGCTGCTTTGAACTTGCTTCAGCACTTGGCCTGGATGTTCGTGTCTAGCTGTGGTGAGAGTCTGCATCCTGGAGGAGAGGCCGGGTGCTTGTCCGTGGTGGCCTGGCAGCTGGAAGGAGGTGCGTTTGGGTGGGTTGAGCACTGGGGAGGCAGGGTTGGTGTAGATACCCCATATGGTCAGGGTTCTTGTGGCTGAGTTCGTGTTTCATGCCCCATTAGGAATAGAGTGGGAAATGCAAAGCTACATGTCAGTAAGGAAGCAACCACTGAATGCCAGGGAAGGGGGGTGTCTATTTTCTACCCTCTTCTATGTGCCAGAGTAGGGAAGGAAACCCCACTGATGTCAATGTAGTTATGCTTGGTTCACCCAGCTTGGCTGAGACAAGCATTGGTCCTTGGACTGGACTTGAAAAAATTAGAATTGGAGCCAGCCGGGAAAGCAAGCTGAATCAACAAGCCAGGGATTCCTGCTTCCCCATCCCCCTGCCTCCTTGAGCCAGCAGTAAAGCTCCCCTTTTGCATACAGAAAGTCGCCTCCAGAAAAGTAGACTTGAAGGAAGAGGGCTGGTTTCAGTTACCTGCTTTTTTGGGGGTGGCATCAGGGACCACTGCTGCCAATGGGGCATGCCCACACAGGATCAAACATCCCCAAGTTCAAGTCTCACTTTAGCTCTTCTCTGATGGCGAGGGGGTAAAAAGATGTGCACATCTCCTCTTTAGCTGAGAAACACAGTCATGGACAGAGCAACTGATGCATTACTATAAAGAAGAGCGTGATGTACCGGCTTTGTTTGTAAAATGATTAGACTGCCCTAAAGCAAAAGCAAAAGGAAAGGAAAAAAGAAGGGTTTCTGAGAACAGTAGAGCAGCATTGCCACCTCGTGGGCAAGCTGGGTCTTGACAACTGAGTGCTCACCCCAGCCTTTTAAACTAGTTTTAATTTCTAGTTTCTAACTGGATGACTGTCACTGTGGAAGCTTCCTTTCCTTAGCTCAGCTTACCTGTTTTGTGTTTTTTTATCATCCCCAGTTACACTAACAAAAATGACAGCAGTGCAGATAACGTAATAAAAAAGTTTATTCTCTAGCAAGTATAGAGATGATCTCCCACAATATAAAAGTACCAATGCTGCAAAATGCTTATACGGCATGAAAAACAATAATGTGCAAGAGTTGAAATCCATCTGGCAGGCGTGAGCCCGGCTGAGCATCACAGCCTCATGGCAGGGTTGCATTCAAATGACATCTAACACCTACTTTTTTCAAAGGGTGGGGGGTTAATTTAGGGTGATTGGTTTAAAGTACTTATGGTGATGGGATGTGGGTGGGTGCTGATTTTCAGAGGCTCTCCTTGCTTCTGTTAGACATGCTTAAAAACCTCTGAAAACTTCAACCCACACTGCTGTGGGACCTATCTACATAAGTTCATTGACCCTAGAGGCAGCCGTCATAGAGGACAGTCCAGTTTTCTGCTACTCTGTTCTCTATTGATACAAGACCAGATGCCTTTATGTCCTCTATTTTACTCTGGAAGAGAAAAATAGAGGACATAAAGGCATTGGTTTTGTATCGATAGAGGACAGAGGACTGTCCTCTATGATGGGCACCCGGGGTGTGACTGAGGCCTTTAGCAAGCAGAAGGTGGAAAGGAAGCCAAGGCTTGATTCAGGCAGGTGCAGTGTGTTGTCACGAGTGCCTGCATTTGTGGGAACAGGCTTTGTGAGGGACACCTTACTAGCACTGGGGCACAATAGAGAACTGGGCTTTTCTCCAGACTTGGAAGAAAAGTGGCTAGCACTATGCTTAATGAACCCAGGGCGCCCATCGGGAAACACTTGTACTCTTTACACAAGAACCAAAGGGCAGTGACTGCTAACAGTGGCCAGTCCAAATGGGTAACGAGTTCACCCTCTCGTGAGCCACAACTAACTTGTGGAATGAGCGGCCGGAGCCTATCCCAGCACAAGCTCCAGCTATTTAATTCGTGTAGCTACAATGCATCAGCAAAGGATGTGGCCCTGAGTCTTCTCACACAGCTGTGAAGCTTTTTTTTTCTCTTGATTTAAGCCAGCATATGCACAGAATCAGGCCTCAGTGGATATGGGGATGTTTGCTCCTCCATCTGAAGTATCCAGCCTCAGACGCAGCGGGGAGCAGTGGATGAGAGTACCGTGCCCATGCTCCTGCACCAGTGCAACGCCAGGAGAAAAACCATGCTGAGGGAGGAACGGTGAAGCCCCACAAAATGCTTCCTCACACTATAGTGGCAATTGCTAAAATGGCATAATAGTTATGGTGCTGACTTTGAAAATGTGGGGGACTCTATCAGGCTGTGTCTTCTGCTGTGCAAATCTACATTGAAGGTGATGGAGCTGTGCTAACTTGCTGTCAATCTGATCCATTTTCCCCAAGGAGCTGAGAGACGGTCACAGTATTTAACAGACGGTGAGCACTGCTTGTGATATGTAGCCCCCAGACACCTCCTGTTAGCACACAAAAGTCTTGTCCTCCTCCCTCCTGCATTTCCCAATGAAAATATGTCCTTCAGGGCGGGGAGAGCTGTGTTAGAGCAAAGCTATGTCTACCACGCCTATGCTGGAAAATGGGATATGTTGAAACTGTTAGGGTTTAATTAAGACAAACAACTAAAGCCCATGCGAAGTGGTTCCTTTCCAACTCTGGACACATTACTGTGCCTTGTGCTCAGCAAATTCAATCTATTATTCTCCTTGGAGATGACTGGTCCTGTGAGCCAGGGAGCCATAAATCAGCATCGGCCTACGCTTGGCTGAGGGGAGGGGAACTGGGCATTTTCTGTGCTGTAATAGTGTCTGTAGAGGAGAAGACTGAGGAGGAGGGAAGGGAGCTTCAGAAAAGAGAAGGGCTAGAGATCACATTGGGGAGGGGAAGGCAAAGCCTCAGTGAGGCTGGATGTGGATTTTGTTCACCCTATCCAAGACACAGTGGGGCTTGGGCCAAAGATGCGGTAACCACATGTCTAATTCACTTGCAGGGTACAAATGAAGGCAAAGAAAAGGTTAAGCAGGGGTGTTTGAAAACTGACAGCACTGAACATTTTAATACAGCCAGCTCAGGGAGGCCTAGGACTGCATCTACAGCCTGGCTTGGCCTCTCTGTTTCTGCATTACTCAGCCATTGCCTTCCTACCAAGGGCAAGAACGTACAGAAACCAAAAGAAGTCTTGCTCTAAAAAAGTCAGAACAAACCCATTCAACTTCTGAGGCCTTTCCATGGGCAGGACTGCCAAACATTTTGTCTGTTCTCAAAAAAATTTTCTTGCTTGATACGACACTGCTTTTTCTACACTCTTGTATTCTGTAGTGATGTCCATGACTTTAATGTGTGATGTTTCTCTTATAAGCAGAAACCTATTACTTACCCTAGCCTCATAGACACAAGAAGATGCATAGTGCCATGAGAAGATGCCATTTCAGCCCTACTAGTCCAACCTCATCTTCCTGGGGTCTGGCTTCAGGAACAGACAACACCCAGCTAAGTCTGGCTTCTTCCCCCTACCAGGGCCTGTTTCCATCTTCCATATGGCTGGGTAGGGTAACAAGGCAGTCAGCTGCCTCAGTGAGTCACAGACCCCAATGGGCATTCCCCAGCTTGCATTAGCACCTGCTAATAGGCAAATGCTGCCCAGGCTGTTGTTACACTGACATCTCATTTCCAAACACTAATTAATGCAGAACCACAGATAATCCTATTGATCATAAAATACCCAACTCCTTCATACATGCCAGGCAAGGTGGTGTGCTGGAACCATGCCCAAGGCAATGCTCCCTCTCCATTGTCTGAATTTACCAGTTATTAGTATCATTAAGTCAACACTTGTCTCTCTTTCTGTGGGACAGCCTTGCAAGAAGGGAATGAGACAACACAACCACCCGAGCTTTGATGACATTAGGTGAGCCCTCCCTACTGCTGCTTCTTGTCAGGCCAGCATAGCTGCATGCCACAGGGTAGAGACCTGCATCTCTGGGATTGTAATTTTTGCAGTCTCTAGCACCTTTACAAGAAAGCTGAGCTGCTTTGTACCTTCGTGTATACTTGGGCAAGCACACAGGAGCTGCTACAGCCCATGTTTCTTTTAGTTTGCAAAAGGCAAAGGGCTTCTGCCAACACACAGATACATGATGCTACCTGAGGGCCATACCCCACTTCAGAGTGGCGCACTGCTGAGGGGACAGTTCTGCTGACTAGGATACGATTCAGTCCACAGGAGCAGCTTTTATTGTCTGCTCCACTTTAAACATCTGTTTCTGGGCCCTCCTGGAGCTCATGCAGTGGAGGCTTTGCTGGCCTGGCAAGGCTCCACCCTGAGCATCCCTCCCTGCCAGCTGGTGAGACTTCAGAAAGATGCCTTGTTTTAAAATCTGGGACCTTGCATAATTATTGTGCACCTGAAGAGCACAAGTCTCTTGCTGGCTTGCACTGCTGCAGGTCTGAAGTAACTCCACTGTCGACACTGGAGTTACAAGGGTGTCAAAATAGTGGGCAAAGAGATTCAGGCCTGGTAACTGCCAGCAGCGCCTCAAGCAGAGCCCAGATGCTTTGTGATGTTTGTACCCGGCCCTTAAAAGCATTCTTGTTTGGCCGGGGCCTGAGCTGTCTGGGAAAGCTGGATCTTTACACTCCCGCAGATACATACTTCCCTCTCCCAAAAGAATATCCAGAAACTCATTCCTTTGTAGAGAGTACAATTATGCAAATTATGCAAAATGCATGCATATACTGGCATAATGTGAAACTGGTTAGTCACAAGCCTTTTCAGGGCTAAATCTGGATATGAAGATTTGACACATGAAACCAAGCCAATGGCAGTCAACTAGCACAGTGGCAGATTCATTTGTGTGTTTCCCTCCCTGCCTCAGGACACCACTCATCTCATTTTCACACAGGGCCAGCGGGGTGTTTCAAGCTGCAGAACAAATCTCCACAATATTTTGCAGAAATATTCATGTAATTCTGCCCTAAAGCATTTCACCCACTAGAAAAAGATTCACAAGATGCCTGGCATTACTTCCGCATGAGTGAAAATTCAGCCCTACCCAGGATTCAGCCGCTGTCTGAACGTAAAGCTGAAAGCTGAACCCCAAGAGCAGAATTTGCAACACTAACACTGAACAGGCGAATGGTGAAGGGTCTGGAGTTCATTATGAATTGATTTTACACCTAGAATTTGCTACCTCGCTCAACGGCACAGGTGCTTTCTGTTCAAGGGAAAGCTAACTAGTAGGCTACCTGCAAAGGCTGGAAGGAAGTTTCTATCTCGGCCAACTCTGTGGGAGAACTTAGTCCTGTGATACAGCTGGTTAAAGGCTATTAGTCCCTCACACAAAATTGGGTGTGATAAAAAAAATGCTAGCCTACTACAGCTCTACCTTCCAGACTGCCCCCAGGAGGGCTGTGTCCTCCTACAGTGAGTCCTTGGTACCATGCTCAGCAGTACAAGCGGCATGAAGGGAACGTTCAACAGCAAGGACAGCCCTCTGGTAAAGTGTCTCACGTATCAAACTGCTATTCAGACAGGCTCTTGTGACTAGAGGCTCTTCTTACTGAGTTTCTACTAGGTCAAAGCCATCGCTGGATTTGTAGGTGCCCTTCTCATGGTCAGAGACCTCAGCTTGCTGGCTGGCTCAGGAAGAAAGAATATGAGGGTAAGTCCAGTGGTCTTTGCCCGGGCAAAACTCACACTAGTTACACTGTTCAACTGCTTAGTCCTACTGCCATTTGAACACTGGGATTCCTCTTCTGCAGGGTTCCCTAGGCCTATTAATAAGAGCAATTGTAGCATTATATAAAAGGAAGCCAGTTTCAACTCATTTAAGACCAGAACAATCTGCCTCATAGATGAAAGCCATGCTATTAAACGTTTCCAATAGTGGACAAGCATTTGGGCCCAGGATGCCACCTTTGCCCCTTACCCTTCCAGGTGATAACATGGAAATCAGCTTCTTTCCTGTCTGGCTCCACTCTCATTGCCATAAAAAATATAACATAACAAACACATTGCACTGAAGCCCTCCAAAAGTAGTCAGATATGCTGTAATATGATGTGTCATGATATAGTCCAATGCACCAAATATCTGGGAAGGACAGATAGTGTGGTGGTTTGTAATGAGCTTGGTCACTGAATTACTGTTGCCCCCTACTACTATAGTTGCTGCATGATATATTTTCTTCCTGTATAAAATCCTCTCCTGCTTATAGCTGTGCTGAGATGGGGCACAAGGGGGCTTTTCTTTTAAAATGATTTATGGTTTTGTGCAATTTTTGCTCCCAAGTCACTCACACTGAAAGCACAGACAAGGCCCCCAGCCGCGAGGTGACAGCTTTGTCTGGGTCCACAGGGCTTTGGTATTCATAGCTCCATAAAGTCATCGCTGGAAACAACCTTGACGGTGATGTGACCCGGCATTTCGTCTGCTTCTCCGCCGCCTTTCCCTTGGAGCTGCAGAGTCTGCTGTTCTCTGGGGTCACTGGGCGATGCTGCCAGCAGCACTTGTCCAAGGAACTGGTCACACAAGATGTTGCTGTTCCAGACCTACAGACACAATTGTGAGGGAGAAGAAATAACTGGAGCTGAGACGCTGCTTTCCTTTCAAATACTGCCTAAGAGAGCCCTGGCAGATGAGGGGCACCCGTATCAACCCTTTGGAACAGAAGGAAGGAAGGAAGGGTGTGTACTAAATGGGGCTAATTTCCTAGGGCCTGAAGCCTGCTCTATACTATGCATATGCTATGCAAATAAATATGCATCTATGAATCTGTGAAAATAGAGGAATATACAAACTCATAATAATACTCACTATCCTACCTAGGAAATGAATGAAAATGGGATAATTGGGTCCAGCAACAATAACAACCCGCACCTAATAAGATGCCGTCTCCACCTCACAGCCCCTCCTTGCCCCCGGATGGCTGCTTTATGCTTAACTAGTTATAGCCCCAGGGGAACTGCTCTTGCAGCTGGTTTTTGTCCATGTCTCTTCTGACCCACATACGTCTCCTTGGCAGCTCTACCTCACCACATGGGAGAATCCGCCATTGCCAAGTACAAGCAGCTTTGAGGCTGGTTTGTGTTGCTAGAGAAGCACATAGTTCTCCTGGGGATGTGGATCTGGCTGAGACTGCAAAGCCCCTGATTACTGAAGTAGTTGCCTGATTTACTCTAATTGTTCTTGGTTGAGCTGGGAAAGTGAAAGGGGTTGAGTGGATTGTTGCAGAAAGATAGGAGGGGTATTGCCTTGGTACCCACTGGTGCTCAGAGTAAAACCTGCTTGTGATGATGCACAAACCTGCCCTTCTTGTCAGCTGTTTTTTCAGGTTACGTTCACCCATGACTATATTCTGAGTTTTATGATGATAGCTCTTCTATCATTCTTTTTTGCCCATGGGGGACCAAGGAGATACCTTTCAGCTTAGGAATGCCAGGTGTCAAGACATGGCATCCCAAATCAATTAACTTTCCTTTCTCCCCTATAAAGTGGGGGTAAAGATACTCTAGCACTCTTGTAAAATATTTTGACGTCCACAGATGAAGATTGCCATGTAAATCTTGGGTATCAATAATAGTTACTATATGGAGAGGAAGCACCATATTTATTTGGATACCACACATACTCGTTCCCATGAAAATCAGAAGTTGTATGTTGGGGTGTGGGTCTCAAAAGAAGAAAGGGATTTCTGAACAGCATTGATTAAAAGCATATTTGATGTATGGCTAGGTAACCTTCTTCATGTAGGCCTACCATAATATCCAGTTGTCCTATCCTATATCCCTAGTCTTGCTGAGTCAGTCTTACAGCATATGTGAATACATGCAACCGTGATAGGAACAAAGCAGTGTTATGCAATGTGTTACTTGTTCTATTACATTACTTATTGTCAAGTCTTTTTTTCTGTATTCTGCCTTCCCAAAACAAAGTGTTTGCCTTGTTCAGGAGCATGCAGTATACGAATAAATATGGTCTCTATACAAGGTCAATATAAACAGCTGAATTGCTCCAGCCAGTGCTGTCATGGAGAAGCAGTGCTTCTCGCAGCCTGGGTATCAGACTAGTGAAGAAACAGTTAATGCTTGTCAGACCCTCATCCCATCAAAATCAAATTTATTTAAAACCACCTGCTACTTTATGTCACTAAGATACACACAGGTACCATGAAAGGAAGTGAGCTTTCCCCCCTCATGTAATGTTCCTCTTTTTGCTGGCACTGCAGCACACCCAGGTTCTCTTCCTTACCTGGACAGTAATGGGACAGTCAATGTTCTTTCTGTAGAAAACTGCTTGCATGTCAAAAATGGCATTGACAGTGTCTTGCTGGACAGCACAGCGAACTTTCTGATTCTCACATTTAACGATCACGTACGGGTCTGCTCCTGAAACAGTGAGAAAAATCTGTATTGGGACTTGGAGTGTCAATTTTCACTTGGAATAGCTGAGAAACTGCCCCAGACTCAGAGAGACACAGGAGTGAGTCAGAGGGAACAAGGGTCTCCTGCCTGCAGAAGCAACCAGGCTTGGGACTTCAGTAGATGGTAAGTCAGAAGGCAAGAGAGCTCAGGCTTTGGGAAAACCCTGTCCTGTCACTGGCCCATAGCAAGAGGAGGTCACTTACCGCCCTGTGCTCCACCCTTGGAGACTGAATCCTTCCATCTTCAGAGCTTCTGGCTACTTCTGCCGAAAAATGTTTGGAAAATGACACTACAGATGGCTCCTACTCAACTCATCTATGCAAGCAGCACCTCTCCAAGTTTCATAATGCCTGTTATATAAAAACTTTTTCCATGCCTGGAGGTGAACAAGTTCAGCCATGGCTGCCTTGAGAGTTGAGGTAGTGGGAGGAAAAGGTGCAATACTTTTCCCCTATACATCATCACCAAGTGCAGCCTCAGTCTGAATAATGGAAATCTAGTATCTAAATGCCCACAAAGCAGGCCCAAAGGCTTGCACAGCAGTAGCATCATCCTCCCAAACTTCTGTTACGGCATTTGCATTGCTACTCCCATGCTTGTAACACACCACTGGTCTGCTCACTGAGCCACACTGGCTGGATGGAAGGGAGGGCAGGGAAATGCGAAACAGAGGAAGGAGAAAACAGGATCTAAAGCTTTCCAAAGTATGATAAGAGTTTGGTCCAAAGTCCCGAGAGAAGGTCTGATGAGTTGGTAATCAGTGTATTGCTCATTCCTCAATAATCAAGAGAGAGGGCTCACTTGAAGGAGTCACATGAGTTTTGGGAGTAGTAAAAAGTCCCAGCTTGCTCAATGCTTTCTCTCTTGTCTAAGTGCAAGGCCAGCCTGCAAGGGTTCAGATCAGCAGCTAGTTCATGGAGACCAAGAGCCATTTTTGACCTAGTGAGAATCCTAGCTATGCCGTTCTAGCTGCCACCATGACAGCTTCTCCTGCCTCAGTGGGGGCCAACCTGTATGGCAGACATGACACAAATTAGTCTTGCGCTTTCCCCGATTGCCACACCAGTCCCTTTCCTCTGCCCAATCTGCTGCTCTGCTTTCTCCTTCCTGCCCTATCTCCTACTGTGCTGCCTGTTCCCTCCCCAATCCGCTGCCTTCCACACACACAGGATGCTCATGCCACTTGCAGCATGCATGCTAACACACATTGACCACCTTTGCCCTACCATACTTACACAACTGACAAATGGTCTTTCTGTCAGCCTGCCACAGAGATCAAGTTGCATGAAAAGATAGGACTGGGGCCAAGACCAAAAAGCAGACAAAAAGGATCCCAGGTGGAAAAGCAGAGGCTTAATGGGGCATTTCACAGCCATGACATTCCCCTTTGTTGTGTCACTGTGCAGAAGGACCAGGGGAGAGGTGCAAGGGGCAGGGAATCATAATGCTACTGTGGCCTCACCTGCCCGGTCCTGCCTGCCTGCAGGCAAAGGCTGCATATAAAGTAACTAATAGCAAGTACTCAAATAATAGCATGTGAATAAGAATAAGATACAGAGATGTTTTAATTGTCAAAGACAGTGATGTTCTCCTTCTGTCCCTGCAACAAGAAGAACGGTCACTATGGTCCTCACCATGCATCATGAAGGAGAACTCTCCTGCTCCCCACGCCTTTGAATGCCTAGAAAAAGTCCTTCCCTTTGCCTTTCACCATAAAGCAGGAGCCCATTTGTCATCCTGCACTGCTTAAAAGAATATTTGCAAAATGAATGGGCTGGCACTGCTATTATTAGGAAGCCTGCGGAAGTTCAAAGTAAATCAAAGGTGATTTATACTTGGTCATCTACATGAAGAACAGCTTTGCTAACCTTACAGCTCCATTAAATAAAAGGATACAGTGCCCACATTTCTCAACATTCATCTCTGCATAAGAGCTAGGCATGCACCCAGTGCTCATCAAAAGAAGAAAAATATTATTCATGTCATTTTTACAGATGGGAAACAGAAAGCACAGAGAGGCGAAGCAACTAACCCTTCCGCCAAAGCCACAAGCAAAGAGTGATAGCGCTGAGAAAAGAAGCAATGCCTCCCGATTTCTAGTCTAATACATCCACGAGGCCACAATGCCTCATCCCCTTCTGGTCTGGCATATTCCTGCCTCACCTCTTCTAGGCATCTTCCCGGTTCATGCAACAGTCTTTAAAATGAAACCATGAGCCTTCTCATCAATCCTCTAACTACTGATGCCAAAGTCTGTGTTTGAGCGTAAAATTACATACTGAACTTTGTATGCCGGATTTAAATAGCTGGGCAGAAGGGTTGAGCATCTTACAATTCCTACTGAAGGCCACAGGAGGAGTGCTCAGAAACTCTAAAATTTAGACCACTTTGCTTCACATCAAATACAGAGAGGCCCAGCCCAGGCCTTGGAGCGTGAAGCTGCTGGCCTGCATCCTCTGTGGTAGAAGTTCAAGGTCTAGTACAATGATTCCCACAGGAAACAGTTTTGTATCAGAAGATACAGTTTTGCCAACCCTAAAACCCTGATAGGAATGTGTCAGTCTTGATGACACTTTCTATGGGAAGGCATTAAGAGAATATTGTTTTGGCTTTCCCATTTCATTCTGATAATGTTGAAATACTGGATCTCAGAAAGGTAAAACATCTTATAGTGAGGTCATCACTTTGATTCATTTCAATCTGAAGATTATATTATAGTGGAATATGTATGTTGACAGTATATTAATAGGGCATATTTAATATTGCCTGCCTACTTTGACATAATCTAGATGAACTATTTTGACATAATTTAAAATATTCCCTTTTATAGAGATGCATGGTTTTGTCGTTTCCAAACCAAATTGTTTTCAGAGCTGACTTTCCATGGTAGGTTTTGTAATTTTGACTTCTTGTTTTAATTGGTCCCAAAAACAAATCTTGAAACATCAGAATTTCCCCTGGAATGGGACAGCTATTTTCTGATCACCTCAAATTAGGACCGAGGCACTATATTACTTTTCCATTTCAACATATGCATTGTATAGGTTTCCTTCTGGGATCACATTACTGGATCCAATTTTTAATGAAGGCATACCTAGCAAAGGCAGATATCTATTTGCCAGACTTCCTCCTTCCCACATAAAATGCTTTCACCTAATCCACTGATTCTTGATGATAACCCTTTTATAAGCAACTTCTCATCATCTTTATTAAACGGTGTCTCTTCTAGAATAAGGCCTGTCTGGATGTTGATATTTTTCTGCCCCACAAACGGTTGTTTGCTGGGCTTTGCTCAAAGAGCTGGACGTACGAATGCCATTTTCTTTTAGCCACAGATTTCAGCGACTGTTACTATTTAATAATTGATTATCACATATGATTTCCCTAGAATATATCCACCTGGTCCAAGAACAAATGCCAACATCTCACATAAGCCAGAAAATGGCTGCTTCTGAAACAGAAAGATCCAATGTGACTTAAGAAAGAGGACCAGGCTTTCATACATCTGTATTCTGACTAAACCTGGCTATCACTGTAATAGGGCTGTTGCCCTGACAACATATAACACTTACTGCAGAAGGGAGCAGTTTATTGGCTACTTTAGTAAATGATTATTTTGGTGTCACTAAATATATTGATTTAGCCTGTGGGACACGGAGTTACACCAGGCTGTGCTACAAGCGACAGGAAAACCCACCCTTTGCAAAGAGATCTTGAAAATGGACTGGATCCAAGTCAGAGGGGGTCTTTAAAAAACAGTGGCAAGTACTGCAGCCTTATGCAAACACCAGAGCAAGACTGCAGAGCAGATTGTTCAGAGCAAGCGCAAGGTGCAAAGGAACAGAGAGAAATACACCAAATTCTCAGTTAATGGGCATCTCTGCCCTGGCACAGAGAACTGTTAACCAAGATAATTTATTGAGCAAAAGAAGCAGGAAAGCTAGCACGTGCAAGAAACTAAATAAACCTGTGTGCATGCTGCAGAAATCAAGAATAAGTAATTAAAAAAAAAAAAAAAAAAAAGGATGAAAGGTGCCAGTGCAGCCACGTTCAAGTTTGAGATGCCAAATTCTTGACTTCATCAGGAAACACAATAAGAACATAAGAAGTACCCACGTAGCCCAGGGCCCCGTGTCTCAGTGTCTCACAGTGTCAGAGGATGGGCGCTAAGGGGAAGAGCACTTATGCAGGGCTGATCGAGACTGATCTGCAGTTTCCAGAAGAAAAATGATTCAAAAGAGATGTGATGCCCAAAGATATGTGACAAGACAAGATGCTTTCCCTAAAGCTTTAAAGGGTCTGACTGTGCTCTCCCTTTCCCTTGGTTTATTCATACCTGTGCATCATAAGTGCACAAGTTAACCCTACTGAAATGGCAGCATTATCACACCCACTTTACGCAGGTGTCAGTAACCAGAGAAGATGCAAGGCGGTGGAGGGGGACTCAGAGACCCATTCCTCTGGCAGTTTAGGTTTGAAAGTCACACCTGCAGAGCAACCCCAGTCACGCTTCCATGACTGATGCCTCATCATAGAAAGGACATGGCAAATCCAGGAAAGGATAATGCCAGGGCGGAAATGAAGCTGCAATCTAATATGAAAGCAACTACACCGAGAGAGGAGATGCTCACCGCAGTCTCTATATGACTTTGTCAAGAGATTGGATAAGAATCAGCTGAAAAGTGTGATCAGGTCATTGTTTCTTGGGGATCTCCTCTGAGAAATCAGCAGTCATATTCTTTGCTGTTGTACACGCCAACAGAAGCTTTCTGCGTGATGTGGAAATGGGTTCTGCCATTGCTCAGTCGGGTAAAACTGGACCAAATAAAAACTGGGCAAAGCCGGGGAGACGTGTCACTTTGTTCTTCACAAATGAAATGCCTCTGGGCTTGCAGTTGCTTAGATTGCTCTTTGCAACGACGACTGCTTTGTTCTGTGTTTGACCAACCTAAACCTGGTTCGGGGGTGGGATGGGCAGCCACCACTGCAACGTAAGCAATACGTAGGTAGAGGAAAGTGCCCAGAAGGGTGTTAGCCACTTGGCAAGGAGGCCACGTTTTGGAACTGGCTCTGAATGCCTCCCTGGGAAATGTTTTCTCTCTCTCCTCCCCTCACCAGAGGCATTTCTTGCACCTTCACTCTTTCTGTTCATCACATCACTATTAGGGAGAGGCATTAAAAATACTGGGTTAGAAAAAGAGGGAGCTGTTAAAGACAAGACTGAAACTTGTGAATCCCATATGGTGCTTCACTGAAAACATGTCAAAGCATGGAGGCTTATTTGCTCTGAGAAATCAGCTGTGATGAAATGACCCTGACACAGTAACTGGGACAATTTTACAGATGGACTTGGGAAAACCAGAGGGGAAGGAAGGGGGAATAAAGCAAACAGCTCTTCTTCATCCCCTTGCAAATCTGCCACCATAATCGGCTTGGAGATTAGTTGGCTACATCTCAGCACAAGTTTACTCAAACACTGGATGCTTCCAAAAGGAGCAGCAAATATGCATCTGGTAGCTGACGGGCCAGACTGAGTGGTTAACCTCATTAGCTGCAGAAGATCAGTCACTTTTCTGGACAGGACAGCTCATCTGCAGCAGCAGCAGCAAGTAGAGCCATCAGAGCAAATGTCTTTAAAACAAACGAAGCAGCCTTCCTCTGGCAGGAGGAAACATCTGGAGGATAACTAAATCATGAAGAAAGCCACAGAGCAAACATGCTATGGATAAAGCTCTACTCTGCTTCAGTTTTTGAGTACCTTTCTCAGAAATATGTCTTTGACTCTCAGATATTAGAGACAGGCTTGACGCAGTGAACTTTACATCCGAATCTAAACTCCCCCCTCAAATTTAAGGAGATTTAAATCAGGTGTTTCAGTGACAGCACTGTGAGAACTAGTCCTAACCATGACTGCTTATCCCAAGTAAGGATTTAAGGAGACCCCCCCATGATAACATTATGGAGTGTGAATTTGGCTAGAAATTGTGTGAGCTGGAGAGAAGTACAGCAACCTCTGCATGTTCAGAAGAATCTCATTGACATTCATGACCATCCATACCGTCTCTCCACCCCAAAGGACCCTAAAACTGGCTTATACAAAACCAACAGCTGATATTTTCAATCTACGTGTAGCATATGGAAGTAGAGGGTGGGGAAGGAAGAAGGTGGCTAGGGACACTACAAAGGAGAGAATGAAAAGCCCTCAACCTGGGTTAATAAGCATTAACAAAAAGTAATGGGTAAAAACAGGAAAAGAAGAAGGTCATTGTGAAAGGCAAGGTCTCAGTGATCAGGAAAAGTAAAGTAATCTGTGTATAAGGAGGAACCAACCTTCAACAACATTTAGAGCATAGACATGCTTCCTCTGAGCACCGGACATGCACGTCCACTTGATCTACTTATTTTCCTCTTGAATAATTGTACTGAGTATACCTAATGCTAGGGAAAACCCTCACTTATCATTCCTTGTTGCTGCTTTCCCTTGCTGTCCCCTAGTACTGATTAGTGAGAAAGCTGTTATGGCTTATTGCCTCTGAAGTAAAATCCATACCGTTATGCTCCAGGACCAATGGGGAAAGTTAAGGATTGTGGACAATGATCCAAAGGACTGCGGCCCACGCTGGACCTGGACTCCTCCCACGAGAAAGCAGATTGAAACTCACTGAGAAACCCGGTCTTTCCAATTGCCAACCCCTACTTCTCTCTGGGAGCGGTATGAAAGACTGATTCCTTGGTTTGCTTGTTGAACGGAAATATAAATATATATATATTTGAAAAGTTTGAAAACACCTGAAATGTCAACTTGAAACAAACTGCTGTTGTTTTCTGGCAAAGTGAATAACCAAAAAAAGAAAAAAAGGTATTTCAAGTTCAAGAAAGAGGTGCCTTTCATTTGGGGTTTTACCCATTCACATAAGTAAATTTGGCCAAGTTCAAAATGGCACGTTGTTTCACTTAATAAAAATCGGCATGTTTAGTTCTAAAAAAAAGTCTAACTGAACAGGTTTTGTTTTCAATTTTTTTTCCTGTTTTTCTCCAGTCAAGACATTTCATGAATTTGGAACATATTTGCAAATAGATTCAGTTATCCCTAATCTGCATTTTATAGTGGATGAAATATTTGATTAGAAAATGTTGCCCAGCTCTCCATAATACATACCCCTGTAGGTTCCTTACACTTTTTAATGTTTTTCTTGTTCAATAAATATAAATTACCTGTTTTTCAAAGTAAGCCCCCATCCCAGAACTAGTTGTTGCTAGCCTTAAAATCAAAACGGAGAAAGATACGACTCAGATCAAGAACCACAGATTTTGTAGATAGTTCCTATTAGTTGCTGATTGTAAGTCCCTGTTGTACGTTACTGACAGTCACAATGAGACAAATCACATTTTGCTTCCTGAGCTGAAGCCTATATTTTGGCAGCTACAGGAGTTAGTTTTAATAATCTTGCCAACACTGTAACTGTGTTAGGAATTGCAAAATGGTAGAAACCAATTCCCTTTCCCTCCTGCTTTACTTTAGGGAACATTGGAAGAAAATGATTAAGGAATCTGAAAACAGGTGGGAACAAATCCCTTAAAACCAACAGTAGTTTTTGAGGGAATGAACAAGACTTTTTTTTAAAATCACTGTTTTTTACTGTTCTTGTCACCATATCTCCCTTTGGTCTTCTCTATCCATCCAGCCAGTCTGCCTGTCCCTCCAAAACAAGGCTACTTGTACATCTGAAGTTTAATCACACAAAATGTCATTATAGCTGTGCAAGAAAAAACCAAGTAAAGCAATTTCCTAGCCGCCCCCTTCCTTGTCCCCCGAAAAGACAAAAGGGTTAGCATGAATGGTTAGCAAGAAGTGCATTGTGCCATAAGGGACGTCACTAACGGTTTCTGTAAGAGGATGGGGACAGAATTCTACGCAGCAACCTGCTTGTGATCAGAAGGTTAGGAATGCGATTCAACACGGCTCTCGCTGACATTCATTACTGCCGACGCTTCTTGACCCTCTGGGATACCAGAACCCCCTTTACAAAACCAGCAGCGGGTGTCTTCAGTGGTACAACACACCATGTAGGTCACGTGTGGCAACGTTTTTTGGCTGGAGTGCCGAAAAACCCACAATGTCTACCTTGGAAGGTGCCAGAGTGCTGACAAGCCAGAGCCCAGAGCAGCTGTTTGCAGCCTCCCGGCTGCAGCCGGCCCACAGAGCCCAGTTTGCTTGCAGCGGGGCTTGCAGCCTCCCAGCCGCCTGCTGGGAGCAGCCTGGGCTCCGTGGCTGGCAGCAGCTGCTTGGAGCCTGGGCTGGCGGTGGTGTGCCGAGCAAAATGCCCTGGCGTGTCATGCTCGGCATGCGTGCCGGGGGTTGCTGACCCCTGATGTAGGTTATGGCCATTGTGGGAGTAGGGTAAGGGTGGAGAAGGCTGGGTTTAAGAGTCTTGTTTTGCAGTTCTCCTACAAGTCAGACTGTAATTACTGCTTCACTTTAAGGGGTTACAGCAAGTGAGCTCCTAATCCCAAACCAACCAAATCTCTGAAGTGTTCTCTGGAGCAAATGCATCCTAGAAGCAATTGTTTCAGTAGCTGTATTGGTTCCCTGGTCTTTCTCCCTACCAACTACTTAGTGCTAGTTGCCTCTGCTTGTTTCTCCTTTGATGATCATGGGACAGAACTTAGTTTAGTTGTACCAGATGGAGGAGGATGCAGAAGGTACAGGGCAAAGGATGGAGGTGGGACAAGTCAATGAATTAGCACTTGGTGTCATGCACCACTCAGCTTCAAGACTGTTCCCTTGATACACACAGACATACAACAGTTGATGCCATACGAGTCCTGTCACCTCCCTGTGCCTTGGTGTACCAGCCCAAGATGGTTGCAATCTTACAGTAATTGTTTCACAGACATATTAAAAGTGAGTGCTTTCAAGTCCTTGGATGAACTGTAGCTAGGTAGGTGTTCAGTGTCACACACCCCATCACAGGGAGCCCTTCCTAATGACCTCTCAGTGGACATTTTTCATTGACAGAATGGACAACCCTGAATGAAGGAAGGGACGTAAGCTGAAGCCATTACTGTGACTTTCTGGCTAATCCCCACCACACAGTTATCAAATTGACCGCCTATTAGTCACCATCTAGGCCATCACAGCTGACATTTGGCTCTTGTTTTGTGCTGCCTCCTTAACCCTGGTTCTTCTTTTGTCCATATAAAAGCCTATTCCAGTATAACAGGGCTCCAGAAAAAAATAATACAGTCTCCCCAGACAGAATTTGCTAAGGTTTAAATTTTCAGTTCCTTAGAATAATTTGTGATCATTTGCATATCAAATCAGCAGGGCTTTGCAGAAGCGTTAGCAGCCAACAATTCCTACTTCTCTACAGACATTCTCATTACTTACCACCGTATCTGTCTTGCTTTTGTAGGCCCTCCACAGAGTGAATTTTAATTTGGGTGACTCTGCGAGGGTAACCACATAAGAGGCTCCAGCATGTCCATGTAGGCTTATCTGACTTCAGCTCTCTGAAAGAACAAAGTTATGCAATTTTGATAGGGGTAAAGCTTTGGTGTTGAAAGCAAAATAGCAGAATGGTGAATGTTGGCCTTTCCAAAACATCTACATTTGCTGTTCTTTTCCTGTATGTCACCTGGGGTGGTTTGTGTTTACAGGAATAACCCAGACTTACATGAACAGAAAAAGTTATAGCATCTCTTGCATGGCAGCTGCATGTGGACAACAAATTTTCAAGACATCAAAAGCTTGAGAGAGTCCAGAGAAGAGCCACGCGCATGATCAGAGGTCAGGAAAACAGACCTTACGATGACAGGCTGAGAGCCATGGGGCTCTTTAGCCTGGAAAAGCGCAGGCTCAGGGGTGATCTGATGGCCACCTGTAAGTTTATCAGGGGTGCTCACCTGGATCTGGGAGAACGTTCGTTCACCAGAGCACCCCAAGAGATGACAAGGTCGAATGGTTATAAACTACTACAAGACGACTTCAGGCTGGACATAAGGAAGAATTTCTTTACTGTCGGAGCCTCCAAGGTCTGGAGCAGCCTCCCATTGGAGGTGGTTCAAGCACCTGCATTGAACACCTTCAAGAGCAAACTGGGTGCTTATCTTGCTGGGATCCTATGACCCCAGCTGACTTCCTGCCCTTTGGGTGAGGGGCTGGACTCGATGATCTTCTGAGGTCCCTTCCAGCCCTAATGTCTATGAAATCTATGAAATCTATGAAAAACAATATCAAAGCAAAACAAAGATATAATGGACCTAAGTTTATTTATACACTGGTTTATTTCAATTGAGTTGTTCCAGATCTATGCTGGGGTAAATGACAGACGAGCCAAATCCAACTACTCTAAAAGGCCCAGTCTAGTTGACTTAGGGGAAGCGTGTGGTTTGGCCTAAGACAGTGGTAATGGGGCTGGGCTCTTTCCATCTCAAGATCCCCACATTCAAAGTCACTTGGTTGGTAATTATGCTGTCGGATGGTTTATCAGCGGGAAATACATCTGGTGATCTGTTGTGCCCCAAATTAAACACAAGTCATCACCAGCATATATTACCACTCATCTTAAAAATGTCACAGTAAAGAGGCTGTTGGCTGTAGAGAGGACAAAGATAAAATGGGCCACGGAAATGCTTAATTTGTCAACCCCTGGCATTGAAGTGGCCTCCTCGAGACCAGGACATTGTGGAGGAAGCTGTCTCCACTTTGCTATTTCCACGTGCTTTGTGAAATATACCTACCCTGACTGGTTTAAGAGCTCCTGCTTATTACAGAGACCTCATCACAGTCTCCTGGTTTGCAGATGAAAATATTTGTGGGTACAACTGACATCATTGACATATCCACTGTTCCAAGTTGTGGGAAGAAGATGACAGATCAGGAAATGATATAGACTCCTACCCCCAGACATATTAGCACCCCAAAATTGTACCTCTACAATACGGGGATTGAGCAGGGAATCAGAATGGCCAATCTTGGCTGCCTGCTCTTAATAACAGAGCTAAATAACAGTGGTCTGATTTCCAGAGGTGGTGAGTATCCACAACTCCTAGTGAAGCAAAAGGGGATGAGAGCACTGAAAATCCCAGGAGACTAATTTTGATCAAGTTGTCAAGAAGAATCACACATCTGCCTTACAGGTAAGTGGTATATTGAGGGTAACCACTTCTGTGGGGCAGAACAGGAGGAAGTGGATGAAGGGTCCATGTTGTATAAAATACAAGGTACCTAAGTTTTGATGGTTCGTCTGTAAAGAGCCTCAAGATGAACTGAGAAACAACACCAGGAAGGAACGTTGTCGGAATGAGGACGTAGCGGCCTTTCTGAAGGAGCTTCTTTAGGAACACGGTGCGTGTGTTGATGTACGTGGATGTTGCCACTCTCTCTTGTATTGTCAGCTTGTGGATTCGGTATTCTCTGTTGTCCTCCACCTATAATCACAAGGAATGAGAGACATTGGATGCTTGTTTTGGATGCACGCTTTTTGTACACTGCTTGGTCCTGGTTTCTGGTGATAAGTGAATTCTTTTACAGTGACATGAAATCACAAAAGAGGAAAATCAGTTTTTGGAGCTGGTTAAAGATTCTAAGGTAGGATGGTTCAGACAACCATCACCAAATGGACAGACCACATTTTCAAAAGGCTGAAGTTAAAATACATAGCATAAATTTAGAGCATGTCATCCAAAGGTCTCACAGTCCATTGCAAGGATTAAGCATCTTATGCCCGTAACAGAGATGGAGAAAATGAAGAGCAGTCAGGAAAAAGTGACTTGCCCCAGGTCAAACAACAAGGGAGTAGCAGAAAGCTAGCCACCCAGTCCAGTGCTCTGAACCCAGTGCCTCCAAAATAATGTGTGGGGAAGATATTTTGTGAACATAATGTCATGTATGTTATGCATATGTCCAACTATAAGTGTGGTGGAAGCTGCTTTAATTTCAAAGGTACAATTGCAAGGAAATCAATAAGAGCATACATCAACAGGTGCAGGCGCAAAACTGGAGCTGCAGAACTGTAAGATTAGCAGAAGGATTACCTGGGCACTCATGCACACGCACATCTGTGTGCGCTTAGCTGCACTGCATGCTTGTGTAAGCAGAGTGCCAAAAACACCCACAACCTCAACTTGAGATGTTGGCATGCCAGAGACGGATGGCGGGGATGCTGCGAGGGGCTCGATCCTTGCTGTGGCAGCTCAGCCCTAGCCCCTTCCCCAAGGCACGTGTGCCAAGCCAAATGCCTTTGCATGTCACACTCTGGCACATGTGCCAGGGGTTGCCTATCCCTGCTTTCTACAGTATCATTTAAATATACATATACTCCTCCAGTTACTTAGATCCCAAAGATGGAACTTTCTTTACAAATATAACTCTCTTTGCTTCGGTCAAGCAGACTTTGGCCTGTTTACCTTCACATCCAGTTAATTAGTGCATCTGATTGAACATTTCCAAACTAGTTTACTGCCCAACAGGGGAAGGATTGAAATACTTCTTGAAAACATATTCTACTTTTCAATTCTCTTCACTGAATGCATTTATTAAATAGGCATGGAGACGGAACAGATGAAACATTTTCTGTAAGGATGAATGATTTCATGGTACCTCTAATAGGTGTTGTTAATGTAAAATGATCAAATTTACATGCGCTGAATGGGAATGCTGATTTGCTACATACGGCTCAATCACATTTTGTACTGATCTTTGTGCTAGGGACTAGGTTTATGCCGTGTCAAGCTGACTTTTGACTCCCACAGTAATAAAATAACAAAATACTGCTGGACAATGGACATCCTTATAACCTTTCTAATTACTGAAAAAAATCTAATGGTAGAAAAGAAAATTCACATGTACTGCAGTTCTGGTAAACTCTCTTGCAAATGCCATGGTATGCTATGTTTACTCTCCACTTACAGGAGGCTAACTTTCTAACAAGAAAAATGTTTTTTTCTCCCTAAATAAAGCAATTACATTTTTTAAGGAAATGTCATTTTGGACAAAATCGGAAACAACAATATTTATCTGCTTTGATTCCACCCCCAATCTTCTTACTTGTTTCATTCCTTTTCTTCCTTCTTTGGGCCCCCTTTATTCTTTTTTTATTTTAGTGCTGAATGCAGTAGAGCAAATGATATTCTAGACTTGTCTTTCTTTTTTCCTGTCTGTTAGTTTTCTTTCTATTGCCTTGTTGCTTTTGAAAACTGTCTCAACTTTTCAGAGTAGCAAAAAGGAAAAAAGAAAAAAAAAAGAAAACAATTTGGACTCTATTTGGTCAGCTTGTAATCCATCTATTAGGTGATCAACTGTTATCCTATTCTGGTCAGCTTAACCCCCTGAAAAACCATTAATAAAAAAGGTGTGCAGGTCCTCCTTTTTTAGACTGCTGCTTTTGTGCCTTAGTTTGAGAGCTAAAATGGTAACAGTGGATTCATCAATAGATTTACAGGGACTCGAGGTGGAACAGGATCTGCCTTTGTTCATTCCACTGCACTTATCAGTCTCTATGAAAACAGAAGACAGAAAAAGGAAAGGGAAAGATTAAAAAAAAAATTTCAAATCTCCCGCCATTTCAAATATTTGTTTTGGTGAAATGTAGGAAAACATCTCATTCCAAAACCTGCAAAATGAAAATTATTTTAAAAATTCTGTATTTTTTAAAAAATGTCCCAACCACCACTAGCATTTTGTGAACTGCTGTATAATACGATCATCATAAATGCCATGCTGGAGACTGCCAGTAGATGGCATGGCAGTGTACTGGCTTAATGGGCATGTTCATGTCTCCAAGTGGCTTGTGGCTGGGGCTTGGCCTTTGAGGCTGAAGGTGTCCAAGGGCAGCCATCGTATTTGTACCCATGTGCGGTAATGGTGTGGGGATTTTGCTGAGAAGTGCGCAGTTAGATCCCACTGAGTGAAATAGGCACCTGCCTTCCCAGTATCCCAGAGCTGAGATGAAGCTGCATTTGGGAGCAGGATTCCTGAAACCCCACCAGGTCCGAATGAACATGCAGGTGACGGCCTACCTTGAAGATTTCAAAGCCAGTAGGGAAGTTATCCCCTTTCCCATCCTTCCTGTACATGCGCCGGTCCTGTTGCTGCAGTGAGATCAGCACTTTGTCCTCAGCTTTCTTGATATCGAAGACATACTAGCAAGGGCGAGAGGGGAAGAGACACGGGACAGAGAACAACCTGTTAGGAACAGGACCTCTTCCAAACTGCATGTAAGGCATTACTAAGGAAGACTAGATATGGAAACAGGGTTGTCCACAGAACGAGGGGTCTATATCGAGGATGTGTCCTATGAAAGTCCTAGTGAGAACTTAATTATAATGGTAGGAATTTTGAAACTGCTAGTGTCACAGATCACGAAGCCAGGGAATCATCCAAGCATCATCCAAGAGCTGTTGACGTACAATGAGAGCTGATGTCCTCTGAAAGCAAAAATAAAAAAGATGAAAAAAGGAAACGAGATAAGAATAAAAATGAAACAAAGTCATGCTGGGTCTCTGTTTATTTGGACCTGTTTTTTTCCAGGTATTTTTATATGAATCGTGACCTGCAAATGAAGAAAGGGTTTCTGTTTTATGAAGTAAATAGAAAGCCTGAAAAGGATTTTGGCTCCACATCCCAATTAGTCTTCCAATGTCAGGAATCCTATTTTGCTCTGTCCTGGATTTGTGAGAGAGCTTTGGAAGAGCCAGAGAAATGAAGCAAGAGGGAATTTTTCATCTTTAACCAAGTCATCCTATCGCAACCATTTAATGGGCATTTGAGTAGAACTGGCGTTAGTAAGACCAAACAAAACTTAAAAGCATTTTATATAGTATTTGTAAAGGCATTTCCTCTCTCAATGAATCAGACTTTGGTTGCTTTTTACTCAAGCTGTCACTATTATCCCAGTTCACTAGCGACTCGGAGCCTTCAGAGAAAGCAGGGCAGACAAGGCCAGCATTTCTAATTCATAAAGATCAGAGTACTTTTTATATCATAAAGCATCCAAAGGTGCAAAGCTGATGTTCTTTTCCCCTTCAGAAACTTCTTTAAGTTCCATTTTTTTCTTGCTCTTGCAACTAATGGACAAAACGAAGTTGCAGGACATTGGCGGAAAGGGAAAATGGCACCCCATCATGTTAAGCTTAGGCAGATTTATGTCCTCCAACCCCTCAAAACCTTTGAGTGTGGAGCTAATGAAAAACAGCAGCAAATTCTCAGTGGAGGCCAGCTGTGTGCTGGGCTCACCATGTTTCACGTTTTAAGCAGACTGCTAGAAGACTTGAACTAGTCTTGCCGGAAATACAACCTCTGGGATGGTTAGTATTTTCCCACCAGGGGCTGCTGGTGAGCCCTGCTTGCTGAGCGGGCCACGAGATGACCTCTGCTGCAATCGTGCCCCCTTGTCCTGCGATGGCTCCCTCCCTCTCTCCCTTCACTCCTTACCCATGTGCTCCAGGGCAGCATCACTTAAACTGTGATGAAATACCAATCTCTTGTGGCGGAGGCTCAAGCACAGCTGCCTCGAGAAAATCAATTCCTTCCCAGGCCCCTAAATATTCTCTCTTTCCGTTTTGGCTGTTTTCACTCAGGAATCAACATTTATATGGATGATGTGATAGCCCTGGCTCTCAAAGGGGCCCAGCTAGTCTGCAGAGTTGCTCTTTACACAGCGGTGAAGCATCTGTCAGTCTTCACTGAGAAATAATTTCATTCCCAGGTCAGGAACCTCAATATTTCCCAAGATTATCTGATCAACCAAACAAAGCCCAGGTTCCTGTGTGTGGCTGCTACCTGGCTTTCTATGAGGGCTGTATCTTGTGTGTGATGTCAATATTGGGATAAAAAGCACAGGGACTGATGAGAGGACTTGCTTCTAGAATATCCCAAAAAACACCTTGTCCCCAAGGAGGGACAATATTCAAGATAAAGATATCTAGAGACAGAATAGGAAGAGGAAAACACATAGCTGCATCCACATCAATGAGTTAAAACACCCGCTACGCCACACAATGTTGGTAAATCATATGATCAAGTACCACATTTGTGGTATGTGTAGTGATTGTGCAGAATTGAAACCCTGAGCGCTCAGGAATGTCTCCCTGTGACTGTGGGCACCACTGGTTTGCAAACACTTCCACTACACCGATAAGACGTTAGCAAGCAAGAAGAACGAGCAGCTGGCTGTGGGCCAGCGTGCGTATTCTGGGCTATCAAAATACTTGAATACTCTGATTTTGTAGGGGGAGTGGAGTGCTTACCAACCCTACTGAAATACATTTACTTCACAGGATGCCTTAGAATTAGACAGCTCCCTCTCGGAGGATAGCAACCGTCATAATCTCTAAACTACTGTAGCATGTGCCAGTGGGACGGTAATTTAATTTTGCCTTAAGATAACATAAAGATATCCCAGCACTGCTGTTAGCAACCTTTTAGTCAACCAGCCTAGAGACAGAGCCTTAATAAAAGAGCTCTTTTCACTGTATCTGGCACGACTCTCAACTAAACATTAGGACCTCTTTCTTTCTTTTTAGCAGCTAAACATGTAAAAATGAGACCTGCACAAACACTGGGAAAATACCCAGAATCCTAATGAGGAGCAGCCAGCCTTGTTAACTGAATAAATTCACAGGAGCACGAGTCCTGTTGAAGAAAGACGTTTATCACTGACAGAGGAGTAAAGATATGGTTCTCTGCCTGAATGAAAGGACAAACCAGGAATTACAGATGATTCCTAGCCTGAGCTGTGAAGATTGCAGCTCTGCGCTTGCCTGCTATGAAAATGGGGGGAGTGCTGGTAGACGCGGCCCAACTAAGTGGAGAGGAGGCACAAAAACCTTTTCAGCAATGGGGAAGATGCAACAAATGGAGAAGTCAATTTTTGAAGTAATACCGTGAACATTATATGCCGAGCTCCTGTTGACAGTAATGGAAGCTTTGTGTCTCATGCTGCCCGCCCTGGTGCTGAAAACATCTAACAGAAAGAGCTGCAGAGCGAGGAGGTGGGGTAGAAAGTGAGCGAGCAGGGTTGGAAATGGAACCTGGCCTATAACTAGGTCATTCTCAGCTGCATGGTTCAGGTTCAGAAGAGCCAACAATGAGTCCTGGACAAATCCTTAAACAGTTCGAAAAGGTACTGAAGAGGCTGCAGAAGCACAAAGGCTGTTTCTACAGTGAAACAATAAAAATGCCCAACAAGTTTCAATTCAGGAGCCACTGTTCATAGCAACTATTCCCCACTTGGCACTGCACAATGTGGCAAGATTCAGTCTGTGTAAACAGGTTCCCACCTGGGGGTTTTGTAGGAAGGTGGCTTGGTTATCGAAGCATCCTCCGGAGCGGTTTAGCAATGGTTCTGAATTCTTTGTCCAAGCCCCACGCACCATTCTCTTTTTCCAAGTCTTGTGGATACTAAAGCAGGAAGTGTTCATAATCCGGCACACGTCAACATCCGTGAAGTTCTTGCACCAGTCCTCAAATGTCATCCTGAGCCAGGGTTCACAAGCAAAGTAAGGTTAGTAACATACGGTGAGTGTAAAAATCATAGTTTGTGGCAAAACAACTCACGGCAGCTTCACGCAGCTCAAGATGAGGCACTGCTTTGCCTTGACCTTTACCTATGAACTACCTGATTCACCAGAAACCTTTCCAAATAAAAGGCCCACAAGAAAATCAGAGTATAACATAGGCAAAGAGCAACTCAGTGTGTTCGTCTAGTTCCTAAATGTGTTTCAGTCTAGAACTGGATCCTAAAACGCAGGTTGTAACTACAGGGTTGCTGTTGGTACCACTGGCCTGGCAAAGGGAGATTGGAATTTCTGTATTTGCAACACAGAAACAACCAGTTCTGGTCACCCTCTTATAACACTCTGGTCTCCATACACGGGCTACTTAATATTAATATCCACGGTGAGCAGCTGATTGGCCATGGAGGAGCAGTCTGGCGTGCCACACAAGAGATCATTTAACTCCTTATTCTTAGTTCTGACAAAACTCAGCATGCTGCAATGATGCACTGAAACTTGGCACATGAGACGGTTTTTCACAGTAACCCCTACCCTGTGACTGGGGTGATATATTGGTAGGTTAGTAGAAGAGTCAGTAAATTCCTTCTGAACTTTGTGGACTTTTGTGATGGAAATAACACGGTGGGCCTCATGGGTCTGGTGCTTAAGCAAAGGAAACTGTCCGAGCTCCAGCGGGTCTCAGGGATACAACATCCTATGGCAGAAAAACGCAGATTGGGCTCAAAATTAGTTGACTGCATATTTACTTCTAGATAACTTGGTGCTGCAGTGATGGGTGAACTGGAAATTCCTTTAGCACATTGCACAGAAGGCACATACAGGTTTTGATAAAGTTTGGGCAGGTATTTGAACTCTGCTATATACAACTTAGCACGCGAAGTAACTTGGTATGAAGGGCACCTCGCTAAACACTAAAGAATCACAGACAGGCTTTAAGCCCTCTGAAATTTAAGGATTCAATTAAGTCTCAATATTTCTGACACATCTTTAAAATGTTTTTCTTCAGCCGTGGCCACTCCTTCTGGAGGGTCTGAAGAAATACAGGCCCAATGCCAGAAAGTGGATTGCCACATGTTCTCATTTTTTCAAAGACGTCATTCTTGCGGTAGTTATGATGCCGTGACTACTACTAACTGCTTAACTTAGCCAGGCCCCAGTCCAGAATCCCCAAGGGATACAGACATTTCTACACACCAGAACTCTCCATCGTTTCTAATGGTGAGTCCCAATCTCTTACGCTCCGATTCACTGACTTTCTTCCACTCTTCAGAACTAAAGGGAAAAAAACGGAATTGGTTTAGTAAGTGAAACAAATGGCACCTGGAAAAAACAGCTCCTTGAAATATTTTCTGCACTCCCACCCCTCTTTAAATAATGTCAGAGCACTAACAGGGTGTATCATATTCACTATAGGGATATACTTCCAAATAATCATTGATTTGGAAACACTTTTTTGAAAATGATACATGGTTGAAGACAAATTGATAAATTGTAAAGAAGAATGGTATCAGTTTTCTGTGACAGTCCCTCCCTTAGTATAGAGAGAAGTTGGCTTGAATGGGTAGATTTGGGTGATATTTCCACATGAAAATGACTTTCTTCTCTCAGAAAGTACATGGGTATATTCAGCCTGGATTCCCTCTTGGGTAGTTATCAAACTCTTCATCTTGATGGGAATATCTAAATATCTGGTTCTCCCTAAAGAAGAATGTGCAGAGCTTGAGCTCTTCCTGTCATCAGAGAGCTCTGATAAGAAACTCTTACAGGATACTAATAGTGGTTGGCTGCTGGGACACCGCCAAGGTACCAAGAGTAATGCACAAGTGAATAAAGACCTTGCACACCAATTCCCAGCCCCTTTCCAAAGGTACTCTGCTCCTCACAGGACTGACTCCCAAGGTGGAGGTTCATTAGAACAGATGATATTTTATACTAAAGTTAATGGGATTTTTGCCTAAGGACTGCAAGAGCACTTCAGGGTGTTGGATTAATCCAGCCAACTTGTTTTCTGCCTGCATCAGACCAACTGAGCCTTTTTATTCAAACTTGAAAGCAACAACATCCTTGACCTGCGACAAAGAATGGACAAGGAAGGCGGTACACCATCAGTTAAGGGTGCCATATTATTAAGTGTTAGAGTAATGCTTAAATGGCCTTGAAAGAATAATTGAAATGCACTGCATGTCGGGTGATGGAACCCAGCCATCTGAGCGTGCGAGTCTCTCTGCTCTACCCTAACCAGCTGAACAGGTCCCTGCAGAACAGCTGACCCATACGACGGTCCGTTTCAAAACAAGAAATAATACATTTTGCACTTCTATCACATCTTTCTTCACAGGCTCTTAGAGCTGGTTGTAAACAAGGCCTCATCAAAGCCTGGCAGAGTGTTTTACAGAGGGGAAATTTGTTACAGAGACTTTAAGTAACTTGCCCAAGGTCACATGGGGCACAGCTGGGAACAGACTTCCTGGCCTTGGCTGATCAACAGAAGTCCTAACCACAGACTCTTTCCAGCCTCCAACAGCTTGGCAAAAGAATGCCATAAGGATGACAGTCCAGAACGTGAAGCATGCAACATCTTGCTCGCTACTCCAGGACATGGTCATCCCTTGCTCATTGCTTGCTGTGCTTGGCAAGAAATGTCAAACCGCTGTGTACAGTCAGCGAGCCTCATGTCTCATGGAATGACAGCGTTTCAGACTTCTTAATCGTGCATCTAACTCTCGGCATCCCCATGTGACAGGTAGATTCCTCTGACTTCAGAGCGAGCAGCACTTACCTGTCACTCCAGGCTCCGTGCCACTCCCTCCTGCCCCATGGGTTCCTCAGTCTGATCATGAACAGCTTCTCTGACTTGGAAAAGCATCTATGCCTCTTTCCTAGGTGCACCTTCCGAACGGCTGTCACCGAGTAGGCATGGCCAATGATCAAGCCACTCTCTGTTTCTGCCTCCCGGTCATTGGTGGATGAAGTCTGCAGCCCAAAAAAGAAAAACAACAGAAAGAAGGTTATGGTCAATCTCTTACTAGAGGTGGGCTCTAGCCTTCTAGGATAAGGTTAACTGTTCCTTCCAAAATACTGATATCAGTAATTAAGATAACTCTGGAACTTGCAGCTTTCCCACGATTTTGGTCATGCTTGATATTGCCTTTAACTTGGATATACCGTATGGCCTGATGGAATATTAGCCAATCATTCTGATGCCTATCCCTCTATTAGCATGAAATTAATACCCATGGAGGAAAAACAGTAACAGCTGAGGCCAAGCGTGATACAAGATGTGGCAAGAAATCTTTGTGTTGCACTGTCCAGACTTTGTCATTATCCTCGATACAAGGATGATATCTGCCAGGGGTGCAAAACAATCATCACATGACCACTGCCTACGTGCAGATTGGTGCCTACGTGCAGATCAAGTTCCTGTCCCCACCACCACTCATCCATTGGCGCATTCTGGGAGATGTTAACATCCCTGGCAGAGGACTATGTGTGACACCTTTTAATGTAGGGAAGCTGGTGCACAAGCAACAATCACATGAGCTTGACAGGAGGGAGCCCTGAACCCAGTGGCAAGGATATCCAAGACAACTGGAGACCTCCATCCCACTACAGCCCTCATCCACCTTCACAGCTTCAGGGAACCAGCAGGTCCTCAAGTTTTGCCAGTGGGGTCTTCAGGAGTTCGGATGATGCTTAGTCTGGGATCTCACCTCCGATCTGCTCACCAAGGGAGACTCTACCAGGAGTATAAGACTCCAGATGACACAGCTCTGAGAGTCACTGGACTACACAAGGTTACGGTCCAAGGAGGGGCAAGACTGGGTACCACATTCCTGAACTGATCTAGGGTTGGACATGGCTTCTTGTGCTGAACTGTTCCAGTCAATGGCTTTGTTAAGAATTAGACTGATTTGATGGATTTGTTTCCTTTTTGGCCCCTAAATCTGTATTTGAGCCCAGGTCTCTGGAAATATTAAGTTGGCATACTCTTCTGCTGACTGCTTAGTCCTGATCTGCCAACAAGCCAAGAACATTGACACGTTTCTTCTGTACTTACAAGACCATCTATCTATTTTATGCATGATGGGGTTAATCCAATTACCCCTGGAGCCATTGTATTTAATCAGTTTTGGATTGGGCTTTGTCTTTTACTGATATGAAACCTGATCCTATAGACCTTCCTTACTCTCTGTGGAGTCAAAACTCCTATTGTGACAGTAAGAAGTCAGTTATTAGGCTCTGACACGGTGCATTTCTTAGTTCCCTGCATGTAGCATGCAATAATCTAACTGAGTGGTCAGCAATGTATGACCCACAGGCTGGATCCGTACCATGAAGCCTTTGGATCCAGCCCACAGATGTGAGGTTTTGGCAGTGGGGGACATGTTCTGCAGGTGCTCTCCCATGCCTCCATGGGGAAAAGGGCCAGCTGCAGGGGCTTTCCCCGTGCGGCCCGGGAGGCAAGCGGTGGCGGCAGCAAGGCTCTAGCACCTGCCCACCCATGCCTAAGCCACAGCGGGTCATTCCGGCTTGCAGCTGGAAAAGGTTGCCTACTCCTGATCCAACTCACATCCCTGCGACTCTGAAATCCTGTGTTCTGGTATGAGGGAAGAGACAACTACAACTCTACAATTAATTAGGAGATGTTCCCCCTCCTTGTTCCTCTTGGGATATAAAAGTATCTGATAGAGTAGGCTGCTGCATTTGAAAGTTTATGCCTTTCTGAACCAGCTAGTATGGAAGGTGGTGCCCCATCCTACCCTGTGCCTGGGTTTATTAATGTGACAGAGCTCCATTTTCTGGTTTCTTGGTATAAAGTAACAACAACAATAAACAGCAGCCGAACAAATTCTCGACACCTTTTGCTCTCCGGTTAGTGCTTACTGCGGATCTCGAAACTGCAGGACAAATACTGAGGCCTCAGTGCGTTTCAGTGACCACAGCCTACAGAGCTGATACGTCGTATCAAGAGCTGCTGACATTTCTCACAGGTTAGGCTTTTTCCCTCCGATCTAATACTTTCTTTCACTTGCATTCCTCATAAATAAGAGAGAACAAGGTTTCCATGACAGCACAGAAATCTATCACCATTCGTGCTCATTAAAACTGCAGAGCTAGAGGGTCCTCCATTAGCCTCTTTGCTCTTCTTATCACCGGCACGGCGCTCAGGTTTGCTACCTGATATTTAAGCCATTAAGACGAAACAAAACAAAACCCACAATAAAGCAAATTTAAACATCGCCTTTCTGTTTGAATTTCCCCCGCAGAAGCTCTGGGATATTTTGTGAACAAAAGACTGTTTTGGCTCATTTGTGAATTGGAACAAAAGCCTCTTAAGTATTAAAGGCTGCTCATTTAAGCAGCACAGTGGTGGATATAGCACATTTATCATAGCTGTGAGGGAAAATGCTAGCGAGTCAGTTTTACACACCATGCTAAATCAATATGTATAGTCCCCAAGTAATAATGTTTGGAGGCATTCATATTTTATTTGATTCAATGGGCAGAACTATAACTCCAAGGGAAAATGGGAAGCATTACAAGTGCTTAATTTTATTTTTATTCCAACCACCTAACCCTTTGCCTTTTCCCCTGAAGCTATTCCTATTAAGAAATAAAACCTCCCTCAATATTTGGCAGAGATAATTTCAATCATCCCCTCCCCTCCTGAAACTCCCATCCCGTGTGATCATGCCGCTACGTGTGCCAGCACGGGACTGGGAGGAGGGTTAGTGACAAGGCTTGTCAGATAATGGTGTGTATTACATATAAATAAATACATTGGTGGCCAGTTTTGAGTCATAAATGTCAATCTAAAACCAAAATTAGTGGGTTCTAAGAAGCTGCTGGGATGTTTGTTACAAATTGTAGCTCGAGTGCCTCAATGGTCCGATTCTTGTGCGTACATGGTTTCCCTGGTTGGACAACATCTCCCATGACGCACCATGCTCTCCCCCCTTGTAGCAGGAGGAGGCAATGTCTCCTGGAGTGGCATGGCCATGATGCATGGTTCTTTGGGGGACATCTCCAAACACAGCTGATTTTCTTTCTAATCAGAGAACAAGGGATACCTTTAGGTTACTACTGGCTTTCTGCTGCAGAAATAGGGCCAAGCTGATTGTTGCAGGGTCCAGGCACCACTGCCAATGTATTTAGACCAGTGATTCTCAACCAGGGTCCCAGGGCAGATCTTCTGAAGGGTGCCATGAGGTGTAAGGAGATAAGTGAGGAGTGAAGAGATAGGAAACTAAACTAAATGCAGACAGATGTAGGCTCAGGCTTGTCGCTGCCTGGATGATCCTCCCTTATATTGTAAACTGAAAGTACTAACCAGTTAATCATCATCATGACATCTCAGTGAAAGTGAGAAGGAGCTCAGTCTTCATTTTACAGAAAGGGGAATTAAAACAGAGACAGCCCACAGGGGCCAGCCTTCATGATTATGGATTTCCAAAACTGGAAGGAGAGGGCAAGGCAGTCAGGAGTTGTGTCAAGCCTTAGCGCCACTCTTACAAAACCACCTCTTCCAGCCAGCATCCTCAGCCCCTACAACACCACTCCATAAATAACTAACCAACACAAATTCACAGGAGATATTAACCTGCGTGGTGGCTGACTTGCTTTCCTTTCACTTGTGATTCAACCCTCCTGCTAGGTGGGCTTTTGCAATAGAGCTCAGCAGTTTCTTAAGTGTAATCTGATGGCACTTGTACACATGACAGGGCTTTAGTTCCCCTAAACTGAAAATGGTAGGTCTTTAATTGGTGGGTTTTAATTGTGATGATTAAAAACCCACCATTTCAATTTAGGGGCTTCTGTGACTTATGGACTAGTGACGGTCCGCTGGCAGTTCACTCCCCCAGGAGGCACCTGCCTGCTAGTGGCCCCAGGGAGTGCTGCTGCTGCTGCAAAGGGAAGGACTGGGGCCCCCACAGCTCAAAGGCCATTGGCAGCTTGCCTCCTGGCTGTGGGAGACAGGCAGGCTCTATGAGAAAAAAAAGGATCAGGTCTCTCGCCATTTTTTTTTTTACCCCTCGGTGAAGCCTGCCTGCATGAGCTGTTGCTGGTTTGCGCAGTTGCAGGGGGCCCAGTCCTTCCCTCCACACCAGTGGTGACCCCACGGCCACCTGGGCAGGATGCTCGCTGCATGGGTGCTGCCCCAGCTCACAGGTAGCACCTGGCCTGATCCAACAATGCACGGGGCACTAGAAGTTCGGGTGTGCTCAGGGAAGCTTAGGCTTGGTGGGCTTCCAGCGCCCTGTCCCTGCCACCTGGGACTGCTCGGGAATGGGCTGGCTTGCCCCTGGGCCAGTGTGGGAAGGCAGCAGGAGAGTAGCTGGGTGTGCTGGCGGCCAGAGAAGGCAGCGAGGATGGTGTACGGGACGCTGGAAACCTGCCAAGCCCGAGCTTTTCTGAGCGTGCCTGGGCTTCCATCACCCCTTGGACCATCCCTGCCACCTTCTCTGGCCACCAGCACACCCAGCCATCCTCCTGCTGCCCTCCTGCAGTGCCACATGGGGAGGCGGCAAAAAGTGTCCTGTGTGACATCTACACGTGACAGAGTTTTTGTCCACAAAGGGGTAATTTGCCATGATCAAACTAAAATACATCATAGATGGCTTAAGTTGCCACCAGCGTTCCCTCTAAGCTGCACGACATGCGCAGCCGCACTCATGCCACGCTGCCAGGGGTGTGCTTGCGCGGCCGTGCATGCCACGCAGCTTAGAGGGAATGCTGGTTGCCACACGCAGAAAGAAATTTTGACATGAAAAAACATCGCTCATGTGAACATGGTGATGCCATTATGCTAGATAAATGATAATTTCTTGTCACTTTTCATCATGTGTACACGGCCACATCATCACGTGTACAAGCACCCTAAGGGGATTTTACGCTGGATTTTGACAGGAGCAGATTTAGATGAATGATTGGCCCCACTGACAATCCTGTCCATTGGCTAGAAGTGCCTGGGGTCAGGGAACATTTGTTTTCCCTGTCTATAAAGCACTCTAAAGCATTGGCAACTTGATGTTTGGAAAACCAAGTTTTTAAACAGACTTAGCAACAAATTAAACAGTTTATGGAAAAATGGCACCCACTTCTCCAACTGGAAGGAAGGATATATGCTATGTTTGCTTGTTCAAGACACCAACTGGGCACTTCCCTCCATTCAGAAAGAGCAGAATTTCAGATCAACATTCAGGTCAGTGGCTGGGCAAATGACTTTGTGGTTTCCCAATTATGTTTGGTGGCTCTGGGAATTGTTCTTGGCTGACAGTGTTGCCAAGTCATTAACTTTCTATGTAGAAAGGCTTCCCAAAAATACAAATTAAGAATACACCGATTATGTCTATGCTAATATTGCTTTCTACCAGGCAAGGAAACTCATCAGAATAAAACATTAAAACACGTCTGTGCACATACCGAGATATAACAGCTGATTAACCCGCCTCTTTCATGTACTTTCATTAAGTCATTAAGCAGCTTCATTTGCTCAGAAATATTCATGCCGTATTTCCCTTGTACCATGTCAATGGATTCTGCCATGGCCCCAGTGAAGTCGACAAGGGCATCTGCAGCACTGCCCCCATCCAGGGCTTCGTAAGACCCAGCCAGCCTGCAGGAGAAACAGAACAGACTGACTCACTGTCCGACTCTTAGAGAGCATTTCATTCTGCTTGGTTCTGTGTAAACTATTGGTGACAGACCAGAAGAAAAAGAGCCTATATGTATCCTAAGATTTCTGCCCACTGGGTTGCTAGAGAAGAGTTGCAATGTAGAGGCAACATGCAATGCATGAAGGAATACCTTAGTGGAGATTTTGTGGCGGCAGCACAGCTATATGTTTTCCAGTAAGAGTATCAGTGGGTAGGCCTGTACAAAGCAGCTAGCATTCGCTTTGGATTTGGATTCGGCTGATTCGGGGGACAGTGATTCAGTTCGGTGATTCGAATCACTGTCCTGAAATCGTTCTGGCTGAATCACCAAGCCAGGCCCATCCCCCACCTGCTCTCCCAGCCCAGCAATGGCAGCCCTGCCTGCCCCAGCCCCTTGGGAAAAAAAGCCCCACTCAGCAGGTGCTGCTGGGTAGGGGGGCAGGTGATCCCCGCTGCCCCCCACTGCACCACAATGGATGGGGGGCTCTGTATGAGACCCCTGCCCCCCCAGCTCCCCATGGCTGCCCCACCCACCTCAGGTCTGGCCCTTTAAGAAAAAAAATCAAACCTGAGAAACCTGCCCCTACTCACCTTTCCTGCCCAGTGGGCCCCTCAAAGCCCCAAGGCCGCTGCAGGAGTGGCGAGTCCAGGGGGTTTTCTCTCTTTTTTTTTTTTGCTTAAAGGGCCAGAGCTGGGCTGGGCGGGACAGCTGTGGGGGAGGGCTTGTGCAGAGCCCCATATGCAACATGGGGCAGTGGGGGCCAGCGGCAGCACCTGGTAAGCGGAGTTTTGAATCGATTCAGACCTTTTAATTTATTCTCTAATTTGATTTGGATTCGGAGATTCAGCCACTGAATCAGTCCGAAACTCCTCCTAATTGAATCACCACCTGAAGCTTTGCACAGCCCTATCAGTGGGGAAAACACAAAGAAATATGGGAGGGAAGAGAGAAGCAAGGAGCAGGTGGAGAGAGTGGATTTTATTTGTGGCTAAGAGGACTCTGAGCAAATTCATACTTTGCATAAGCTTTCTCCAACAAGGCACTCCAGAATTCATTCTCCACATTTGAATGGCAGAAGATCAGCTCTCCATTCATTGTTGGCAACCGGTCATCTATGACCACATCAGTCCACTCTCCAAAACACCAAAACCGGAAGTGGAATATCCCTGCATATTTCTCTGGACTCTTTGGATCCCATTCTTGTTCCTTAAAACTTGGAATAACCTGAGAAATCAAATGAAGCAAAGTTTACCAAACACAAACCAATGAGATCAATTCAAGGGACAGCTTGCCTTGGGAAGCAGCTAGCTACCACAGACAGAACTACTCTGGTAGCCTTGCTAGCCTTTGGAGAGTTAAAGCTGAAATCTGAATGTAAGGACACTCAATTCCAGCAGTGGTGAATTTGACTCCAAGTCCCCAGACTTTGTACAAGAGAATGAAGCTTAATACTGCTCTTTACAGAGGCTAAATGCCATTGGGGTGATTGCAGGTGCTCCTTGTTTCTGCTATAGCCTTTGCCAGATGCACAGTGGGCACATCTACACATGCAATTACAGCACATAAATAAACTGTGGAGCTTATTGTTTTGGAATGAATTGCTCCCAGGCGCACCATTTGAACGTGCGTCTGGGAGCAATTAACTCCAAAGCAATAATCTCCACAGTTTATTCATGCATAGCATGTGGAGCCAGGTCAGAGAAGCCCTGGCTGGCTGGGGCCCCCAAGGGTTAGCCTGCCAGCCCATGGCTGCTCCCCCTGGCTTAACGTGCTGTGGAGGGGCTGGCTGGGGCATGAGGGAGCTTCAGTGCACGGCTAGGTGGCAGGCAACCCCTGCACTAAAGCACCCTCTGCAACATCTATATGTGTGCAGCTGCAGTTTTTTTACTCCGCAGCAGGACAGTACTTTAATTCAGTGTTTCCTAACCAGCGCGCTGTCAGAAACGAACTGGTGTGCTGCGGAGTTTTGCCATGGCAATGAGCTACGATATGAGGATAGGGAATGCCTTAACGAGTGTGCCGCAGAAAATTTTTTTTAATGTAAGTGTGCCTTGGGCTGGAAAAGGTTGGAAAACACTGCTGTAATTTACAAGTACTATCCTGCTGCAGAGTAAATTAGTTTACTTCAGCCTCATAGGAGTGCATGTGTAGATGCCGAGACATTTACTGCATAATTAATTAGCCAACTGCACAGTAAATGTCTCATGTAGATGCACTCAGAGGGGACAGGGAGTCTTAGCTTGGTGGAGAGTAGCTCTCTTGGGCTCTGGAAGACATGCAACAACAAGCCATGGAAGTATCTAACGCGTGAAATGGGCAGCATATGAACATGACCAATGAAGACGTGGACACCCCACCTCAAGAAAGAGTGCTTACCAGCTGTAAGTGTTTCCCAAAGGTATGGGACAGCTGATAGTGGGGTACTGGTTATGCGATGGTGCCACTGACAGGAAGAAACACGAGCTGGATTTTTCCTGAGAACTACCATTCAGCAGCTGGCCCATCCCGCCAAAGGAAACACTGGCTCCAGGTTGTCAGATTTCCTTAAGGAACAGATATTATCCCAAGGACTGAGCAGCATAGTCACCTACCTTTTGCCACAGATTCTCCCAGAGAGCCAAACAGGAGCAAGCTGCCACAAACCAGCAGTTTCCCAGTGTCCCTTGGTGTAAGTCATGGGAGCTGATGCCATTCACAAACAGATGGGGATCTTCGCAGAGTTCCTTACAGAACAAACCAGGAGTTACTGGTGCACCCAGGAGAGAAGATTTTTAAGCAGCAGTGAGAAATGGAAATGCCTTGAAGAGGGACTCACTCCCCCGAGCCTCGCCAAATGGTACAAGCAGGAAGGAGCAGAGCAGTTCCAGCCCCGACACAGCTCCCTCCTTTGCAGAAGAGTTGTTGCGGGCACTCGTAACACTATCATAGTTGTCCCCTTACACAAGTGAACACTTTTGCTGGTGACACATCATAAATCCAGTGAAGAGATGGATAAGAAAGTATTCATGAGCATGCCACAGCAGTACTTCCCTGACAGTTTGGGTAGAGATCCCCTGTGTCCAGGAATTTTCTACAGCCATATGGGGCAAGATGGAAGGAGATACCAAGATGAAGGTAGTAAAAGGAAAAGAAGGGAGTTCTTCAGGTAAGAGCATAGGCAGAACAACATGTTCAAGGGAGGAGAAGCAGAAAGCTATTTCCACTGACAAAAGGCTATTAAGATCCTCTTGCTTCTGTCCTGGTCACCATCATGGCTGGTCCTTATGTGTGAACTGGGCTCCGCCACCACCAAGTGCATGAGCTGCTATAGCTTTTACTCAAGAGCTGAGCCTTCTCATTTATCATGAAACCTCCACTGTTTCCCACCAACACTCCTCTATCCCCACCTCTATCCACTCATTTCTTCTGGACCCCAATTCATTTCTAGCAATAAGGAGCCAACACACCCTTCGTCTTGCCACCTCCTTCATTTCTCTCCAATTCCTAAATGGCATGAGGGCACCCCTGGCTTTGAGGTACTAAGATAAATACCGGGAGGCTTAGGAACATATACTTTTTGGTAGTTTCCGGTTTTGTTATCGCTATGCTATGTTCATCTTGCCTTCCACAGAAAAACTCTCCCTGCAGTGCTGCAATGTCATCATGCTGTGATCAGTAATTGCTGTCTGCGAACCTGCAGCCATGGACTTCAGCAAGCAGCACCTTAGAAGTCAGGCGCTTAGTGACCTGAACTTCACATGAGTAATTGGTGACAGCTGCAATGATGCATACTGATTTCAATCTGAGTGCCACTAGGCATGCTTCAAAGTCTCTCTCTCAGGCAAGGTTTAGTGGCAAATAATTACTGTTACCTAGAGGTCAGGAAGATGTAAGAAGAGAATACAATGAGAAGTTCTGCTGCTGCATGGTGTTAGAGTAATGACAGACCACAAGGCTGCTGAAGGGAAACTTGGATGTTTCAGATACCAGTGGCTAAAAGGAAATACAACCCCTGAAGCTCTAGGAGATTCCAGTTGTATTGCAGCCTTTCCCATCCTATGCCAGCATGGCAATAAGGGGGCTGTAACGTCTGATGCTGTAGGTTTTCATTGTCCTTTTGATGCAGGTAAAAGGTGATATCAGTTTACAAAGATGTCAGGGCTACCTCTGCACATAGTTTTCAACTCTCTTGCCATTGGGCTGTGGTAAACACCAATTCAGCGGAACCTGTTTTCATAACTTAAATATACGATCTAAAAACTTGTTTTCCTAATTTGGTAGAGCATACTTTAATCTGGCCCATACTACCTTCAACTCACAAAGAAGAAAAAGGTACTGAGTTTTCAAAATAATTTAAAAGCTATTTCTCCAGACCATTTTCCTCATTTATTTACATGTCTTCAGAGAGTTGAAAATTCAATGGAAGCTCGGGGTGCAGAGCACTCACTAGCCATTATAAAGCATTTTATTCTTCTGTCAGTTACTTTTATGAGTATATTAGAAAAGCGTTCTAGAAACATTGAACAATGTATGTTGTAAGAGTAAGTACATGAAAAATCAGGTATCGCTGCTTTCAAGTATGCCCAGAGTTACCTGCCTGACCTACAGATGCATGAAATCACCTGGAACATGCAGTAGCTCAGGACGGCAACTTAGAGGATGAACCTTCAGTTGATGTAAAGAAGATAGCTTCAGACTACGGCAACTACCACTAGCTGACAATGTAGCCCTCGCTTTGCTGTGGTACTAACTATTGGAAAAGCAACTTGCATAGGCTTTGCAGTTATGCTTTCCAGTTTGCCTTTCTATCTGAAATGATGTTTTATTGGTTTAATTAGCATGGGGTAATTTACCCTCTGGAATAATACTGTTCATGCTTCTTCCTTGCCTCAAGAAGCAAAAACAATATTATTTTTTAAAGAACTAAAGCACAACCAGAGTTGACAAGTCCAAAGAATATCTTATCTTCTTTGCTTCTCCTTGCCAACCATACAAAGCTATCTCTTTTTTTTTTTTTTTTTTTTTTTTTAGAGCGAAGTGTGTCTAGTATCTCAGATATGCCTGCATAAAGTGCCCCAGAGCAGCACGCGTCAAAATGCTAAACATGTGGATATGATTAGAGGTCACTGCCCATTATGGCCCAAAGTAAACACTGAACAGATTTTTTTTTTTTTTAATAAACAATGCCTCCTTTCCATTATAGCTGTATCGTTTTGTAAAAGATCCTGCTTAATGCATTCTTACTTACTAAAATATCTGGCAGACTTGGACTGCCTGAGACCAAGCAATCACAGTGGTAAATGACTTACTTGACCTGTAATTTTATAAATCACAGGCACTTGAATGGCACCTACTCCCAACATACTTTGGAGTAATAGAATTGGTTTATGTAAGTCAGCCAAATAATTTTTAAAGTTATATAATATTTAATTCCAAACTTTTACTCAGTTTTGTTATTAATTCAGAATATTACTTTCTAAAGAGGCTTTGGTAATCTGGAGTAGATACCTCTAGAAGAGTCAGAAAAGATGGTCAGCTCCCATCCTGGGGGTACACTACGCTACAGCTGTCTCACCACCAATGGCCAATGATGTTATATCACGGGCGTTTGATAATCCTGTTACTTGGAGCTGTTAGAACGCTGGTCCTGATCCCATATGGGTTATTTAGATGTAAAGTTAATGAATTTAGTGGAATTGCATGGTGTAGGACAGATGCAAATGAGATCAGAATGAGGTCCAAATTTTACCAAGACTCCCTCTTATACATAACGTGTCCTTTGAGTTAGACCCAGTATTGCAATTAAGATGTCTTAAAGGGCTATTAGGATCCAACATCCAAACCTCCTACTAAGTTTAAAATGCCTAAAAATGCCTCGGCATCTCAGTACCCAACAGTTAGGTTTCTTAAGTCATTTGGAAGAGAAGGGGGTGTTGACTCTATGGCATACAGGGGTGGGCAATTATTTTGGGTGGAGGGCCACTTGCCAAGTTTTGGCAAGCTGTCTAGGGCCGCATGGGTAGCCCTGCCCCTTGAGAGATACCCTGTCCCCTTGTCACCATCTTGGGACAAGAAGTCCTGCCTCTTAACCCCTGACCTTTGCCACCAGAAGTCCCTCCCCTTGCCACCAGAAGTACTCCTTTCAGCAAGGGGTTTTGCCATCCCAGAACCAGAAAAATACCAAATTATATTCTAAAAAGAGAACATTTAAAACTTTCATTAATTTGATTTCAAAAAATATTTTTGCCCTGGCTTACATGCGTTTGTGTAGTGCACATAGAGGTGATTGCACAATAGCGTAAAATGAAGTCTTACGTTTGTATATTGTGGGGGGTGGGTGGGTATGTGGGGTGAGGGAGCATGTGGGTATGGGTGGTATTGGCTTGATCAGGTGGCCCCTTTCTCAGTGGACTGGGTTTTGTGAAACCCCTCCTTAGGCATCTAACTCACTCTACATCTAGGGCGTGTGTAGACAAAATGGGGGCCCTAAATTGAAGCGGTGGGTTTTTAAAAACACTGCTTCAATTTAGGGCCAATTAAACCCCTGTGTCATGCACACCCCCACTGACTTACCTGCCTCTCCAGTGGTGGGGAGGAGGGGGCGAGCTAATGATGGGCGAATCATCGGACTCGATGATCTATTGAGGTCCCTTCCGACCCTAGCATCTATGAAGTGGTCCCTAGACTGTGGGGGGTGGGGGCGGGGAGGCTTGTGCTTCCCTCTGTGGCAGCAGCTGACCCCCCAAAAGGCGGTGCCTGGCTCAGGCAGTCCCAGAGGGCGCTGTAGCTGCGAAGGGAAGCACTGGGCCCCCGCACAGCTCAGGTAGGCAGGCAGGCTCCAGGGGCAAAAAAAATCAAATCAAAAAACAAAAAACAAAACCCAGGCTCACCACTTTTTTTGGGTGAAGCCTGCCTTCCTGGGCTGCTGCCAGGCTGCCTGCAGGGCTTCCTGCAGCACTTTGCGCCATGGTTCTACGCACAGCAGACTGAAGTCATTTAAGGCACATTACACACCCACATTTCCTACAGCAGCTGGAATTAATGTGCAATACGCCACCAAGACATGCAAACACTGCCACCATTGAAGTGGTGCAAAAACATTCAGTCCGCTTTAAAGTGTTGTGTGCACACAGCCCTCATTTTGTCTACACACGGCCCTAGAACCTAAGCATTCAGCTGAGGTTGTGAATTCCTCTAGGTAGCACAGCACCTAGGAAACAGGCATGATAGTGCTGAAGCCGCCTTTTGAGAATGTAACTTTTTGATCTATGCTCTTAATGTTAATTTTCCACCTCTCCAATGCAAACAGCAATATAAATGTTTTCGCCATGTAAGGACATGCTGTGTTTTACTATGAAACATTAAGAAATGTTAAACTCTATTTTGGACACAGTGCTAATAAAAGCAAATTGTTGTATCATTTGTATACGCAGAAAATATTCCATCTTTGAAAATCCAGCTTCCCCCATAGTGCTTCACTTACGAATACACACGCAAACATAAAAACCATTTGCATTTGCAAATCTATAATTGTACAGAGGCTGCATGGTCTCCGAAAGGGACGCAAGAGGTTCCCTGTGCTTCAGATTCCACTGGGAATGATAAGATACCCATCCTCCCAACAGATGTGTATGTGTGCGCTGTGCTGTTTCTCATTTTACTATTCTGAATGTAATGAAATTACCTGAGATTCAATACCACTTACATAGTGAAGCTGAGAGAAATGCAGTGGCTGGTTAACCTCTTTTGTTCTGTTTTAATTGGTTTGTCTCTTTCCCCTGAGGTTAATAAATGAACTGGTTAAGCAGCAAGTTCACAAAATGCAGAGCAGATCAAAGTGGTACGCGACACATCAATACACTTGGCACAACATATCCGCATAGTGTAGGCTACAACTTTAGCCTGCATATATTGGTTTTTATTCTGTTTGGGACTGACAGATTACAGGGTGGGATTTCACTGGCTAATGGAAGTGGATTGGGGCAGTTATGCTGCTTGGAAAAACGTTTTTCTTCTTTGCTGCAGCAAAACTTTCTTGGGTATTTTCAAAACCTGATGGGGAACTGCTGAGAGGTCAGAGACTTACCAGTTTTATTTGAGTCGCCAAGGATTTTTTTTCTCTATATAACAGGTTCTTTGTAAGCAACCCAGGGCCAAAATCATGAGACCATTGTGACTAACTCCAGTCTGAAAGAATTGCTCTGAAACGTGTAACATAGAAGTGACTGGAGGGCAGAGGGGATAAACGTTTAACCACCTGCACTCACTTTTGGAACAACTGACTCTCCAGGAGCAGAGTGTAAATATAAGGAATATACATATTTCTGCTTAAATATTACCAGAGTCCATAAAGTAATTTTGTCCCTTTGCTGTTTAGATGGGGAGAAAAACATACAAAAAACTAAATTCACTCACTCCACCAGCTTACAAAAGCTTCTCTGGACTTGCTTTGTAAAGCATCCCAAGAGGCTAATCCAGTGGTTCTCAACCTTCTTAGATTCAAGGCACGCCTTGGAAATTTCCAGCACTTAACTGGCACTTTTTTTTTTTTTGGTCAAAAAACCAGAGCAGTTTTTCTGTTGCAAAGAACTCAGACACCCCAACAGGTCAGACTGTTTCGGACGCTACTGATTTCTACTTGGAATCTCTGGGTTTATCCTGTGAAGCATGTTTTGCACACCGAACAGTGCTAATTAGGCCTGTACAAAGCGGCTAGTATTCACTTCGGATTCGGCTGATTCAGGCGACAGTGGCTTGATTTGGCGATTCGAATCACTGTCCAGAATCGATTCGGCCAAATCTGATTCAGAGATTTGGCTGCTGCCGAATCAGCTGAATCTTCAAATCACCCGGGCCCCATTTGCTGCCCAATCTCAATGGCTGCCCTGCCTGCCCCAGCTCCTGGTTCTTTGGAAAAAAAGCCCCCACTCACCGGGTACCACCAGGCGGGGGGCAATCCTTGCTGCGCCTCACTACCCCATGCCATGTGGGGGGCTCTGTCATGAGCCCCCCAACCCCAGCCACCTCCACGGCTGCCCCACCCTGCCCAGCTCCAGCCCTTTAAAAAACCAAAACCCGCCCACATTCACTGGCTCCTGCCCAGCAGGGGGTGATCCCCGCTGCCCCACGCCACATGGGGGGCTCTGCCATGAGCCCCCTGAAACCCCAAGGCCACTGCAGGCAGGGGATGGGGCCTAGCAGGGGCCCCACCCCCATGGTCCTCTCCCCTCTCCTCCAGCCCCCCCCCCCCCACCCCCTACTTACCAGCACGGAGCCTGGGTCCAGCTCCCTGCTGCAGTGAGCAGGGATGCCCCGAATCACTGAAGATCTCCAAATCTTTTCCAAATCGATTCTGAAAGCTTCAAATTGATTTGGACCTTTTAATTAGTCCCCTGATTCGATTCGGATTCAGGGATTTGGCCGCCGAATCAGGCCGAATCTCCTCTGAATCGAATCAGCACCCGAACCTTCACACAGCCCTAGTGCTGACATTGCGTGGCACCCCACAGCCCCTTTGAAAGGATCTTAGGCTACCCCAGGATGCCACAGCACCCTGGTTGAGACCACGGGGCTAATGGGATTTGGGGGAAGACTCAAGAGCTCTTTAGCCTTGGGGCTAAAGAGAGGGTGCAGACAGTTGTGAGGGTAAAAAGAGAGTAACTGAGAGAGAAGAACAGGACAAAATGAGGAGGGTTTTTGAAGCTGAGATTTTCAAGGCCCACGGAACTGAACTCAACTCCCACGGATTTAGATTTGAAATCTAATCTATTATTAAATATCTTTTCATTTTGTTAAATACTAGTCATGATGTTCTAAACATGAGACCTCTTTGCTCACCCATCAGACATATAGGATCAACAGCCTTCTATGCATGTTATATGTAGTACATCTCCCACGCTATCCATTTTCTCTGAGATAATGGGAACACAGCTGAGAAGTCTTTCCGTTTTTTTCTTTTCCACTTTTTCCTCCTGTCCTCTCGTTACACTAGGCCCCGAGGGCATCAGGGATGCTGCTGACTATAATTTCTTCTTTCTGCTGTGTCAACTGTACTGAGTGTAGATGGGAAAACTCACTCTCGGGTCTGGCTGCCCCATGGAATAAGAAACAATAACAAAACAACAGGGAAGTGGGGAGAGAAGCACTTGCTGTGATATTTGAATGGTTTGGGAGGTAGGAAAGACAGCCTGTTTTATAATAGTTCCCAGCTGTGCTGGCACGTACACAAGTCTAGCCCAGTTTGGGCTGTTTGTCAAGGCAACGACATTTAATAACAAAAAATGATATCAGTTTGACTATGTCAGATGCTTCCATGTGCACAAAAAGCCTTTTACAACCTTGTTTTGTCTGAGGCTGCTCTGCCTATGGAATTATGGGGGGGAAGTCTTCAGTAATAATACCAGACAATGGGTATTTACATGAGCCTGGAAGTGCCTATGAAGGACATGTAGGTGCGGTGTGTCCAAAGGCCTTGCATCATAAGGGATTTAAGGCCCCTGTTTATGTATGCTGGGCCAAATTTCTGCCCTTGACTTTGTGTCTATCCCTCCACTGAGCCCACCAGTGAAACAGGGGCAATGTGTAGAAGTGCATAGGGGTGCACATGCGTCCCCTGAGAGCACTGGTGCACCCCGTCAGGCTGCACTCCCTGTTTAGCTGGCGGGCAGGGGGGACCACCAGTGCCTCCCCTGCAAGTGGCTGCTGAAGGCCCTCCTCAGTCAGGATCAGCTGCTGGGGGACACCCCCGGTCAGTGGGATTGGCCACCGGGGATCCCGTCCCCCAGTCGCTGACTGGTGTCGGGGGGCGCATGTGCCCACCCTGACCCAAGAAGCACCAGACACCCATGCAGTGAAAGGAGGGTGCCACTTTTATAAATTGAAATCCAGCTAGAAGTAGGCAAGCTAATCCAAAGGTAAGAGCCTGTCAGGTCTGTGCATGGCTGAGCAATTGCAGGCAGAATATTTAACTGGTACAAATAAGCATAGCTTCATTCAAGTTAATGGAAATACGAGATTGATAGCACCTGGGGATCTGCTCCTACATAAAAGGACAGAAAAATCACATACAGAGCACCAGGGTTGGATTTCAGTAAACCCAGAGTAACTTCTCTGACAAGATCTCCAGATTTGTACTTGTATAGCAGAGATCAGACACTGGCTTTCAGTCCAGTCTGGATGTATCGAATTCAAAGGCCACCCACCTAGTAATTCTGGGTTATGCTGGTTTCTGAAAACATGCTTTTCAACCAAATTCTTGGACTGGTGTCATAAGACGGGAGACAAGCAAAATAAAACAAAAGGTTGGAAGTCATCATGCACAAGTCTTCATGACAGTGAAATATTCAGCAATGTCCCAGTACAGAATAACTAACTCCCAGGTCTAGACATCTGAACTTTTGCCCTGCTGGCTAAAGAACTAGCTGTTTTGCTGGGCTGTCAAAAAGCACCATATTGCTGCCAGGGTCTTAGCTTCTCCAGGTTGATCCAGTCTCAGAGGAATGACATCCAGGATAGAGACTGTGTCTGTGGCCAGGGCGCTATGTAGGAATGGGAATTAGATGTTTACAAAAGGAAAGTTAGGCAGCGCCCTGGACAGTGAAGGACTAGCACTGAGTCGTGCCAGAGATGATGTCAAGAGTGGAAATTGAAGAAAATCGTGGTTTATGCTACCTGAAAGCCTGGAGAGAAAGCCTGTGTTACCTGAAAGCCTTCCTGAGTCTGAGAGAGTTATGTTATGGGAACTAGAAAGGCCTGTTGTGGTGTTATGTACTGTGAAATGCTGTCCAATTTGACAGAATTACTATATGGGTGTTGCTCTTTTTTCCCTCCTTTTTTTTGTTATGAGTCAAACTCATGAAAATATACTACATAGATGTAGTGCAACAAAAAACCCAGAGAGCTAAAGTTGCTTATGCTCTTCTCTAAAACAAAGTCCTTCTCTCAAGCTCTACTTTCCCAGTCCTCCTAAATAGGATTTTTTGTGGCTGTAGATGTTAATCTCTTCACTGCAGCCTGTATCCTTGAGGACATAAGTCTATAATTTTCTTTTCTAGATACTTGTGTCCCTTAGCCACCTGAAATCCCCACCAAGAAATCCTAGCAAACAAAACCTGAAGGTAATTAAATGCCTTCGACCAGAGGTTCTCAACTTTTTTTGTACCAGGACTCGTTTGTCAACATGGATGGCCAGTCCCGACTCAGTAAATAGTTTAATTAGACTCTACTGGTGCCCTGAATGCCCAACCCATTGCCCTGCCTTCTGGTGCCCTTAATGCCCAACCCATTGCTCCGCCTTCCCCAGCCTTCCCAGTGTGTGGGGCAGAAGGGACCCCAAGCAGCTGCAAGCAGCCCCTTGCAGGCTGGAGCTCTGCCAGCTAGCAAGGGACAACCCAGTCCCCCATGTTTTTCTCCTTGGGAGAACCCATTTTTAAAGTTTGTTCATGATGCTTTCATATATTCTTGTGACCCACTTTTGGGTCTCAATTCAGAGGTTGAGAAACGCTGCTTTAGACTATATTTAATACTACTATTTGAAAAGGCAAAGTCAGGCAATTAATGCATGGAAAAGTCTGGGGCTGATGGCCTTGTTATATCTAGAACAATTATTTTATCTACCCTCTCCATCCCACTAAGACATCCATGGTGCCAGTCTGGTAATGGATAAAACAACCCGACTCTTTCAGGGCTTTATCCAAGATCAGTTTAAATCAGTGGAAAACTTCCTTTAAGATTGTCATTGATTTTACTGGGTTGTGAATAAGATATTTAAATATTGGTCTGCATCCTCATCCTAGCAATAGGTGGTCGAGGATCATATATTAGAAGTCTGCAGAGGCTCCACTGATTAATTTAATGCTGTGCCATAAATACTGCAGAGAACTGAAGCCAGTGCTGCTAGACCATCAGGAACGTCTTCTACTACACAGCTGTAACCTCAAGCCATCCCAGTAATCTACCATCTAGTCCTTATTTATGTATGGTAGGTCTCTGGGTTATGGTCGACTCATCTGACTCATTGCCGCAGACTGAATCTGAGCTACTATCACAACCGTGAAAACGACAGTGTCCAGTCTCTTCTGCCCGCAAAACAAAATTAAAAAATTATGTGTGATAATAAACACTATGAACCATCTAAGTGGTCAAAAGGTTGCTAACATGGCAGATTTACAATGAAGAACAGTAACACACAAAAAATATTGCTAAGGAACAATAACAATTTGTTCAAGGGATAACACAGAGACGCAACAAGGAAAGCATCATGCATGGCAGTCTGTGAAACCACCTTGGTCATTTTAAGGAATCTCACTGCCTGCCTAAACATCTAAATACCATTATAAAAAATGTAACATCACAAACACCACATAGCATTTCTCATTTCATAGAACTGAAAATGTTTTTTGACCCTACTGCTAAAATGTCACGGCACATCATTTCTTAGAGGCGGAGACAAGCTACCTAGGACATCTTTGGGCTTCACTCATTCCTCAGAAATTAAAGTCATTGCAGGATGCTGCACATTTGAAACAGTTCTTTAGATCTGAATGACAAAAGCGAGGGAGAACCTCCGACTGCAACAGCAGACGGGGCACCCAAAGCTGGAATGGATTAGCTCCAGCGTGTTTTCCTCATGAGCTAGCCACTCAGAACGCAGTTCCCATCTTCGTTAGAATCACTCTTCTTTTGTCTAGACTTCTGTCTCCAGATCCAGCATCTGATTTTAAATCCTTATTACAGTTAAAACCGATTCTCACAGAGTCAGTTTCAGTTTGTCTCGAGGCAACGGATGATGGCACATTAAGTTCAAACCAAATACTATTCAACTAAAGATTGAGGATCCAATCCTGAGCCCTTATAAACCCATGACAACACTGCTTTACTCTGGCCAAGGATCTGTCTCTAGGTACCTGGCTTCATACAACTGAGTATGCCAGTTAGGATGGCCATAAGGCATTGTTCTGCCAACACTTCACCTAGATTTGTGGTGCCAGTAGACATGCATTTGAAAGGATGCATTGCACAGCAGATTTTTTGCCATTATGCATTTATCTCCGTATTTAGAAATATAGTTTTGAAATTTGAGGTTTCATAAGCAACTGTGTTTTAGATTTGCAAAACTAGTTCAAGATTTTTATTGTTTTCCTTTGACTAATTCATTAACAGGAATTAGCCACCTAAATGCCATTAAAATATGGCTTTTAGTGAATAGATATGCAAAACGCAAGACTGATCATCAACCCGTTAACCTGCCTGATCAGGGTCAGACTTGCCATTTATAGTCCTAATTTTTTTCACGTGCTTTTTCCATTTATTTTTCTTCCTTCAAAACTCATTTTCTGTCTCCATCTCCCATTTCCTTTTTTACTGCTGTCTAATCTATCCTTCCACTCTCTATCATCATGTATGCAGGTTTCTGAAGAAGTAAAATAACAAAAGAAAACAAAAGGGAACAAAAGAGGGTCAGATCTTGAGAGGAGCTTGGTATTTACTATCCCATTGACATCAATATGGGTTGTGGATGATCAACCATGTTCAGAATCAATCAGGACCAAACTGGACAGTGGCCTTTACATACCACCTAGATGCCAATATCCAGAGCAACTCAGCTTGAAGTTTTGAGATCCTCATTCATCCTATTTATTAACTCAGTCATGGAGGTTTTTTCTTGTTTGGATACCAACTGTACCTGACTGAAACCCCACAACTACTTTCAAGATAATCACCATCAAGGCCTAGCAAATTTCCTGTTTAGATCCAAAGGCTGACAATAAAGTAGATTCAATCAGGCATAGCTACAGACTTAAGACTTGTGCTTTATTGGGACTAACAAGGCAATGAATAGCTTTGTGAGAATGTTTACTTGGTTGTGATTTTATTGTGGTCAAAGTTTAATCAGCTTCATCTGTGTGGTTGAATTGCTAGACGCCTAGAAGATGTCACATTGTAAAGAGATGCCATTAAATACATTTTATTTATTATTTATATGAGGCTGTATGATCCCCCGTTCAGTTATTGGGAAGATTAGATGGGTATTTTGGTTTTCCTAACATAGAAGCTCTCCGAGTTTAGTTCTTAAATGTAAACTAATTAATGTCTGAAACACTCTTAGAGTGCATCTATTCTACATTACCCATACATTAAGGAGGAAAAGCATCAATTACTTGTCAGGAAGTTGAGACAATATAATAAATGAGAGGTAAAAAAGCACATTCTCAATAAACTGCAATTTAAAAAAACCTTGTGGTTTCAGCAGTTTAAATAAACTCAGTAAAATAGTCAGGATGCATAGTAGACACACCTGTGAAAAACAGTTCACCAGGGATAACGTGAACTCTTATCACTTGGGTCTTTACAACCTGTGTTCAAAACAAGGTCCATCTCAACTAGAGGTTATACAGAATACATATGAATGAATGTGGAGTTGTCCACCAGGAGAATAAGTAATGATTCAGTGAACAGCATGTAAGCCAGCAATAAACAGCAAGCTGCAATTAGTTTTATAGCTGCTGGTTGAGGCAGCAATATCAGGCTTTATCAGCCACAATGTTAGTGCACGTGCAGTTACAGAAGTCCGGAGGACCATCCAGCCCTTGCTTACTTATGCTTATCAGTACTCTTATCAGTGGATTTAGTGCATAAATAACCCCGCAATTTCCTACAAAAGAACCATCTTCCTTGGATATACAGTTTTAGATTAGAACTTCCCCTACACTTCCTGTTCTAGATATACCTTCCAAAACCAGACATGGACTGGTTTTTTGTTTCCGGCTCTCACGAGGCCAAGATATGACAAAATTTCTTCCTAAAATGTTAGGAATTTAGAATCATAGAAAATTAGGGGTAGACAGGACCTCAGGAAGTCGCATCTAGTCCAACCCCCTGCTTAAAGAGAGACCAGCCCCAACTAGATCATTCCCACCAGGGCTTTGTCTAACTGGGGCTTTAAACCCCCCCAAGGATTGAGTTTTCACAATCTGTCTAGGTAACCTGTTCCAGTGGTTTACTACCCTCCTAGTGAGAAAGTTTTTGCTAATATCTAACCTAAACCTCCCTTGCTGCAATTTGAAACCACTGGTTCTTGTTCCATCATCTACCGCCACTGAGAACATGGAGCGAGTAAGAACACGTAGCCTCTTGACATTTCCATCTTTTATGACAAAGGACCTCTCCAAAGCTGCAGATATCTTTATAGATCTACCATCAAGAACTAAAAACTTACACAAGAAGTTTGGGAAATTTTTACATGACAAACACTGGCTAGTTTAAAAACCAATCAACCAAAACCTGGATTTCAACACTACCTCCTGATTGTTACAGAATCAGTCCAGTCTCATATTCTCATATTTTCATTTTGTCATATTCAATTTCTTTACTACTTGACATGAATCTTATTTTGGCCAGCGAAGGCCTTGAAAACATTATCCATCACCCAGGGAACACTACAGCAATTACTCAGGATGCTTGTATCCAATAATCACATCACTCTGGTTCATCACACAGGCCACTTCCTCAGATAATTAGTCATTTTAGCTCCACCCAAGCACAGAAACACTTGAGCATACTGAAGCATACTTTACCCATCTTATTCAATCACATTCCAATTGCCTAAGGAATGTCAAAGGAAAGCCTGAGGAAACAGCAGTAGAAATATTTGCTTATTCTCCTCAGATACAAAACCAGCCTGTTTGTCCTAAGGTTGTCATTTGCTAAACGGTTTTGTCATACAATGTAAGTATTTATTGGGACTGCCCCCCCCACCCCAAAATACATTTTACAGCTTTTGCCTGTATTAGTATCGGGTCCATACCAGTTCCAGGCACAGTACCCCAACAAGTGAACCTAATATGTTCACCACTAAAAGCTGAGACCAAAGACTAGCTCCTTAGCTATAAATTAGCATACTTTCATAGGAAGACATGAAGTTATACTGATTTAGATTAGCAGATGATTTAATCCCGCAATTTAATTTATCCTTCTAAGCAGGGATGTGCAGGTTTGTTTTGCTTGCATTCTAATCTGCTTGAACATTAAGAGATTTACAATGCACCCAAGCTCACTTGAGAAAGCCCCATGAAATAAAAGGTGAAATATGTCACATTTTTGGGTGTTCATGGGGCTTCTTAATCTTACACTCTCACTAAATCCCTGGGCATCTGGAGTTTTACATATCAATCAGGTCAGCACACAGAAGAGGTACCAAATTTCTGGCATGTCAGTGGGCAAGTCAGTTTAGACAAGATGACAGAGATCAGGGTTCAGACAGGTTTTTTGGCTTGTGCGAAGCGGCTAGTATTCACTTTGGATTAGGATTCACCTGATTCGGGGGACAGTGATTCAATTTGGCCAAATCTGATTTGGAGATTCAGCTGCTGCCAAATCTACAAATCGGGGGGAGGAAGGGGGTTGGGAAGGCTGGCAGGGGTCCCCCCATGGTCCTCCCCACTCTCCCCCAGCTCCTGCCCTGCCCCTAGTACTTACTAGCTCAGAGTCAGCTGCAGCTCCCTGCTGCAGCCACTGGGGACTGCCTGAATCATCAAAGTTTTCAGAATTTTTGCTAAGATTCGGAAAGCTTTGAATCAATTTGGACCTTTAAGTTGGTCCCCTGATTCAATTCGGATTCAGAGATTCAGCCACCGAATTGGGCCGAATCTCCTTCGAATTGAATTACCACCCAAAGCTTCGCACAGCCCTAATGTTTTTACCTTTGATGAGAAAAAGGAATTGCAATGTTAAGCTAAATGCACAGATAGAGGGAAAAAGGTGCGTCATGCACAAGGACTGCAACAAGGTGGACAAACCAAAGCACTCACTGAGAAATGTATTTATCCCAAAGTGCTTTGGCCTATTCTTTGTTGAGAGAGAAGTCAGATGCCACTATTTTCATTCCCCTGTGATAAAATGCAGTAGCATTAACAAAAAGGGATCATAGCCCCCAGATCATTATCCTGGTGTTTAATATGTTGTCAACTTTGACATTATGTTTTCCAGATGGCCACAGGATGGAAGGTTTGAAACAGAAGAAAGTCAACATGACAGTTGTCTAAATTTTGTTTCTCTGGCTTATGCTGAATAGTCATATAATCCAAAACTCAGCCATTTGAGAGGGGAAACCATAGCCCATGTCCATGCTGTAATGTATCAACAGGGCCAAAGGAAACCCTCCACCCTATTCAGGCTTCAGCCAGATTATTGTTTCCAGGTTTCAGCATCATCCTGCAAAAGAGATATGGTACCATTTGGAAACTGTCCAGAGGAAAGCAACCAAAGTGATCAGAGGTCTACTTTAGAAAACATGACCGATGAGGAAAAGAAGGAAAGAACTGGGTTTATTTAATCTAGAGCAAAGAAGCCTGATGGGAAATATGATAAATGTCTTCAAATAAAACAAAAAGTTGCTATTCAAAGGAAAACTAGAAACTGTTTCCATGTTCACTGGAGATCAGACATTTTGTTGTATACCAAGAACAACTTTCCAATTAAAGGGATAGTCAAACACTGAAACAGATGACCTAGAAAGATTACAGGATCTGTCACTGGGGCTTTTCGATAGCAGTTTAGACAACTGTCTCTCAGGAACGGATGAACAGTAGCTGATCCTTCTTTAGGACAGGAGAATAAACTGGATGACCTCTTAAAGACCCTCCATTCCTTATTTTATTTGATCAGTGAGAGGCCCCATGTTTAAAAACCTAAATAAACATATAACAATATAACCATATGCAATGAAACTGACAAACCAGTCCACAAAAATTGGGTGGTAAATCTCTAAATAATTTGCAAGACTTTCAATGATGCTGGTGTTCAGAGCAGATTGGAGTCTACTTTGGATAAATTTTGAGCAGGTTATGCACCTAAGTTATTATGCAACCCACTGACAGATCTAGACTGGAAGAACTAAACACTAACCCCTCCCTCAGAAAAGGCTCAGCACCAGTCACCTGTGATAATCCGTCCCATCATACAGATAGATGTGACTGAGCCAAATGGATCCTGATGACCTACCAGACCATATGGAGTTGGTTTTGCCTACTTAACTCAACCAACTGCCAATTCACAACTCAATAAACTTGAAACTCAAACACGAATCATGAAAATTATACTAACATCCAGACAGTAGGGAATAAAGTTTGTTCTGAATTTTGACAGCATTGCTGCTGATGGGAAACATTTTATAGGTCTTCACTGGAGTAGCAAATTAGGAATGGATTTAAACATTGCAATGAATAGATAATACAACTCTGTAGGTGCTATATACATAGATACAAGACAGACTTTTTAAAAGTTCCTCAACCTGCAAAGCATAGGAAAAAAACTTCTTTCTGTTAGCTAGAAAAACATGTGGTTTTATTTAATTTTTTAAATAAAGGAAACAATTTTTTAAATAAAGGAAACATTTAGGGAAATATGAAGGAAGCATGATGTACTGAAGTCAAAGGAAAACAATAAAAATCTCGAACTAGTTTTGCAAATCTAAAACACAGAGGCTTATGAAACCTCAAACTTCAAAGCTTTATACTTCTAAATATGGAGATAAAAGCAGAATGGCATAAAAACCTAATGTACAATGCATTCTTTCAAATGCATGTCTACCGGCACTGCAAATCCAGGTGAAGTGTTAACAGAACAATGCTTTATGGCCTTCCTAACAGGCATATTTAGTTCACAATTTTCCTTGAATGAAGCCAGGTACCTAGAGACAGATCCTTGGTCAGAGTAAAGCAATATAGTCATAATAGAGAAATATGGGTTTATATGGGCTCAGGATTGGGTCCTCAATCTTTAGTTGAATATTATTTGGTTTGAACTTAATTTGCCATCATCCTTTGCCTCAGGACAAACTGAAACTGACTCTGAGAATCTGTTTTTAATTTAATATGGATTAAAACAAACAAAACCTGATATTTTAAACTTTTGAGAAAATATACTGAGCCCTGAAAGCATGGTGTTTACCATCTAGAGGTGACAGTGAGATCTGTTTTTCTAGCTTTTCTCCTTCAGAGACAACAATAACAATGAAAAGTCTCTACCCAGTCCATGGGACAGAAAGATAAATTAGCAAAACTGCCAAGACAGAAGATAAAATATTGGCATCTGCAGTGCTGTCTGCTTGGCGAGCATATGTGTAATTTATAAATGTTTGCTTGTAATTACATCCCTGGAAGATTTGGGTGAATAATGCTGTTGACAGAGTCACCATTTCCAAAACTTTATTCTTTTTTTCAGCTCTAAATAAATGCCATAGTCATGAAAGCCTCCTGGATGGGACCAGAAAGAAGATAAAGGACAGGAAGTGGTTACGCAAGCTTGTCAACACAGTTCTGTACCTTAGGAGTGGAAGGGAGGAATGACAGAACTGGGCTTCAGGCAACAGAACATGTATGTTCTGTTCCCAGTTCTGCTGCAGGCTTCCTTTGGGAACCTGAGTAATAGTATAGCCCTGCCTTACAGGGTTTAAGGCACTCAGTGGATACATCTACATGTGAAATTAATTTGAACCAACAAACTCTGGAGCAGTTTAAACCAGAGTAAACTACTCCTGGACACAGTGTCTACACGTGTGCCCAGGACAGCAGCAATCTGAGCTGGGCTGGAGCAGTTTAAGCCAGGGCCAGGGGTATGGGGGGTCAGCCCTGGGCTCTAGGTGGCAGCACTGGCTGGTGGTGGGGCTGGCTAGAGTATGAGGGTGTTGAAAGTGCAGGCAGGAGTCTGGCCCCTAGCTGGCTGGGCTGACTAGGCACAATTTACACCCATGGTCAGCATCTACACATGTATTTAATTGCAGTTAATTATCCCACCAGCAGATAGTACTGTCCCCAACAGCACTATCTTACACAGGTATTAATTAGTTTACTGTGGCTTATTAGCATTGCATGTGTAGACAGTGATGCTTTACCACTATAGTGAATTTAATAGATTTCATAGACATTAGGGCTGGAAAAAACCTTCCAAGATCATCAGGTCCAGCCCCCTGCCCAAGGGGCATGAAGTCTGCTGGGGCCAAATGGTCCCAGCAAGATAAGCATCCAAGTGCATCTTAAAGGTGTTCAGAGTAGGCGCTTAGACCACTTCTAGGGGGAGTCTATTCCAGACGCTGGGGACTCAGACCATAAAGAAGCTTTTTCTTATGTTCAGCCTAAAACGGACTTCCCAGAGTTTGCGACTGTTACACCTTGTCTTCACTTGGGGTGCCCTGGTGAACAGATGTTCTCCCACTTCCTGGTGCACCCCCCTAATATACTTACAGGCTGCTACCAAGCACTCCTTGAGCCTTCACTTTTTCAGGGTGAAGAGTCCCATATCTCTCAGCCTTTCCTCATAAGACTTATTCTCTTGTCCTCTGATCATGTGTGTGGCTCTCTGGGCTCTCTCAAGTTTCTCCACATCCTTCCTAAAATGCGGAGCCCAGAACAAGATGCAGTACTCCAGCTGAGGCCTCACCAGGGCCACATACACCAGGAGGATGACTTCCTGGGTCTTGCTTGAGATGCATCGATAGATGTAAGACAGGGTTTTGTTTGCTTTGCTGGTTACAGCATTGCACTGGTGGCTCATGTTCACCTTGTGGTCAGTTGTGACCCCCAAGTCCCTTTTAGTTGTGGTGCTAGAGAGCTACATTACTGGCGAGCCTATAAGTATAATGTGGAATTTCCCCCCCGAGGTAGAGCACCTTGCATGCCATCAGGTTTTGATCCCCCCACCTTGCAAACCTGTCCAGGTTGGCCTGAATCCCCAGCCTATCCTCTAGTGTGACCACAGTTCCCCATAGTTTGGTGTCATCAGCAAATTTAGCCAGTCCGCTTCTGAAACCTGCATTTAGATTAGTTTATTCTGCAGTTAAGTGCATGTGTAGAGGCAGCCAGTTACTCTGATATAGGGCCCGTATAGGCACATAGAAAGAGACGCATCTACTAGAAATTGTATTGAGACCTCAAGCTTTATGCAGCTTGGTTTCACGCAGCCACCACACGGTAAGTTCAAAAACAGAGCTCCAGGCTACAGCTGAAAGACTCTATCAGCCTACGATTAGTCTGATCTGTTAGGCTTGTTCCACTTCAACATGCTTTTTCGAGGAAAAATAATGCATGCAACGTCAGGAGAACATTCCCAGAACATTTAACCGATGTGAAACTTCCAGAACAAACAGAAACCTGAGAGGTCCAGAGTTAATGATAATACCACTCACAAAAAGTGGACCATTTGGCCTGAACACACTCTTTTAATACGCTGGAAGATGTTGTCATAAACCATTTCATATCCACGCTGGTAGAGAAACATCTCTCAAGAGGTGATACCCTGATTCTACTGAAGTCAATGACAGGACTCTTTCAGGCTCTGAAGCAGCCAAGATTTCACCCAAGCTGCTTTATCGACAACGTGGCACATGGAGAATGGGCCATGGTTTTCCTTTTGTGGGGCTGAGGACAGGAATCCCACACGGGCAATTTGTCAAACACCTCCACATAGTTTGGCGAACAACCTGGCTCTATTCCGAGGCCTTCTGAAGTGTTTGATGGTAAAACTCAATCATCTGAACTCATGGCTATGGTGCAGAAAATACAGAAATCTTCCAGTCTAACTACTTGCCACTATGGCACTGAGCAACTCGGGGTTCTGAAGGATGGTGTTCTCCTAAGGTGCATATATGTTTGTACCGCTTGTTCCTATTTTCTTTGTGACGAAGGGCGCTCTGTCTAAGTGTATGTCCAGCAAATGCTGCAATCAACACATGATAGGAGCAGGATGACTGGAACTTGGAAAGCCAGAGTTTCAAAGACAAGCAGAGTTTCTGCATGCAGTAATCTGGACAATAAATCAGCTTTCTTGTAAGCATGAGAATGGGAGTCTACATTAAATATTGCACAAGAATTTCAGCCCATTGCACGCTTGGAGCTCAGAGCTGAATCCCCGCAAACTGTTCTTCACTGAGCTCACCCTAGTGATGGTCTGCAGATCAAATCCAAGCTCTCATGCAAAGAGCAAATTCCTATCTGATACTGGGAAGAGGGTGGGAACTGTGCAGCTGGGAAGCGGGTGACAGTTATTTGACTGCAGCCCCCTGACGGTCACGTCTTGGCTATGGGCAGCATGAGCTGTTGAAATGGATTAACTGATTAATTTCTCAGCATAGAAATTGGATCCTAGTTGATTTTTATCTGGCTATTTGGGTGGGGTTCTCAGTGCAGAGCACTTCCCTGCTCACAGTCTAACTAGCCGTCCGTGCCAGTCTTCCAGGGACATAGGAAAAGAACCAAAGGTTCCTGCACAAAACCACAGCCAGGGCATGCTTTAAAAACAGCAGCCAATCTGCCTGTATATAGCAATGGGCCTTTCCAGAATAAAGTGGTTTTGCTCCTGCACGTCCTATCATTTCTCCATGCTTCTTGGATTCATTTTCCAATAAAGCAGCAATGCATTATCTATCTGGAGTATCTATGTTTTCCCATCTCTCTCATTAATGGATTCAAAAACTGGCCTTTCAGGAAAGCAAAATTTAAATGTATTGCTCTCTGCTTGTTTCAAAAAAAAAAAAAA
>NW_017728924.1:15686466-15691908 GCF_001723895.1 Crocodylus porosus | reverse complement strand
AAGTAGTGAGTATTACCCTGGGTGTATTTACATGTATGCTTTAATGCATATTAACCTATTTTTAATGCACATTAAAGCCTCACAAAAAACTTCTCTTTCATTAATATGCACTAAAATAGGCTAATGTGCCCATTTCTAGTATCTCACAATGGAGTTACTAAATTAAATGTGCATTAGCAAAACCACATTAATGAATGTGTAGATGCACCCACCCGTGTTTCAGTACCTGAAGTTACTTAAATCTGAGTCACATATATCTTCCAGCTCAAACCTCTGACAGCAAATGGTTTAATTAAAGCATCAGCTGGATGTAAGGCAGGACATACAACACTGTGTCATACCCACTGTGAAGAGATCTGTTTCACTGCTCATGTGATTCATCTTAGCACACAAAGAGCAGACCCAGCAGCTCATGCCCAGGTAGTGATTTCTGAAATTACACCCCTTTTCAGTGGGGTCCCACAATCAAAAAGAAAAAAAAAGCCCCAAAGCAAGATGGCCTAGGAGCGATAGCTTGCTGCTGCTGTCTGTCCTCTTCTCTGTGGAGACAAATAAATTCCTAAAGAATCGCCTACTCTCTACTGGAGTTTCTGTGATTTCCTCATACTAATCTCTGATGATGCACGCCGTCAGGCATGGTTTCCAGGGCTCCTGTGAGATGTGCTCTCTTAACATCAATGCCAGGTTGAAAGATTGTAGTTGACTGTAAGTGCCTAGTCTCACCTACACACCAAAGAATTTCATCCCGAGGTCATTTCCGCAGTTACTCCAGAAATCAGCCCAAAGAAAAGATGGGGGGGTAGAGTGGGATTAAGGTGTGCAAATGCAGTTGATGCATGCATATTAATTCAGCTGGGGAACTTAGACCTGAACTTCCCTACCTGCTGTTCTACCCTCTTTATATATCTCTGGGGGTAAACAAAGGCAAATAATCAGAATAGAAAAAAAATCTTAGAAGGAAAAGAAGAGTACGTCAGAAAAAAGAGACTATGAGAAGCACATTGCACAAGGGAAGGGAGGGGAGTGAAGATCTTCATCCGTACTAGGGAAGTTACCTTCTGTTCAAAACACAATCAAAATCAAAATCAAAATCTTAGGGGACAAAAATATTCATGGAAACTATTGCAGGATGACCAGTGTCTCAACAGCCTGGATGTATTTGGCTAGAAACATGGTATTCTCAGTTCCTCAGGAGATCTGCACAAGGAAGTCTGTGAATTTTCAAGAGCCACCATCAACAAATTCTAAACTCACTTGGGAAAAAATATGAGCGCCTTGGCCAGGGTTATTAATTAGAAGCAGTTAGAAAACTCTGGCCCACCCCTTGAAAGTTGCAGAAAAACAAATACTGGTTAGTTTTCATCAGTGAAAAGTCTCAAACTGTTGTCCAAACATATAAAAAACAAAATATGCTTTATTTTCAACTGAATATTTTCAGTTTGGGGATTTCCAATGCAAATGAGAAATGTTTGTGCACTTTTCACTTGAACAGTACATTGAGCTGAACCAACCAGCCCTATTATCAATTCTGAAAACAATTACAAGGCCTTATTTGGGTAGGAATAATTATCAGATTGGTGTGATATGTCATCTTCCATACCAAATAGCTTACTATCTTGGATGTAGGATCAAGAACCTTAAGCATTTTAATTACTGCTCTATTTAGCTTGGTGCATTCTATATGGATTTAGGTTATTACAATTGTTAACACCAGCAGGAAAAGAGGAGAGGAATATGAATCATAAAGAAATAATCCATTTTTGTCTTTATCTATCCCAGAAAGAAAGTCTGAATAATGCAAACTATGGAAGTTTTTACCCATTTTAGCTTTCTTTTCTTTTCTTTCTCTTTTTCAGTGTTAATAGCAAATTAGTTTTCAGAATCTTTTTACACTCTTCTACTGATTGAAGCTAGTAGAGAGTTTTACCAACCTGGAACCCTCTAAGATACTATTTGAAGACTACATATTTTTCCTTTTGATCTGAAAGCGAAAGTGATTCTATTTCCCATCTAAGTACTAGAAATTGGTCAAAATTGAATTCTTAATCCACAACACGTTGAATTTCATAAAACGTACAGATCTGAATTGCTTATAGTTTAGCATTTACATTTTTCAGAAGTGATAAGGAAATGTAGAAGCAGCTTTCACTGACACCATGTGAAAGACTTGCATGGCACCCTTTACATGCCTGCTGCTGTACAAGAGTGGGTGGAAGCATTCACTCTGCAGGTTTATTATAAGCATGAAGTTAGCTTTACACATATTTTCTGAAGTGCAACTAAAGAGCGAGAGAGACACTTCCAATCTGAGAACAGAAGAGAAATATTCACATGCTGGCCAAAAGATCATTTTAAATGAGGAAAAAGTGATTTCTTAAGTATTGCCAGCATCTAATTGGGCTATAAAGCATGGCAAACATTAAATAAAACATACACGTATAATGCACCCACAACCAGGATGCCAATACAATCATTGTAAAGATCTCGTTTTAATGGATTAAAATGTCCTTTTCATGCACAAATAATAGTCTATCATTTCTGTCTAGGTACTCCTGGATATGATTTTCATGACAGCATTCTTGCAATTCTTGGTATATAGCAAGTTTGAAAACGAAACAGACACCTAAGATAAGACCTTGAATTACTATTTTAAACCATTAAACTTAAAAATCCCAATGCTTCGATAACAAACTTCAACAAGCTCGCCAAGTCTGAATTCCAGCTGCTTCAACAAGAAACGAGGCTCAGAAGGCAACTGGCAACTTGCATTTTAACCTTAAAGAAATACACGTCCTGACGAAATCCTTGCTACACAATGACCTCGGCTTGGCTTCCCCACCCCCCATCTAGCCAGAAATTAAATCCGACAACCTAAAGAAAATGTGACTTAATTATAACTGCATCATCCCTCGCAGAATGCTGCTGCCAATCCCTGCTATTTGACTATCTGGTTGCTAGGGCAACCCGCATGAAGAGCATGCTTTTGTGTTACCACATGCATGGGCTGGGAGCTGCGCCAACCTCTGAGATACCACAGCTGGGATGGAGTTAACATCTTCCTCCCCAGGGGCAGCGCTTTCTTTTCTCTACAGGGACCCCTCAGTCAGTTCTCAGAAAGCAGATCTTCCTAGGTTTGGAAGTGTGACAACTGCATTCGAATGATGTAGGGTTACAACACAGCTCAGCTTAACCAGGGCCAAGGACACTGTAACCCCTGATCAAATCAATAGTGCCATGGTGCTAGACTCCATTCAGAGCCTGCAATGGCATTCATAGCCCGCTGTGAGCACATGGTGCTGGGGTGCTGAATACACAGGCTAACTAGAAAGGAAAGACCATTTATTGTCATTTAAAAACCATTTTATTTTAATGGCTCTGCTCCTCCCCCCACCACTGCAAACAAGCCCACATCCTACAGAGACAACTATATCCAGTACCACTGCATACATAATTTCAACCTAGACAGCAAGATTAGTATTTCTGCTTACACCAGCCTTCATTGCAAGACATGTTCCTGATAGACTAAAACTCTAATCTAGAACATTTCTTGAAAGAGATACTGTCATAATTTTTGCTACAAAGCTCTGTTTACTGTAAAGTCTGCTTTTGCATATAACTCTTTATGCATATTTTCTAGGACAGGCTTCAGGACAAAATTATATCAAACGTGCATCTTGATTCATTGCTTACCATAAAAATGTGTCTTGCCCGTTCTCAAATGCTTTGCACCCAGATGTGTTTAGGGAACACCTAAGAAGAGGCTCCACATGTTTTTATTTTCTCATTGCTGGAGCAATAGAAAATAACTGGAGAATTTTGTGGTCAAAATCAGCATACAAATGGATTCTTAATAACAGCTTGGCCTTAAAATATTGACTGCTTTCTTAATGCATTTACAGCTTATCACAAATAATGACAGTGTATAATGCTGCATTTTATAATGTTAAATATTGTAATTTCTAGCCTCTTTTACAATGCATCTCATGTAGTGGTACAACATTTCAGTGGCATGCACATAGGTTTGCTGCACACTGTTATAACGTAGGCCTCTAGCACCCACCTCTCATTTGCATAGGGCAGCCATGGTGTGAGGTGCGAGATCCTCTGGGTGGGGACAGCAATCTGAGTTTCATGTTAGGTTAGTTCATGGTCAATGTTTTAATGACCTTCTTCCCTGCGCACAGTCACTGGCTCTTTATTTTGGAGTACCTAAAGGGACCTGCCCACCCCTGACAAATACAGTAGTAGAGGTCAGGTTCATACTGCACCCTGCATCCCTGGCACCCATTCTGCATTTTCCCTGACAACCCAGTGCTAAAAGCAAGCAGGACTATATGCCACATAAAAGGATCCCCGAAGTCTCTCTCAGGTTGGCAGAGCCAAACAGGCCCCAACTTCCCATTCCTACTCAAAAGGAGAAGGCTAAATTCATTTTAGACCTGAAAAAGGTGCTAAGGGCAACAATGGGGGAAAATGGATTTCACAAAAGTAAAGGGTAGGTCTATAGGAGGATGCTACTTGGATTAATTCGGTCATTTAGGGTGCTGGTACACGTGACGCCATTACCACGTACACATGATGAAAATGTCACTTTGTGTGGCTTAATGTAGGGTTGGCTAACCTGCGGCTCCAAAGCTGCGTGCGGCTCCAAAGCTGCATGCGGCTCTTCAGACGTTAACATGCATCTCCTTGCACCTACTGAAGGTAGAAGTAGCAAGGGGCCTGATCCTTTTTTTTTTCCCCAGTGGAGCCTGCCCGTGACAGGGGGATGAGCTGCCAGCGGGCTGAGGGGCCCTTAGCTGTGGAGGGGGACAGTCCTTCCTTCCGTGGCAGCGGTGCCCCTCAGGGCTGCCCAGGTGGGCTGCTAGCAGGCCAGGTGCTGCCCCAGCTTGGGATTGGGGAAGAGTTGGATTGGACCAGGTGCTGCCTTTGAACTGGGGCAGCACCCAGCCCGCTAGCAGCCCACCCAGGCAGCCCTGGAGGGCACTGCTGCCTCAGATGGAAGGACCAGGTCCCTCTGTAACTCAGGCTGTTCACCCCGCTGACAGCCCGACCCCCAGCCATGGGCAGGCTCCACCAAAAAACCAAAAAAAACCCAACTGGATTGGGCCCTTCACTGTAACAGTGATGGAAACCCCTAAATTGAATTGGTAGGTTTCGATTAAAAACCTACTGTTTAAATTTAGGGGGCACAGAATGCAACCCTAAGGACTAATCCCCACCCCCCCTTGTACAAGCCAAAAAATTAACTGCAGTGAGTTGAGGAGTGTCTGCTTTGCTACGTTGGTTTAAGGCACTTTCCTTGTTCATCATCATGGGTCTGAGCTCATTTCCATTAAACCCATGTGACATTCTGGTGCAGCCTTCTGTTGCCCAGTTCTGTGCTCGTGCTACACTATGGGACGCCTGCCGGAAACTCACGGGAGTTCTAGCACTGGAGGG
>NW_017728924.1:15678572-15686455 GCF_001723895.1 Crocodylus porosus | reverse complement strand
GGCAACTTGCATTTTAACCTTAAAGAAATACACGTCCTGACGAAATCCTTGCTACACAATGACCTCGGCTTGGCTTCCCCACCCCCCATCTAGCCAGAAATTAAATCCGACAACCTAAAGTAAATGTGACTTAATTATAACTGCATCATCCCTCGCAGAATGCTGCTGCCAATCCCTGCTATTTGACTATGTGGTTGCTAGGGCAACCCGCATGAAGAGCATGCTTTTGTGTTACCACATGCATGGGCTGGGAGCTGCGCCAACCTCTGAGATACCACAGCTGGGATGGAGTTAACATCTTCCTCCCCAGGGGCAGCGCTTTCTTTTCTCTACAGGGACTCCTCAGTCAGTTCTCAGAAAGCAGATCTTCCTAGGTTTGGAAGTGTGACAACTGCATTCGAATGATGTAGGGTTACAACACAGCTCAGCTTAACCAGGGCCAAGGACACTGTAACCCCTGATCAAATCAATAGTGCCATGGTGCTAGACTCCATTCAGAGCCTGCAATGGCATTCATAGCCCGCTGTGAGCACATGGTGCTGGGGTGCTGAATACACAGGCTAACTAGAAAGGAAAGACCATTTATTGTCATTTAAAAACCATTTTATTTTAATGGCTCTGCTCCTCCCCCCACCACTGCAAACAAGCCCACATCCTACAGAGACAACTATATCCAGTACCACTGCATACATAATTTCAACCTAGACAGCAAGATTAGTATTTCTGCTTACACCAGCCTTCATTGCAAGACATGTTCCTGATAGACTAAAACTCTAATCTAGAACATTTCTTGAAAGAGATACTGTCATAATTTTTGCTACAAAGCTCTGTTTACTGTAAAGTCTGCTTTTGCATATAACTCTTTATGCATATTTTCTAGGACAGGCTTCAGGACAAAATTATATCAAATGTGCATCTTGATTCATTGCTTACCATAAAAATGTGTCTTGCCCGTTCTCAAATGCTTTGCACCCAGATGTGTTTAGGGAACACCTAAGAAGAGGCTCCACATGTTTTTATTTTCTCATTGCTGGAGCAATAGAAAATAACTGGAGAATTTTGTGGTCAAAATCAGCATACAAATGGATTCTTAATAACAGCTTGGCCTTAAAATATTGACTGCTTTCTTAATGCATTTACAGCTTATCACAAATAATGACAGTGTATAATGCTGCATTTTATAATGTTAAATATTGTAATTTCTAGCCTCTTTTACAATGCATCTCATGTAGTGGTACAACATTTCAGTGGCATGCACATAGGTTTGCTGCACACTGTTATAACGTAGGCCTCTAGCACCCACCTCTCATTTGCATAGGGCAGCCATGGTGTGAGGTGCGAGATCCTCTGGGTGGGGACAGCAATCTGAGTTTCATGTTAGGTTAGTTCATGGTCAATGTTTTAATGACCTTCTTCCCTGCGCACAGTCACTGGCTCTTTATTTTGGAGTACCTAAAGGGACCTGCCCACCCCTGACAAATACAGTAGTAGAGGTCAGGTTCATACTGCACCCTGCATCCCTGGCACCCATTCTGCATTTTCCCTGACAACCCAGTGCTAAAAGCAAGCAGGACTATATGCCACATAAAAGGATCCCCGAAGTCTCTCTCAGGTTGGCAGAGCCAAACAGGCCCCAACTTCCCATTCCTACTCAAAAGGAGAAGGCTAAATTCATTTTAGACCTGAAAAAGGTGCTAAGGGCAACAATGGGGGAAAATGGATTTCACAAAAGTAAAGGGTAGGTCTATAGGAGGATGCTACTTGGATTAATTCGGTCATTTAGGGTGCTGGTACACGTGACGCCATTACCACGTACACATGATGAAAATGTCACTTTGTGTGGCTTAATGTAGGGTTGGCTAACCTGCGGCTCCAAAGCTGCGTGCGGCTCCAAAGCTGCATGCGGCTCTTCAGACGTTAACATGCATCTCCTTGCACCTACTGAAGGTAGAAGTAGCAAGGGGCCTGATCCTTTTTTTTTTCCCCAGTGGAGCCTGCCCGTGACAGGGGGATGAGCTGCCAGCGGGCTGAGGGGCCCTTAGCTGTGGAGGGGGACAGTCCTTCCTTCCGTGGCAGCGGTGCCCCTCAGGGCTGCCCAGGTGGGCTGCTAGCAGGCCAGGTGCTGCCCCAGCTTGGGATTGGGGAAGAGTTGGATTGGACCAGGTGCTGCCTTTGAACTGGGGCAGCACCCAGCCCGCTAGCAGCCCACCCAGGCAGCCCTGGAGGGCACTGCTGCCTCAGATGGAAGGACCAGGTCCCTCTGTAACTCAGGCTGTTCACCCCGCTGACAGCCCGACCCCCAGCCATGGGCAGGCTCCACCAAAAAACCAAAAAAAACCCAACTGGATTGGGCCCTTCACTGTAACAGTGATGGAAACCCCTAAATTGAATTGGTAGGTTTCGATTAAAAACCTACTGTTTAAATTTAGGGGGCACAGAATGCAACCCTAAGGACTAATCCCCACCCCCCCTTGTACAAGCCAAAAAATTAACTGCAGTGAGTTGAGGAGTGTCTGCTTTGCTACGTTGGTTTAAGGCACTTTCCTTGTTCATCATCATGGGTCTGAGCTCATTTCCATTAAACCCATGTGACATTCTGGTGCAGCCTTCTGTTGCCCAGTTCTGTGCTCGTGCTACACTGCGGGACGCCTGCCGGAAACTCACGGGAGTTCTAGCACTGGAGGGCAAACTGAAACGCCCTCTCTTCTCCTGCCCTTCATGCACGTTACCAGCACCCTTCTTTAGGTAGAAGAAAGGGCTCCTGGCTTAGTCCTTTGATCAAGGCAGTTATTAATATGCACAGGGCATTGAGAGTTACTCCATACAGATGGGCTTAGCTCTTCTGTTTCGCGGTGCTTCTCGGTGCTGCACCGAAACAGATCACAAAGGAGCACCAGAAGGATGAAAATGACTAGTGACTTCTAGAGGGCATTTAATTGAGACAGCTCTACTCAGTGGCCCACCACAAAGACCACTGATTAGTAGGGCAAAGTAGTGAAAGAAACTTGAGATGACCAGCAGTGCTGGAAAAACTCCAAGCTGCATCCCTAGGAATCTGCAGAGAGCTAACCCCCGCGCTGTAAGAACAGCACACTAACATGAGGGTGGCCCACAGCAAGGGGAAGTGTGTTGTCATTGTCACGTGGAAGCTCATCACCTGCTACTAGCCCATAGCTAACCAGTTTGGTGCTGGTAGGTCTACTGTTACAACTGTTCTCTTGAATGTCTGTGATGCTGAGGAGGAAGTGGCTGGGCTGTGCTTACATAGAGGGGGCTCTACTGATGTAATCTATACAGCTATTCTTTGTTGCTCACATCAGGCCAAAGACTTTATCAACCAGAAAGTGCCATGAGGCTCAGCTGAAGTCTATGGTGAACACCGCTGGAAGCCCAATGTTAACACAGTCTGGCAATATCCTTGAAAGCAGGGTATTTAGACATTCAAGCCTATTTGCTGTAGTGTTAACACTATTAAAGCAGTGTTTGCCCCCCAAACCTCTAGGGCCATTAAAGGTCACTCTGGGAAGGCCAGTTTACCCTCTGCTTCCCTAAACTATGAAGCCTTTCCTAGCATGCTTGGATGAGAGAAAGGAGTGCCTTAACTTTACTCCGAGTAGCTACAGAGTGGATTACTGCAGTGGCTGGTGTGTTTGGAGGACTCACATAGGTGCTGGTGCCCCACAGCAAAGCTAGAGATTTCTCAAGTGTGTGCCTTCTACAATAAAGAGCAGCTACATTTTGCACAGGTCAAGAGTCTGAGGAACAGGTGAGAGCAGGAGGTGAAAAGACCAATTCTCCTCCAAGTCAGGGGCACAGGAAGGATTTCCAAGGCCTGCACCATGCTCACAAAAACCAAGATGTTTTATTTATTAGCTGCAGCTGACTGATAATCTTCCAACCAGTTACAAGCATACCAGGGCCAGGAAATAAATACAGGGGGGAAGGGGAGGACAGACCTCCTGCCAGCTGCTGGCACCTCTGACATTTGCTTGTAGCACAAAGCTGGGCAAGTCAAGGAACCTCTTGCCAAGTTTCCCAGTTTGCAAAACAGCAATAATGCAGCACAGTCTAGTTAAGTTGCGTCTGTAGAGAGATTTGAGCACCTGGATTTCCACTTCCTCCCACTGTTTTGGTGCTGGGATGACCCCATTCAAAGTGTGGGTGAAATTCCAACAGAGTACAGGATTGGGCCCAGAAGGGATTGTACAACAGGGGGTTTTGTAGTTCTTTTTTTACAGCTTGGAATGAGCAAATAGTGGTCACTGTTTTGCAATCCCCAGCTTTCAAGTCAGCTATTTGACCCTTGACAGCAGGGAGTTAATATGGATTTAGAAGAACAATGAAGCCATTGTGCAGATTTGTCCAGGACTCTCAGATCTTAGGAGTAACATTCCTGGCAAGAGTCCTTCCAGGCTGTCTTACAGCAGAAGAACAGACTTGGTCTTTCTGGTACCCTAGGGTACAATTATAAGCTTTTCATAAAGGAAAGATGCAGAGTACAGCAAGAGCAGTGTGTATAACCGTAGAGAAACCTGCTAGACCTGGGAAAGAGCCAGCTGGGAAAACCCAGAGATGCAAACTATAGATGCTCATTCTGGAGGAACAGAGCATTTGTTTTTCCCTGCAAATAATTAGAGAACCTGTCAGTGCTCTTTGATGGGAAGCATGCCCATCCACCATGCTCTCCTTGTGTATAATCAAGCACGCCCTCCCTTAACTGGGGGAGGGGGAAAAAAAAAAATCACTGTTATTCTTTGCTTACTACTGACAAAGATATAATTTTGATTAAATGTCCTGTGCTAGCAGAGCCTCCGAGGCTTTATATTTTCTTAGTTTACATATTTTAAAAATATTCGACACAAAAATCTCCCCCTCCAAAAGAAAAAAAAAATCCTTTCTTAAGATAACGGCACTGGCCTGTGATGATATATCCAGAAGTGCTCTAGTATCTGCTCGCCAGTCAAAATTGGTGCTGGGCATGAGGTATGATCGCCAAAGAAAGGAAGTGCTTCCTCCATCCAGGGGTTAATTTGGGCAGACAGCTGAGGACACAACCCTTTACCAGCAGGAGGTCAGAGAAGAGAGACTATTGGGCAGGGGGGGAGCAGGTCTGGGGGTTAGTCCGATGCTTCCTATGGAAAACACTCATCCCTCTGCCCCCTCCCTCCACCTCCACCACCGCAGGCTTCCCAACCGCTGGCACAATGCAGGGAAACTCCTGGTAATCTGAGTGCAAGAGACTAAGGCTGACGGGGATTTTAATCCTAAAAGTTTGAAAATGTTATATCAAAAACAGTTTTCAAAAGGAAAATAAAAGAATCCTTAAGTTTTTCCACAAAAAAAATAAAATAAAGTTGTTTAAGTCAAAACTGGTTGTTTGTTTTATTAAAAAGACTGGGTGTCAGGATTTTCCCCCTTCCCTTCCCCCCACCCCCCCAAAAGAGGAAATCCTTAACTACTGTAAGAATTTAATGGGATCTTAAAATTTCTTCAAAAACAAGGCACTCGCATTTTTCAGCCGACTCTCCCACTGTCTTATCCGGACAGCACCTTTCTTCCCCGGCTCTCAGGTCTCTTCTCACAGGGTCGGGGGATGTCCCACATGGTCCCTTAGGGCACTGCGCAGACAGAGGAAGAAAGCGAGAATCTCCCTACAGCGCATGGCCCACCTCTAGGAGGCAAGGCAAGGCATGGGCGCCGGCATAGCGACTGGTAGGGAGTGCACGGGGGCGCACATGCCCCCAGTGGCCGACACTGATGCCATTGGTAGAGTTGGTGCCCGCCCTGACAGGCTTCTGGAGGCACCAGTCACTCAGGGATGCCAGGTCCACTTTACTCGGGGGGGGGGAAATGTGCCTCCCCAAAGATCAGTCAGCAGCTTGGGGGTGGGGGGGCCCCCATGACTGATCTTGCCAACCAGTGGCCGTGGGGGGGAGCCCCTACTTATCTCACTCGCTGGCTTCTGGAAGTGGCCGCGGCGCTCCCACTCCTGGGCTGGCACTGACGGGGGGGCCGGGCCTCTGGTGCTCCTGCTGGCCCCCTTGCCCATCACCTAAGCGGGGAGTGCAGCCTGTCAGGGGTGCATGTGCACCCCAATGCAACACCACTGAGGCAAGGAAGTGTGCACACTGCAGGGTACTTACCCTTGTTAGTCTAAAGTCAGGGGGCAGGCAGGGTAGATATGCACTTTGCAGGTTAACTAAATAAGATATATAGAGAGTATAAGTTTTTGCAAATTTGAGCTCTCCATCAGAGGCTGTGAAAGGTGTACATACCAGAAGAGGAGGGAAGGGTCAGGGATCCACAGCTCTCCGAATGACACTGGATAGAGTTTGCATGCATCTGCACATATGGCATATGCGGGATTAGAAATATTAAATTGCGCATCCTAAACAATAGCAAACTCGTTCCCTGTTTGCCGAGCCTTCGGAAAGCAGCCTGGACACCCCACCTTGTTAATTAAGCCCCAGTTCTCTCATTCTGCAATCAAGAAGTGGTACACAGATGTCAGTTAAGCCTGATTTTTCAGAAGCCCTCAGCACCCACAGATGAAAGGGATGTAGGTTCAACTGCCCACTGCCTGAGGGGGAGGTGGAAAAGAGAAGTGGGGAGGCCAGGACCATCAGTAGATCACGCCTCAATCTTCCCAATGCACTATGCACAGATGGGGTGGGGTTTAGAGAGTAAAGGGACTGGAAAATGGGAACAGGGAGTTTGCTACCTGACACAGCAATCAACAAGTTGGATTGATTTACATTTCATTACAAAAAGGGAAACAGTTTCAACTTTTTCTTCAAAAAGTAAGTTTTCTTCCTTCAGAAAGAAAATGTCTTGCATTTCATGACATACCCAGAGGAGGGCATAACGTCTCAGGAAGTGAAATAAAATTGAGGAGTTCTAAGACGCATGCAATTTAGAATAAGTCCTCATCAGTTTAAGGAGATATTCCAAGGGCAATTAAATCTTTCCAGCACAGCAAGTTCCCAGCAGGAACCAAGTGCCAATGCTGTGCTGCAGTAACGCCAGGAGTGTCTGGATGTACTTTGAACCCATGACCTTCTCATCCAGGCTGCTAACAGAATGACTCCATCATCACACACACATTGCTATTGCTGCACCAAAAAAAAAAAATCAATTCTCTAATGAATAGTGCCTGGAAGAGACCTGTCCTTTTGGCTTCCCAGCCCCCTCCTAGCCGACTGCCTGAAGAGACTCTCCAATAGCAGCCCCAGCTCCCTGCCTCTGAATCCAACCATGGTGGGGTGACTGCAATGCAATGCCATGATGCCTTTTGTCATGCATCAGATTCTTAATTCTGGAGTGCAACACCCAATAAACACCAGGCTGGCTTTGTTCCTCTTCCCTGGAGAGGTGTGGGTTTTTTTTGTTTTTATTTTTTTTTTAAAAAGACAAGTAATTAATGTTTGAGTAGCCAGCTCTTCTGCTAATCTGACAGGGACTTGCAAGGAGAGCACATGATCTTCCTTCTTGCCTGGACACCTGCAAGCAACATCCCCCCACACCCACTAGAAATCCTCTCCTTATCACAGCAACCCTTCCTGACAGAGCAATCTCTATAGACACAGCCTCCTAAGTAGCAATTTTGTCTGGAAAAGCCAACATAGGGTTTAAGCAAGTGGTCAGTATAATCGCATACTAAGAATAAACCACACCGGCTGGGGTGTTCTCATCTTTCTGTAGTAAAGGTCCAGATGACAGTGAGAACTGTAAATAAGGATATTGATATTTGGCATTTACCATATTTATTCAATTAGAAGATGAGGTTCCCCTCCCCCCACACACATACTTTTAGCATGGGGGAAAAATCCTCTGGCCTTACAATTGAGTAAGAGGTGGTAGGGGCAGGGGTTAGGGCTGGAGCT
>NW_017728924.1:15666729-15678462 GCF_001723895.1 Crocodylus porosus | reverse complement strand
GCAGGGGGAGGCAGGCACAATGCAGGAAAGGGGGTAGGGGAGAGGACAGAAAGGAGGCGGATGCCTGGCTCTCATTGCCTCTACACTGCCTACCCTCTACCACCTGCCCCATTACTACTACCACACCTGTCCTACCACATGCCCCCAACTGCTTCCTGCACTGTTTGTCCCCAGCCATCTGACCCATTTTTACCCCCATCACCACTTTCCCCACTCCCTGCAGGGCAGGGTCCTAAACATCCCAGGAGGTAGTGTAGGGGCTGGAGTCCAGACAAGGATTAAGCCACATAATTCTCCAATAATTAGATTCCAGACATGGAAAAGTTACAAATGTATTATAATTTTCCATGTATGAAATCTAATAACTAGGAGGGTCATCTTATATTTTGGTAAACATGGTATGTACTCTTTGCACAGCCAAAGTGTGGGATAAAACCTGGTGTATTCAGCCCCACACCATCCTGGTGGAATATGCATTATGATCTCTGACAAGGAAGGACATTCAGCAATTTGCCCAAGACCATGGAGAGAGTCACTGTCATTGCTGGATTTATTGGTAAGGTGTTTCTGGCTCCCCCTTCTATACCCATGCCATAAGACTAGGTCTCTCTCTGAAGAGGTGCCCATGGGGAAGCTATTTTCACCAAGGCCAATTACTTAGGCAGCCAATGTATTAAACAGAGTCTTTGAAGAATATGGAGATATGAGAGGAAGGTCCTTCCACACAGGGAGAACAGAAGAATTAATCCTGTGTGGATACAAAGGATTATTGCCCAAATGCCACTACACAGAACCAGCATACCCCCTCCTCCAGTGCAGAGCCACTAGAGCCATAGGACTGTTCCCAGCTCTATGTCACCCTCTTGTGCAAACTCAACCTCCCATCTGAGACTTGGCTACTGTGCAATATGCTTCAGCCATTTCTCTACCAATATCTGCCTAGCAGCAGCTCCCTGAACACCCGGCCAGGTGGTAAAACTGGACCGATCCCTGGAGACGGCTTCAATTGTTGTTAGGCCTCAGTGGCTGGTGGAGCATCACACACTGAGGAAGGCACAAGTGGCTTAATCCTCATCTGGACTCAAGCCCCTATACTGGGCCTCCCAGGATGTTTGGGGCCTTGCCCTGGCCTTGCTTTCAGTGGTTTCATAACGTTTTCCCATTTGGGGACGAAAATCCCACAGTAAGCAAGAAAATGCTGAAGAAATCCCCGTGTCACAGCACAGGGTCTCAGGGGCAGCCATGATCTCCCCTAGTGCCCCCTACTGTGCCAAGTTCATCTCAAAGCATCCTCATTCTCACCCACCATGTCTTGATCTTTTATTTATAGCTATAAAAAGATAGATAGATATAGATATATGGGAGGCTGCCTTTCATCCCCTCAGACATGGTGCTCTGTTGTATCCTGGCCCCTATTCTGTACTGTGTGACTCAGTGCACCCTAGCCTTATGGGCTGTGTGTGGCTCCAACTGCCCCTTTACCACGCCCCAAGCCTTGCTGATGTACTGGATGTTGTTTGGTCTCACAACCGCACCCTCTGGCGCTCATCTCTCGCTGCCCCCTTCGCTCTGGGGCTTCTCGCTCAGGTGGCCGTAGCCATGCCGGGCCCCAGCTCTCCTCCTCAGGGTCTCCAACCGCCACAGGGCTCAGGCAGCCTTGGCCTTACCTGGCCTCCAATGCACCCCCAAAACACTGCGCCCTCTCTGGCATCAGGGTCCCCACGCTACCCGGGGTCCCCTACGAGGCCTCCTCCAACCCCCGATAGCCTCGCCCAAACCACCAGTTGTAACGGTAAACAGGAAAGCTCAAGCCCCTAGGCTGCAACATAAATTCAAAGCCGCTCAGCTATCACATTAGTCCCGCCACATCAAGGGTGCTCTATCCTTGGCCCCGTCTCGAAGCTGTACCTGCAGGCTAGTCTCTCCTCTTTGTTCAGTCCAGCAGAGCTCCTTCCCCTACAGCTGCGGGCAGGGAACCGCCTGCCTGGCCTCAGCCTGGGTTTAAATGGGCGCCAGGCCCTGCCCCTTCCTGTCAGCTGACGCCCACTGGTTACCCTGGCAACCCACAGCTGGGCTCCTTGCTTGCTGCTCCACAAGTAGCAGGCACCTCAGGGCCCTGCTACACCCTGCTTTTGTGCAGAACCCAGATTGCTATTTGCATAATGAAATTGCTTTCACTCCCCCCTCCCCCATGTTCATCTTCATCTCTTAATTGGAGAAGGTGAGCATACAGCAAAGAGATTTTCTCATTCTGCTTACTGAAATCCCTTGCGTTTTGATATTCATGTTTGCAAGATGGACAGCATTTGGAAAGAGTCTAAAACTACCCAGACAGAACTGGGCTGGTCCCACCTGCCTTCCCTTGTGTTTGACAAGAAAGTCCAGTCCTGGGGTGACACTGGGGGTGGGAGTGGGAAGCAGAATAGTCTCTGGCTAGGGAAGTGTTCAGGTTTCTAGGAGAAAACAACCCAGAAGTCTGATGCTTGGAGATGATTTCCTAGTCCAAACAGGGACCACGGCTAATAGGCCAAATGCAATGCACTCACAGGCAAAAAACTACTGTGGGCCAGATCCTACTTTGCCTTCCAGGAACCTAAATCCTCTTGGGTGCCCAATGTGACCCTGTTCATCCCAGTTCTAATCCCTTAAAAAGAAAGCAAGCATTAGTGCACAGAGAGGTGGACCCTCCTCCTCCTCGAGTCTGTGAATTCATCTCAGGGCTGGGATGAAGGTGCCTTACAGAAGTGGAAACACTCATGACTCTTCAGAGGCTTGAGGAGGCTGGAACAGGATCTCATTTAGACATCCAGTAATTAAATCCAGTTCTGGGCCTATATCATTGAACTATAAAAAGGCACCTCTTACCTGTATTTGTCCAAACAGATTATATCCTCCAATAGAATGCATGGACCATGCAAGCTGCATGGTCCAGCAAAACTGTAGAGGGTTTTAATTCCTTTTGATTTATTTGCTTATTTCAAACTATGACTAACTTTAGGAATGCAAAGGAAACTAACCATAAGTCCAAGTGCAAACAGATTAACAGACAAATAAAACAGCGTCAGTGACTTGAAGTTTATACTACATTAGCAGGAGCCGGAAGAGATGGATGTGACATTTGGTTCCTATTAAGGCAGATGCTAGTAAAACGGCACATGGACATCAGCACAAATAACCACATACTAATTGCAACCAGTCAGGCAATAGTTGCTGTCTTAAAACATTAAGTCCCTGGAGTGAAACCCTGGTCTCACTGAAGCCAACAGCAAAATTCCCACCAACTTTAGTGTAGCCAGGGCTTCACCCCTCGTTTGCATTACCAGTAAAGGAAGAGTAAAGTCCTCCACTAATGTGGTACCTGGGCCCTATGCACATCTGGGTCTGTGAGAGAGGGACAAAGGAAAAGGGTGAGGAAAGGGCATCCTAGCATCTTTAGACCCCAAAACACCCAAAGGAATGAGGAGGATGAAAGTTTCTCTCCCTTTTTAGGCATAGCACATATCCTTCCTCAGGAAAACAGACCCTTTTCCTGTCCATCCTGTCTTATTCCACCATGGAGGTGGTTTCTGTATGCTCTCTCAGGTTTGCTTGTAGTATCCCTCTTTAAATAGCTTGAGGGCCCTCTAATGGGTCTTCTGCCCTGACTGCAGAAGCCACCAGCAACACTATATAGGTGCAAATGTGTGTATTTCCATGTAATTAGTACACGTGGTATTTGGAACTCAGTTGGGTCTATACAGTTTCCTCCGATTCCTAATGTGCATAGAAAGTAAGGGCAATGCTTGAAGCTCAGGCCAAGTCTCTGTGAACAGGGAGTATTTACTATATACAAATAAAGGGAAGATGCTGCAACCTACTAAAAATGGCTGCTAACTCGCTCAGAGCTCAGCGGCAGCAAAAGGTGTTCAATAGCTTTTGGGATTTTTCTTACGCTGAGAATTATACTCACAGAGTACGATTTTGCTGCTCAGCCCACAGGAGTCTGATTACCTGCTGCATCACATTTCCTTGCTGATACACCCACAGCTCTCCTCATTGCTAGTCCCTGCCCTCTGTCAGAGGAGCTATATGGATACACTGACGCACAATACTTCATATCAACTACTTAAAACTGTGTGGGATTAGCAAAAAATTTCCCCTCTAGGCACTGAGGTTTCTTTCCCTATAAAATTTAATTAGGATTTAAAAGAAGTTCTCCAAAAAACTTGAGAGTCATAATAATTGTGGAAAGAAGGAAATCTTTCCCATAGTTATTGGAACTGGTTTATAGAAGAAAACTGTTATCTACTGTAGAATTTTAATTAAAAACACAAGCAAACTAGACCTCACTTTCTATAGAGATTTTCTACAAGCAGCACATCTTGTGACAACTGATGCAAGGCACCATCACGGAGGGGACACTGCGTTACGGAGACTCTGGGTCTGTTCCTGTATGGTAGCTCCCAGGTTTTTTTAAAAGGCTCCCTGAATTGGCAAGGACAGAAAAAATCCTATTACACCATTCTGCTATTTTTCATTCCATAGTAGGCCACACAGATACATGCCTCTGTAGCTCAATCCAGAGAGCATTCTACTGGATGCTCCGTTACAGGAAAGCAAGGTTCTTTGGGTAAACCTGGTATCTTTGATTAGAGCAACTAAAATAGTTGGAAGATTTTTTCTTTGCAAGCTTTTGGGTACAAACACCCTTCTTCAGGCAGAGGGAGCGCCTACAGTTGTTTTGTGGTCTCCTGGATGGGATGGAAGCCAGTATGCAAGAATGCAGGTCAGTGAAAATGTACATGCCTGGCAGTGAGGGTTAGAAGGGTGGAGACACAAGGGGGGGGGGGGAAGGGGAAAGATGATCTGGTGATGGACTGTAAATGGTAAATTGTAGAGAGGTTACCTGGGGTATCAAAAGGTAAGCAGGTTATAAAAATGTGCCAGAAATCCAATGTCTATTTAGTTGATGGTTTTTTGTATCCAGTAAATTGATGAAGTGAAGTTCATGGGCTCGTCTGTGAAGGGTGTTTTGTAAATTCCCTTTGAAGATTAGAACTGAGAGTTTGGAGAGAGAGTGGCTGTCTTGTGAGAAATGTGCACCCACATGTGCAGACATTCACTGCACATAAACCAGTTGCAAAATGGCTGAAGCCAGTTTGAGATAAACCTGACTGAATGTAGTATCAGACTTGACTGATTTGGCTTGAACTGGTTTATGCAATGTCTGTCCCAGACCCCTTCCTGGTTTAAGATAAACCAGACTTCCCCAGCATCCCAGCACGCTCTCTGGGCTGGGCAGGGCTCTCTGCTTGACAGAAGGGCTGTCCCCTCCCTCTGTTCCCTGGCTGCAGCTCTGGCAGGGAGGAGGGAAAAGAGCCCCCCCAGCACCAAAGAGGACCCCCACCCAGCCCCACAGTGGTGGGGGAAGGGAAGGAGGGGGAAGAGTTCCCTCTGGGGCCAGGCAGCCCTGTGCGCCCAGATTGCTCTCGGCGGTCAGGGAGCCGCTGGGGTCTGGCCATGCCTCCCCCAACCTCAGCTCAAATTCCCTGTGGAAGGGAGGGCTGCTCTAGTGCCCCTGAGCTTCTGGCTTGAGCCACAGCAGGCATGTGCTGAATGTCTCTCTGCTTGCAAACTATTTCACTCTTTGCAAGTTAGACTAACTTACAAAAACTGAATCAATTCAGGCTCAGGCTTTTTGAATGTCTTTCCTTATCCAAAGTGATTCTGCCAACCCTTGCTGATGAGGCAGAAGTTGGGTTTCATTCACTAGGAATGGCACAAGTTACCTTTGGTCGTTTCCACTCCACTGTCCCAGACAGATGTCTCTTGTAGAATAGGGATTCGTCTGATGCTGGAAACTCGGGATCTTCAAAGAGGTTCCTTTGTTTGAGACACTGCTGCTTGAGCGCGTGATATTTCTGATCTTTGAAAAATTTCAGCGATGACATATTCCTCTACCTAGGTTAGATAAAGATTGTGTCCATTTAGAAGCTTGAGTCATTTTAGATGATTCTCCTCCCTACTCTCCATCTCCCTTCGATAAACACCTAACAAGTAGCTCTAGGCAAAATTAATTGCCAAGCTTGCATAAAGGTGGGTTTACAAATTAAATTAGACTGGGAGTAGATAGCAAAGTCTTAAAACAAAAGGATTTCTACATAGTAGGATAACAGGTCATAACATTGAGTAGGAAAGAACCAGGAAGGCAACTCATCAGGAAGACAATTCTGGACTGGGAGATGTGAGATGACACTTCCTTCTTTTTTTTTTTTTTGGATTCTATGCAGCCGAAAGGTAATTTCTGGGTCTGAGCTGCTCTGGGAAGGCTCTTTTCTCTTTTTGGTTGACTAGCCCTCTTCTACATTTGTGTGCAAAGATAAGGAAAAATGATAGGTAGATCAGACTTCCAAAACTATCTTTTGCAATTTAAGTCTATATGCTTTGGCTGTTTTTGCCATCTTTGCTGTTTTGTTTTGTTTTTTTTTAATTTAAAAACTAGTTAATGGAGTTTCCTGGCAAAAGTGTTCACAGAAACAGCAGATAGTTGCAAACATTGTTGGGGAATTAGGAAACTTATTTCTATGCTTACTTTGATTACAAGAAGTAAGAGTATCCTTTCTAGGAATATGAACCTGTCATGTATTTTAGCTGACCAAATTGTACAGCTCAGCTAGTAGGTGCATGTTCCTCAGCAATTTTATTACAAGTCACAGACCAAATAACATTTGCAGAATTTACCTGAGCTCTTGAAACACCAAACACCATTTTTCTACAGATCTGTTTGAGGAAGTGGACAAGAAACTGAACTCACTCTGGAATGAGCTTCTATGGCAAATTCTTGTTTTAGGTTTCCCCTTCAGTTTTCAGAAACGTATCCTCTTCTTGCCTTGAGGTGATCTACAACAGTAAGATGCAGAGTTTTTATTTCATTGGTAAGAATATCCTCCTAGAAGATTATACGGCAAAATGACACATGACAGGGCATCACAGTATCTTGGTGGTCCTCCTCTTAAGTGTTCCCACTGGAGTGAAATTAGCAGTCAGATGTACACTTTTCCTTGCTGCAGTTATTTGCATATCTACCAAAGCTGGCCCAATAGATGCAACTAGGCATGGCAGGTTTCCTTTAAAAGCCCAAACCATCTACTTTGTGTGGATGTTACACCACATCTGTAGAAGCCAACACTTGTCAAACAAGAGAATTACAATCCCTTAGATATTTAAAGCTTTCCATGCGTCAAATCCTGAAGTGCCTGCTTAACAATGTACTCATACAAAGCTTCAACTGATGACAAATGAGAATTTTGCCCAAGTCAAGATTTTGGGTGAAATCCTGACACAGTGGAAGTCAAAAGAGAAAAACTTCCACTGATGTCAAAAAAATGGGTCAGAGTTTAGACAAGCAATCTCTTATCGACTGTGCTTTCTTCTCTATCAACAGGACAACAGCCTTTGGAAAAAAAACAAAAAACAAAAAATACATAAATTAGCTGCAAAGAGGCAAGAAATAGCTCAGTGCAACAATACCATTTCTAAACAAGTTTCCTTTTTTCTTAAGAGCCGTTTTCTCATTAATTAACCCAAAAAAAACCCACACTGTAACAAGATACGTTATTTGGCAGATGGCCTCCAAGACCGGCAAAGATAAGTAGATTGATTCACACCTCCCCCACCGCATTCTTCAAAGTCAAGTACAGAATAATTTGCCAATTATAAAGAGATCGCTGAAGGAAAAAAATAGTTACTCTAATTTGCTTGGAATATAGATTACAGCATGATAACACTCACTGGCACTTCCTTCCATTAGAAAATCTCCGCTGACTAATGAGGATCCCAAAGAGCAAGTTAATTTGCCAGAGATACAGTTGTTTGCAGAACAGCTCTGGGGTGACAGGGTTTTTCAACCGTCATTGCATAATTTGCAAAGATAGGTTTGTACTGACCCCTTCCCTTTTCCCTCCTTGGATTGGACATCCCAGTCTTTTCAGGATTAACATCCCTCCCCCACAGCCACTATGGCCCAATATATAGAATAAAGTTGTAAACCAAAGAGCATAAAAATTAAACCTAGCAAAACACAGACAAGGGCTATTCTTTCTGGACAAGATTGCTGGAGGCGTGGGAGTTACAGGAGTGCCACCCTCCCCTTTCAAGGGATAGCTCGGTCACAAAAGCACTCACCTAGGAGCAGGAGATTGCGGCTCAGTTTTGTCATCTGTCTGAGAGGCATCCATACTCCTCATCTCCCACGCTCCTGCGGAGCACCCTTACTACCACACCATAGGCTAATCAGGGTGGGGGACTCCAGTCACCCTCTTAAAGCTGCGATATGGAGCAAGAACGGATCAGGAAAGGATGCATGGGGCCACAAGGAACAGGCGGGAGAGTGACTGTAGTTTAGTTATTCGGGTCCTTGCATTGAAGGCGAGGCTCCGGTGTCCTGGTCCCTGGTCTCCAGGTGGGTTTTGGATTCCTTGTGGCTTCTTGACCAGTGCCCTAACTACTCGGCTCCAGTCACACTCTTTCCTGCTTTTTTCGGCTCAGCAAATCTTTTCAGCGCAGTAGCTTCCTTGCCCATCACCTTGGTTAGCCACTGTAAAATGCACACATCTTACATCGCCAGCTGCACATTCAAATATATAAAGCAACTCTTGGCAACATCTCTCCAGTGCCTTAGAGGGCTGCCTACTCCATCATGTAATAGCAAACATAAGCCACACACAGGGTAATAAGTGGTTCCCAAAATATATTACTACAGTTTGGCGAGCCTCCAAAGAACAGCGATATAGCCAGCAAGCAGAGGAAAACGTCTAAACAAATCAGTTGTTTCTAGTCAAGGCTCCCCCTCCTTCACTTGCTCAAGCTGCAAGATAGCTCTGCACTTGTACTGCGTTTAGACTCTCCAGACTAAGCTCTCTGTCCCTGCTAAGGAAGCTCGGATTTGCTCCCACTAGTAAAATAATAATCGAATGTCAGACACGGAAACATGTTTGGAGCTATCTCTACGTCTGGAGCTCCTATTGAAACCATTCGGGACAGGAGAAGCTCGGCACTGCTAAGAAGTTGGCATCAGGAGTGAAGGAATCTTTTTCCTAACCTGCAAAACTCCGATTAGGAGCTACCCTCCCCTCAGCAGCCTGGAGAGGGGAGGACCTGGAGCTTTCCCCCCTCCATGATAAGCCTCCACTCACATGGCCCCCTCTTCTCCTTTTAACTGCAAAAAGAGTTAAATATTTACTTACACTGACTATTGAAAGATGTTCCCCCCCAGCTGGAGCAAGCCCGCAGCTAAATCATATTCAGCATAGCTGTAAAATGTAGACTCCTGGCACTCTTAGCAGATTTGGTTTAAAGGGACACTGACTTGAAACCTAACGGAGAGCTGAGAATAGTCCCAGATACTCCTCCTGCCTCCCAATGCCCCTAGCAACTTGCGCGCTCTTGCAATCATTTTCTTTTTTTAATTCCCCCCAATCTTTTCCTTTGTTCCTATGCACAAGGCCACAAAAAAACCCCCCAAACACTGGAAGGTAATGAATGGTCTTTACAAAGGAAACTATGAAAATTGCACTCTAACTGCTACAAACACCCACAGGGTTACAGGACAGCATCCTCAGTTTTCAGATCTGTCCATACGTCACCAAGTACGAAGCATTTTAGAAAGCCTGAGCGTGAAGCAGAATTATTTAGAAGCAACTGGTGCTTCTTCAGCATCAGTTATTTCGTTTGATCTACAGCAGCTCTCTCTCAGACGAGCTGAAACAGCAATTCCTTGCCCTCATCCCACCCAGTCAAAGCAAGTACTTCGAATTCTGCAGGCAAACACCTTTCTGCTTGCCTGCAGCGAGTCCTGCATTCTAATTTGAATCTCTCTTCAGGCCCAAATTGTTGTAAATACATCGGGGAGATTATACACAGAGATACAGAGCCGTGTCCTCCACAAGGAACTCAGAGCAACTTTCACGCGCAAGCCAATACTAAGAAGTTCTGAAGTTTGGATGAGAGCTCTGCCCCCCGTAGTGCGCTTCTGCAGGGGAGCTCACAGAACCAAAACTTTAGGACATCTCTGTCCTATGGCCCTCTGAACTGCACCCTGATCTTTTGGCATCACCCCATATGCTTTCCTAGGAACTGGGGTAAAATCTTGGTCTGCTGAACTTTTAAGGATTTGGGTAAACTGCATGCAAGTAGCACTAGAGCCCTGGTTTTAAGCGGCTTCTGTCATTTTTTAGACCCCACGTCCAGATCGATATTTCACCCAGGGAAAGTTTCTTCCAGCGGGTATGAGTAACACCCTTTATAACACCCAAATTACTGAAGGCCCCTTTCTATCTAGGAGTCTGCACCCTGCTAGATGTTGTGTCAACACATGCTTTCATTTCCCGCTGAGCAGAACACCTGCTCCATCACTTCCTACAATGCTGTGAGCAAAAGACCTGCCATGTAAAACCCACAGCTTTCTGTTGTTGTAATGAACAGTTTACACTCGAAGAACTCCTTCCACAGCAACCTGTTAGGCCCCCGGTCCAGAAAAGTAGCACTGCAGCCAGAAGCCCGATGTCACTCTATAGCCTGACTATATAGTCTCCCTGCAAGGAGAATGTTACCACTTGTCTTTTTCTGTTTGCTCAGAGATTTAAGATTTTGACAATGGTCTGGATCAGTAATTAAAGCTAGGTAAATTCAAGGCCATTGCGAAATGTTCGTATTGCTCGGGACCTTTCTGGAAAGGAAAATACTTGCATCTTGGATGATGCACAAGTTGCAGCCTGTGCTCCGTGGGTAACTAAATGGACACAGTGCGTTAGTCCTCCTCTTGTTCCACAAAAAGAGTCACTCTTTTGAATTTTCCATTCAAATATCACGTGCTAGATCTTTTGAAAACTTCAAGGAATCTGGTATTTGTTCAGCACGTGTTTAAACTAGGTGAGTTTGACTGGACAAATCTTTTAGAAACCAGACACAAACAATAACTTATCTACTCTAATACACTCTGAGTGCGAAGTATTTTTAGCTGCATGACTTCACTGCCCCTGCCTTTTACTTTCCAAAGAGAGTCAGTGTAATTTGGGTCAGCCAAGGGGATGGCATTGAACAGGCACAGAGATGCAGTACGAGGCCAAAGCAAACCAGACAGAGGTGGCTGTTACCACAGGAAACTCCTCAAATTGCCCCCAATGCCTTTCAGTACTGGCATGCATGACTATCAGGTTGCAAGAGAAAGCTTCACTAAAGGACTTGAGCTCAAGCAGGGCTGGATTAACCCTTTAGTGGGCCCTGGGCGAACAAACTTGTGAGCCCCGGGCTGGTCAAGACCCACCTCTGCACCCCAGCACCGCTGCCTGTGGGGAGCTGGGCTCGGAGTTACTGTTAGGAAGCAGCCGCTGCGGTGGCAAGGCCGGTGGAGGGGAAGGGAAGGGAGGTGGACAGGGCCATTTGCATCCCTGCCAGAGGGAAGCCAGCCACTCCCTGGCAGCTCATGGCCTTAGACATGTGCCTAGTTTGGCTATGCATTAATCCAGCCATCGGCTCCAACACCCATCTGCTCTGCAGTGGTAGCAGACAGTGCCAGTATGCAAACCAATCCTTTTCTTTTTGAACTTGGAAGAAACAAATGGTCAATTTGTCGCCACCAACATGTTGCCTGGAAGCTAGAGGGAAGGTTCATGACACAAAGAACAGGTTTAGCTTAAGAGCTCAGAGAGAATCAAAATATTGTGGACAAAGATTACCTTTTGAGAGATGCATTTA
>NW_017728924.1:15655044-15666142 GCF_001723895.1 Crocodylus porosus | reverse complement strand
TCAGAAAGAAATATTCTTAGATGCACTGATTTCTTTCTTTTCATACAAATTGCCCTTTGTATGAAAGTTTATCATCACACAGCTGCCTAGAAATGATCTGACAGCCACTTTTCTCCACAAGGAGAGCAAATTACCCACTGGGAAGTCAAAAGCTAGGGACAGAAGTTACACATAAACCAGCTTAAGTGATCAGAAACCAGTTTAAATCTGTAACAATGAAGTTCAGTGCACATAAACCACTTTCAAAGTGGCCAAAACCAGTTTAAGATAAACCTGGATGGATGTAGTATCAGACTTAACTGATTTAGGTCCCCCATGCCTCTACTCCCAATCCAGAGCAATACCACTGCTCTAGCTGAAAAAAAGCAGGTAGGGGGCAAAACCCTAGCACTGGACCCCAGGAAGGAAAGGAGGGAAGCCCTTGGAGACTTTCCCCCCATTCTTGCTTGTGGGGTGTGGCCAAGCTCAAGCCCAGGCTGGGCAGCCTGGCTGAGTGTGACGGGGAGTGTTAACTTCCTTCACCCCCGCTGCGGTCTGCTTGGCTGAGGCTGGGGGGAAGCTGTCAGAGGCTCCCCTACTGCAACAGGCAGCATGCACAGGCCCTGGCCCAGCTAGCTTAGTGTCATGGTGGTGGTGGCCAGGGATGGATGGGGACAGGGGACTCAGATGGCCAGACTTGGCTGGGGCCTGGGCATCTCTGTTCGAGCAAGGGGCAGATGAAGCCTCTGAGGGCTTCCTGTTGCAGTGACTGGCAAGCTGGGAGGCATGCTCTAATGCCCCCCACCACCCCAGCTTCTGGCCTGAGCCGCTGCAGGTATGTGGCGGCATTTCCAGAAACAGAAGCAAGTGTCTGTTCCCTTGCTTATCAGTTCAGTCTATGCAGTTTAGGCTAACCTGCAAAGATTGAATTGATTCAGCCTCAGGGTTTTTTGACTGCCTGTACTTAGCCTAAGGGTTTTCATAAGACAGTTATTTAATAAGATACATGAGGAGTCCTGGGAACAGGGAGCAGAACCAGGTTCCTGTTAAATTAGGCCTTCCCTAATTCCTGGGCAAGTGGCTTGACAAAGAAGCTGCTGTACAGAAAGGCTGACAAGAAAAACTCGGTGGCAGCCAACCTTTTTAATGAAGAGACTGCAATGGTAAGTACATCTTACATGCTCTGAGAACACCTGCTGAATCAAGGTCCCAGGGAACTTACAGCAAAGGAACACCTAGGTTTTGGATCCCAACTGGCTTTGGGTATAAATCAAGCACTAAGTGCATTTTTACATGTGTTGTTGGATGTGGCACCAGGCACTTTAACTAGCAAGCTGCATCAATAAAAAGCGCCCATGCATCAGCCTTGGCGCACATTCCCACGCTGAAAAAATGGCAGTGGGGTGCTCTGAACTGAAGCTCATAGACGTGTTTTATTCCAAAATGTCCCACTGCCATTTTGCCAGTGCGGACACGTGCAGTGACACTGCTACACATGAGGTGAGAGGCTGCTGAAGCACATCCATTTCCATGCTTCAGCAGACTCAATTCATTCATCAAGTCTGCTCTGATACGCTGGATTTCCAATGCATTGGAGCAAGCTCCCCACATGTGTATAGGAGCCCTTAGCTATTCAGCTCATTCAAGCCTGGTAATTCTAGTTACGCCCAGTGAGTACAACTGGGAAATTTGGAAGTCAAAATAGTAATGTACCTTTGGGGTTTAGATGTCTCCAAGATGAGCATCAAATGAGCCAGGAAATCCTGGATTACACCTTTGGATTTAGGGACCTAAATTTTCCCGTGAGTCTTACCTCAGGCGTTAGAGTCCTTTTTCAGATTTAGCCTTCCATTAAATGCTTCAGCCAAAAGTTAATATTAAAAAAAAAAAGTTGATGCTCAAATCAGAATTGCGAAGGAGACCATTAGGTTTAATGCTGTTGGGCGAGTGCAGGCAAATAAAGGCTTTCATTTATCATAGCGTTAATGGGCTATATCTGTTTTCCAACAGAGCACCTTCTAAAAGAAACATGCACACCGATGTCCTTTACATTTCCTGCGTACGGCTTTGTGGAATCTTAGCTGTTAGGAAAACTGCATGAGAATATATACACAGAATTAAAGCATGCACATCTATCCAAGCTGGAGGCTTAATGAAATTTTAAGAAGCCTTTCAAAAATAATAGTTTTCCTTTTCAGCGGTTCAAAGTGTATGTGCAACCTCTCCTTTTCTGCTTTTGCTAAAAAAAAAAAAAAGAAAAGACCGTGAGAATTTACAATTTTCCTTTTTCCTTCCTGTTGCTGTAACTGCAGCTATTGTTATACCACCATCAATGCAGAGCTGTGCATTTTATGCAAAACTCTATTTTAAGCGGATAAGTTATTCTCCAGATAAGTTTAAGATATGGTTATTCCCTTTTTATGGATGGGAAAACTGAGATATGATGTGCAAACAGGCCAGTTTTTAAAGGCATTCAAATAGATGGGATTTTCAGAAGTGTCTGCCTTTAAAATATAAGTGCCTTACCCAATAACAGCATTTTGGATTCACATTAAACCTGGAGTCTGAGAGTTAGTCCTTAAAACTATTAGGTTCTTGGTTAGGCAAAAGATAACTTTCTATGTTTAAACAATGATAGATTGCTATTAACATTAATGAAAGCCAGGATGTCCCTAGCAAGCTGTGCAAAATCTGCCAAAAGCCATGTTTGTTGGTTCTTTCAAGACATTTCTCTCTCTCAGGGGTAACTAAGGAGGGAACTTTGTCTTCACAATCCTAAAAAAAAAATCCTGTTCCTGCTCTCAGAGTCACTCAGTTTTAAAGCCTGTGACTATATATGTTAACAAGTGACTGCTTTAATACTCTTACATGATTCTGTAGAAACTTATCCTCTATTTCAGAGGCATGCACTTTAAGAGTTTTCTTTCTTTTTTTTTTTTTTTTTTTTTTATTTTTTTTTTAAAAAAGAGAGAGGCTCAAAATGCCCACGTGAGATCTGCAGGAAAAGTGGGAACTGACCGCACTTTCAGGTGCTCAGAGGAGGTTAATTTCATAGCCCACTGAACCTGACACAACAACGAGATTTCAGTTTCAGCTTTCCACCACCGCTGGCCCTCGTCTGTTGTGTGTGTGTCTGTTCGCTAGCCACATCTGTGGAACAGAGTCCATTCAGTGTTAGACTGTAGAAATGCCGGTAGTGCTGTTTTTTTGCAATAAATCGTTTACAGTGAACGCTTAGCTCAGAGTTCAATATCAAATCCAGGATCACCTAAAGTATATCCAAGTCACAGCTTTTTCTTACTGTGCATGTCCAAGTGATTATTAATACAGAGAGTGCTGGTTTTGGTGACAAAGCAGAAAATGCAGTAAATACAATTTTATATTAACGCTAGCACTTACCTGGATTAGCACATTTCTGCTCCTGAGCCGTCAACCACATAAGACCTCCAAAATCAGCACTGCAAACAGAGTCCCCTGGCTTCTTAACCTGAAAACTTTTTGGACTATACCAAGATCAGATCCGAGGGGAGGCTCAGAGTAAGTTAAGGATGACCCCCTCCAAACTTCTTGTGCAGTAATTAATTATGAGTCATAAGGGAAAATGCAGCTAGAATAAACCAGGATGTTTTATTCTGTCATGGTAAACTCTGCTAGCTGGAATTCTGGTAAAAATTGTGAAACAAGTTTTTTAAAGAGGCAGATAGGGGAAGGCAGTTTTGTAGGGATTATAGACATTCCTTTGTGGATAATAGATTCTTTTGCACCATAAAAGTGATATGTGCTGTTAGTTGACAAAGTTCCTCTGATAGACAAGAACATATGACAACACCTTTGCTGGAGTCTTTTTGCACTGCTTCTCTGACAGAACAATTAGAGGAGCAAAACAAAAGTTTCACTGAGCTCCGTAGTTTTGCGGAGCAGAAAAGCACAACGTGCTTTTGGACACCTCTGTATTTTGGGGGTAGCCCCAAATCACAGTTCAATTTAGAGTAGCCTCTGGGGCTGCTCTATATTATTTTAGTCTTGCATAGCTATTGTAAGCCACTATGCAAAGCCTGTTCTGGCCACAAGCCTTCAAACTCGTTTCAGGATATCGCAGGACTATCTTACTGTCTCTGGTTCGTAAGAGGAATACCCCTTTTTCTGGTCAAATTCCTGCCTGGAGAAGCCACTGGAGCAGCATAAAGTAGCTGTGACATGGCCTAGACCCAGGGCCATAAGGAAGTAGATTGCTCTATTGGTCTGTCTAGGGCTGGAAATAGGAACTCTTAGTTGTGGTCCTATCATGGACTTCCTGAATGAACCATCCCAGTTCACTGAAATGATGCCTCTATCTGCCCTCCCCGCAACTTGCCCCAAAATATCAACTCACAAAAAGAAGAATTATTCTACTACCTTGCACAGGTGGCAGCATGATTCAGTTGTGATCAAATAAACTTTTCCATTTACAGCCCTTGGCAGAAGTCCAGAGAAGGTCTTGAACTCCTACCTCCAGGAGCAACACAAGGCAAATTAGCAGTTGGGACTCCTCCCACTATAAATACCCACCTGTCCTAAGTCTGAGACCTGCAGTTTGCAGGAAACCCTGTAATGAGGCTCATCCCCACTGAAGGCCCCTAACCTGTGTAGGTACAATGTTCTGGTGTTCCTTGTTCTACCATGCTGCTGCCACCTTTCAGAAGTGGCTTTGTCCTTAGTGCAGTAATCTGTACTGAATTGGTGCTATCAGGCATCCTAATCTAGAGACCAAAGTATTATTTTTCCCTCCCCAACTCAAAACCCAAGTGCATTAGCTACATGGAAGCTATTCTCTCATGAGCGAGGCACCTACGCCAGCCAACTAGCATGGGCTTTGTTATTTCAAGTCATTATTATTGGTCCAGTTCCTGATAGCTTTACATATGCAGTCTAATTGAATTCACTGCAGCTGAGCTACTCTTACTTGTGGGAGTCAGGCAGTAAGACTCTGCTCCATTAACAATTACTTATATATTTATCCACTGTGGCCCTGGTCTTCTGCAAACAAATGCTGATTGCTGTCAGTTGCACACTTTCCACCAGCTTTATGTTCATCAATTATTCATTTATTTGCACGGGGCAATTTGTTAATAAAACATAAGGTTATTTTCCAACAGAGATGCTCTTAAAGGCTGCACATGTGTTTGAGTAATTCCAATTTAAGCAGTTTTGTAGTGAGAAAAACCCCAGGGGGAATATTTGAAACTCAGTCAAGATTCACCTATGGTTTGACTGATGTTCCTAGTTTGGCTTTGAGAGTAGGGTGAGGAGTCAAGGATACCAGCCTCTTGCATGTGGTTCTTTGAGAGGTTTGGACACATCTGAACAAGAAATTGCAAACACACCTCTTCCTGCATTTGACTGGATCCAGAACACAAATGGGTTATATTCAGATGATGATCTGAGCCCCTCCCCACTTGAATCTGATTTCAACCTTCCTCAGGTGGTAGAATCACCCCATACCATAGGAGTGGTCAGGAAAAAGACAACCCGTAGGAAACTCCCAAACTGTAAAGGGTTACCTTCTGCCCTAGCATCGTCACTTATTCCAGCAGGAGCTGCCTGCAGAGGGATTGGGTGGTCCATGCACAAGTGTATCTGTGGGCAATATTTATCTTGAATAGAGTATTTTAAAAATAATTTGTAACAAGAATTTCAAACACTGTTAAGTAAACATGCAAGGCCTGGGCCTGCTTTCAGTGAACAACCTCCCTAATTTTAACCTCAACAGCAGGGTGAAGCCTCAGGAGGGAACCAGGATTGGAGTCGGAGCTGGTGCTTGCAAGCATCCCAGAGGTCAAGGCAGGAAACAAAAGAGTATTGATAGCTGTAGCAGTGGAGAAGGTGGAAGGGCAACTTGTTCTGAGGATAGAGCAGGTTGATATGAGGAAGGAGATGTGGGAATGGGCTCCAAGTAGCCACAGCTTGAGGAACACAGCAGCTACATTTTCTTGAGCAGGCCAAGGGTCAGGGTATCCCTTTATAAAATGCCCATAATTATCGTGTTCAGCTAATGCCAAAGAAGTATGCAGACAGTGCAGCTATATCAACGCTCAAGACCCCTCTCCCCCTAACACACCAAAATAGTTGCACAACACTCTGCACCAACCTCCTTTCCCCCACCTGAGGGTCAAAGCGCGTCATCTCCATTGGGTCAGAGCAAAACAAAGCTGACCCCTCAGAGACATTACAGCGTGTGTGCTCATTTCCTGCAATTCCCGTCCCACCCCGCACCAGGGCTATAACCATGACCTCCACAATAGGCATTGGCGCTGCTCACCGTAAGTATGAAAGGCAAGGGGTCCTTTAGTCCATATCTGTTACAGCCTGAACGCCAAATCACTGGGGAAGTCGGCAATGGTGGCTTTCATTCAGCTTGGTGTTCTCCATGTTCTGAAGTTGCCTGGCCCATGACCAACACCGCTTAGAGCAGCCTTACCCAAACATGGGGAGCATCTCCAAGTCCCAAAGGCAGCTCTAACTTTTGCTTGGCTGCCTGTGCTAGGAGCCATGGACCGTTGCAAGAAGTGACCCACAGGACAAGACAGGTGTACCAGCTCCTGGCTGGCCCATTCCTTACTTCAGCATGCCACCACTGCGGGGGACCTTGGCAGGGATCTATGTGCAGCTCCTCTGTCTGTTTTCCTGACCCCTTCATGAAGGGCTTTTCCCCCAGAGGTAGTGTCTATCTGAATTCCCATAAAGGGGCTGTGGTGAAGCAGATATTTGGGTTCTGTATCTCTGTGATAAAGGTCCCTCTGAATCGTATGCTGAAAAAGAATGAGATCTAATTACTTGGAAGGCAAAAAGCCTCTTTTTGGATCGGCCTGACAGATCTTACCTGAGGACGGTGATGCTCAGACCTCAGTCTCCAAGCCACTCTCAACCCATTAGTTGTGGCTGTTCGCCGAAAATATTATCCGAGTTGTTTTTCTTTTTTAGGGCATGCATAGGTTATGTGTTTTGTGCAGTTACGTAAACTGTAATGCATGCTGGGCAAATGTTAACTACAGCAATATCATTTTTATCTACTTTTATTTTATGATGGCATCTGATGAAGTGAGCTCAGGCTCACAGAAGCTTACACGCCTCTGATTTAATTAGTCTATACAGTGCATCTCTACCCTGCCCTTGTTTTTCTGTTAAACTAGGATGTGTTTAGCACAATTCACCTCGGGCACCTGTGTTGTTGTAGCTCCTTGGTTAATACTGACTGCTCCTGCAGGTCCTGAGCCCTGACTGAGAGCGCCTTGATGTGTGGAGGGAGAGCAGAGCTTTGAAAACAAAGGGAAAGGAGAATTTGGCCCAGTTAAATAGGGGAGAAAAATGAAATTGTAGCCTTCTCACTAGATGGCAATGTTGTTCAAGCTTAGCCTGCTGCTGACCGGTGCTCGGCCCTCCTGGCTTGTCTGCGATTGAAGAACCTGTGCATTTCCCAGGCAAAGTTAGACACTTGCTTGCATTAAATGTGAATCTCTGCAGACCTGCACCACCGCACAGCTTTCCTACTCAACCTGGCTGCGGACAATGCAGCGGTGCGGCCCAGCAAGCCAGTCGTGCTGGTTTGGCTCTTCGGGGCAGCTGCTGTCATCCTGGCTGCGCACACCTTTGTTATTAGATTACCATAATACCTTGCAGCCTGAGTCATTGCCTAAATCCCACCGTCAAAGATAGTCCCTGTCCTCAAGAATGCATTGTCTAATGGAAGAAATAGCGCTATACAGAGGGTAGAGGGTGGGGCTCAAGCCTTGCAGCAGGTGTGTTAACTTTGAGAGGGAAGGAGGAAATAAGGGCCTGAGCACATGACATATTTATGCCAGATTTGGACATCTGCGGACCCTGGGATTAGGAACAGACAGGTATTCTGAGGTAGTTACATGCAGCCGGCTGGTAGTACCCCATTTTGCCTCAAGGTATGCGTGGGGAGCAGATAATTGCCTGTTGGCCTTGAGTCGAAAGCTACTCCAGGATAAATCACGAACACGTGAGACTAACACTTGCATCACGTATGCTGGCACACTTCGACTTCTGACTTTTCCGGGGGGAATTCTACCCCAGACTCGAGTAGGCTATAGCAATGTGCTGTTGTGTAGTGGGGTGGGAGTGCTGTATGCCATAGGTCTGTTCTTTTTTATCTCAGTGGAAAGCTTTGCAATATCAATATACATACGTGTGTGCCCAAGCCCTGCAGTAGTGTTCTCTTGAGACTTAATGGGGCAGTGGGGGCCTGCTATAGAGTTACAGGCACTGCAGGGGGTGGCTCTGGCTGCATTCACATGTGTGGAACTATTTTGACAGTGCAATCATGTCTCTATTTAGCTACCTCTGCTGTTACTGTACTATTTGTATAATATACAAGCAAGCCTGAAATGCCCGTAGAAGTGCTAAGGCAGATTCTACCATGGGCTTTGTCCATTCGTTTCTTGGGGTTTTAAAAGACAGAATTTAGTCAGTGCATTTTCCCCCGAGTTGATAGGTTCCCGTTGCTGAAGAAGCCAACACGTATTGCCCGTATAGGGACTGTATTATTCAGGCTGTATATTAGTGACGCTCAAAGGTCAAACAGTGAATAGGGTGATAGCTTAATATTTGATTTTTTTAATTTGACTTCGGCAAGCAGATGCAGTTATGAGAGCCATGCCAGAAAAGGCAATTTCAGTTTTCTGAGATTTCCATTAATACTTAAGAGGAGCTGTCCAAGTTTATACCATCATCTACTACTTCAAGGTTGCACTGTGCTATTTTGCTTAACTTGGGTCCTTCCAATTATGCCATATATTGGAATATCTTTTCAGAGTGGCCATTGAGAGATGCATTGGGCTTTTATAGTTTGTTCTTTTTTCAGACTAATTTTCTTCCTGGTGATATAATCAAACAACTTCACAATGACAGACTATTCCAAAATTGACAAAAGAACTGACAGAGCAAAGTTTCAAGGATTTCTTTGCTGGATTCTTCCATGGCTTGTAACAGATACAGCCCCAAGACCGATTTTTTTCCAGTAAACACTACCATATGTCTATGAAATCCCAGGATACCATATCATTCAAATCCCAAATACTGTATCATTCAAATCCCAGAATTGATGAGCCAGTAGTTGATCCTACATCCATTGACTTCAATGAGATTAAGCTCAGGACCTTACTGGACAATTTCCCTGAGCAACGGACAATTGACCGTGGATGAAGAGGTGTTTTTGTCACTCGTTCTGTTCCAGTCTACTTGGCCACGCAATGGCAGCATATATATCTGAAGTAACAGTGCTGGTGACATGAGTTTGGAGTCTAGCTTTTGCAGTGTGCTGCAAATATTTTGAAAGGGGGTTTCAGTATGGGATCAAGTCCCAAGTACGGGATTTGTGAGCCCTGGGTTCAATTTCCTGCTCACCTACAGACTCCCTGGGTAACCTTGGGCAACTGACTTAGCCTCTTTGTGCTTCACCTCCTTGTCTGTAAAATAGGAAGTCATGGGACGTCCCTACCTGCCGCTGAGCAGGGCAGCTGTGAGGATTCATGTAGTTAGGTGCTCAGATACTATGGTAATGGGGGTCAAAGTAGTCTCCAAGATAGATACTGCATCCAAATCTGAGGGCAATAAGGCAAACGGTTTTTATCAGAAAAGCTGAAACCCCTCACATTTCCCATTTATGGCAAAAGGTCTCAGTCAAGCTGAAAAACATCCACACAAAGAGGAAATCCCCAAGGGGTCCCCCAGTGCATCCTTTCTGTCCCTTTGAATTGTCATTTGTATTCTGCATCTCATGTAAACATTACAGATTTAAAGGGTAGCCGGTAGCACTTTTGTTTCCCCCTGGGGCTTAGATAAAGCCATTTCCATCTCAGGGCCAGAGAACAGTTCAAATCAAGAGCTTCCCCCTGCATTTAGCTGCCTCAAAATGAGCTTAAATCAAGGTACCATTGAAATGCTAGGCTAAGAGAAACATCCAGTGGCATTTCCTCGTTCAGGGGCATGCCGAGGGATGATGTTACAGAAATATCTTCCATCGTAATCTGACAAAATGCCCGACTGGGAAAATGAATGAGCCGTTCTCCCTCCTGCGTGGTGAAACTCAGAATGCAAACGGGAACCCAGAGCTCAGCCTGGCTTAGGTTCATGTGGAGGCAAAGGCCCAAGCTACATGTTTTAGTTTCCTAGTTATGACACTTGCATTGGTGACACTTATAGGAGTCAGCAGTTCACATCTGGTTTGGAGTCATTAATGGCTTCACCTTGAAGGCTTTGCCATATAAGGGCCGTTTTTATTTAACAGATGAGCAAATGTTAGCAAAGCACATATCATCATCTATTGGGTGGGCTGCCTCACAGCCATTAAACACATGGATCCTCCAAACAAGGGAGCCGTGTATGCTGCAGATTATGGAAGCTATTTGCTATTTACCAGGCACATTTACATAGATCTTAGCTGTCAGCACAGAGCTCTGGGGAACCATTCGTTACTTTGTGTAAGCTGCTTACCACGACATTAAATTTAAGATGAAGCCAAATGATACACCCAAGGAGCCTTACAGGAGAATGAAATTTAAAATGGGTTCAATTCTGCCTTCTCTTCAATTTAAATCTGGCTTTAAATGTCTGTTGTGGGGGAGACTGACAATTTAAGAACAGCCTCAACCATTCTTTGTAGCTGATACATTTTTAGCTTGGTATCATAGTATCATAGAAGTCGGGTTGGAAGGGACCTTGTAGATTTTCAAGTCTGACCCCCCCGCCTGGGCGGGAGAAAAACTGGACTCAAATGATCCCAGCCAGGTAGGCATCAAGCCTCTTCTTAAACACCCCCAGGGTAGGAGCCAGCACCACTTTCCTTGGAAGCTGGTTCCAGATCCTCGCCGTCCTGACCGTGAAGTAGTTCTTACGGATGTCTGATCTAAACCTCCTCCCCAACAACTTGTGGCCGTTATTCCCCATTATGCCAGGGGCTGATAGGGGAAACAAGATCTCTCCCAAACCCTTCTTGTCCCCTCTAGTGAGTTTATAGACGGTCACCAGGTCCCCCCTCAGCCTTCTCTTGTGAAGGCTGAACAGGTTCAGGTCCCGCAGTCTTTCATTGTAGGGTCTGCCCTGTTGTCCCCGGATCATG